>NC_064810.1:144423783-144515012 GCF_023721935.1 Panthera uncia
CCACCTCACCCGCCCACCCGTTACCCCCCAGCGCCTGCCCCGGCTTCGGGAGTGGCGCTGCCGGGGGGGGGGGGGGGGGGGGGGGGGGGGGGGCGCAGACGCTGTCCAAGGTGCTGAAAACACAACAGTGAATAGACCCACTTTCTTCCTTCAAGGAGAACAAAAAGGTGGACATTAACTGCCAATACAGCACAAAACTAACTATAATGAAGGCAGGAGAGAGAAGTGCCTGGTGCCATGGAGACCTTCGGCAGGGGTTGACCTGGAAATAGAATTCTCCCTAAGGAAGGGACGTTTGGGCCGGGGAAGAGTTGAGAAGGTAAAGAGAGGAAGGAAATACTCCAGGCAGAGGGAAGAGGGCTGTGCAAAAGTGCTGTGGTGGGAAGGAGCCGGGTGAGCAGGAAAGGGCTGAGGGAAGGGCCCATGTGCAGAAAGAAAGGGAATAGGTACAGGTGTGCAGACTGGCCGACTCAGCAGACCTTCTTTTCAACTTTGAAATAGCATGTAAATGAGTTTTACCTTTTCCTGAGAGCAAGAGACCTTCGTGGTTCACATGAAATTAGAGAACTCAGACTGTACACTGCTCTCAACCTGAGGCAGACACTAGCCACATGAGCAACCCGCCTCTAAATCGGGGGTTCTCTGACCTCGGATCCATGCATTAGGGGTAGAAAGGTCTCAGTCCACTGGAACAATGAAAAACTGTGTGGGTTTCCCTATTTTCTAGGGAAAGGGGCCACAGTGTTCATCAAGTCCCCAAAGGCTGACATGACCATCCTATCAATGCATAACTCCCAGGGCTGTTGCATAGTTAACGTGCTGCACAAAGTGGCCACCAAGGGTTGAAATCCAGCCTTTGCTTTGGCCTGGCTGGCCAGGTGCCCACAGTGGAGGTGCAGCATCTCACTTTACTCCGAGGCCTGTACAGGCCGGCAGAGGCCCCAAGAACCAGGCTCCAGG
Source organism: Panthera uncia (assembly GCF_023721935.1). Classification (NCBI taxonomy): domain Eukaryota; kingdom Metazoa; phylum Chordata; class Mammalia; order Carnivora; family Felidae; genus Panthera; species Panthera uncia. Next base: position 144,424,744 of record NC_064810.1, read on the forward strand.
CCAAGATCTGTTCTGTGTAAGGTACCTTCTCAGCATCCCACACTCCAGCCCTGGGGCTCGGCGACCTGTACACGTCCTCACCACTCTGTCCCAGCTCATTCCCAGTCTGGCAATTATCAGGTGCGCTGTGCATCTAAGGAAGGAAGGTGCTGCCCTTTGGCCACACATGGTCAGTGATGTCCCCTCCCTGGGCCCCCTGTTCCTCCACTGGAAAGAGTGAGGAGTGGTGTCAGTGGTGCTCGTGTGTGTTGGCACTTTCTGGCTGCATTCCTGGGGGCCTCCCAACGACTCCATTTGGCAATAATTATCATTTTCAAATAAGGAAGAGGAAATGGAAACTCAGGGTAAGTGATGTGGCTGGTCAGTACTTCCCTCTTAGGCTAGACAAGTATCTATATCAACTAGAGCTAAAATTTGTCCACTGAGACATGTGTTTCTCTCAGTATTGACCAGCTTGTCAGGGGGTCTGAGGAGAGATGGGACTTGAACGTAGAGAGCAGTCATGCATGCGGAGTTTCTAAAGTCAATGTGGAGATGCATACAAGTATAATTCAACTTGCCCTTGAAAATTCCTTTAATTGGGGGTGCCTGGGTGGCTCAGCCAGATGAGCATGTGACTTTGGCTCAGGTCATGATCTCACGGTTTGTGGGTTCGAGCCCCACATCGGTCTCTGCACTGATAGCTCAGAGCCTGGAGCCTGCTTCAGATTCTGTGTGTCCCTCTCCTGCGTCCCTCCCCTGTTCATGCTCTGTCTCTGTCTCTCTCTCTCTGTGTCTCTCAAAAATAAGTAAACATTAAAAAAAATTTAAAAAAGAAAGAAAATTCCTGGAACCAGCAGCTTCACTCTCCATTAACTCCAGCAAAGTCAGTTCTGCCAATCCACAGAAACAGAGACCTGGTCTGTAAATCCGGGGTGACACGCCCACACGTGTTTAGGGGTCTTGATCACTCGCAGAGTAGAGTCTGGATGCTCAAGAACGTGGGCAACTGCACGAGCTCAGACCATCAGGGAAAAACAGATTTGTGGGTCACTCATAATCCCGTGGACAGGACCGAAGGACAGATGTCACAGAGCATTTAAATCTCTTGCCAGGAGTATAACTGATCGTATGTAACATAAACACACAAATAGCATGGCTCCACTATACCAGATACACTGAACATCACAAGGGACCACCTTCTCCCCGCTTCTCCAACTGGCCTTAGCTCTCGTAACTGAATTAATGCATCTCCCTAAAAGTAAAGCGGCAGGCCATCGAATGCTCTCATGTGGACCCTTGTCCCTCCCCCTACCTGGCAGAGAGCAGACTGCTCCAGATGTCCCTCAGGGCCCTGCCCTGTGCACACATAGGGAGGGACACTGTGTCTGGCAAGAGAAGTACACTTTGCTATGTCCGTCCTCTTCTGATTCAAACCCTTGGAGGAAAATGGCCAGAACTGATAAGTGTTTTCATTTCAGAGCCTACTTTGTGCCTGACTTCCTCAGATTAGGTTGCTTGAGAAGACAGCCTGGGGCAGGTAAAAAATCGCAGCTAATACCAGACACAGGTAGGACACCAACACGCAAGAAGGACCTGGAGTGAAAGTCGGGAAGAGACAGGTCACCTCGGATTTCCCTCCCTGGCCCAGTTCTACCCGCAAGTTTCTGGTTCCTCCAGGGCCAGCCATTCTCATGGCCTCAGAGCCTGTGGCAGCTGGAGAGGACCCTGGGACCCTGCAGAAGAGGCTGCCAGTCCCCAGCCAGCCTGCCTCCCAGGACCCAGAGAAGAAGGCTCCTCGAGCCCCCATCCCTGCTCTCTGTGCTAATGGGCTGCTCGGTAGTCAAACCCTTCCAAGGTGGCCAGTGTGCCCAACAGCACCACCGTACCTCCGATGGCTCTAGTGTCCCCGAGTGGTGAGCTCTTCCAGTCCATAGTCGAGAGTGTCCTGGAGGCTCTCGCCCAGTTACACATCTTGCCATCAGCCTCTCTTCCGACAAGGACCACACACATCCATGAGTTCCTCCTGCTGCCTCCTCCTGGCCCCATTCACAAATATAAACTTTGTGATGTAGGACCATACAGCTCATATCTTCTTTACCATACACTTACATGGGGAATATGCCATGTTCTTCCTTAAAGACCTGCGTGAGATCTCAGAGGGTCCTTCCAAGTCCCCACTCAGCAGCCTGGCAACCTGAAGCTCTCTGTGCCTCAGTTTCCTCATCCGTGACACAGGGATGATGGTATGCATACCTCACAAAGCTGTGGTGAGGAGAAGGCGATTCTAGAAGCCCACTAAAAGCATCAGCCTGACACACAGCCAGAATCCCAGAAGCTTCATATCCTAGTTACTCCTCACTCTTCAGAGCCACTCTCTTGCTTGGTGACCTCGGAGTTCCATTTATTCCATTTGGGAATAAACAGCGAATCACAAAGTGGCAGCGGGTTATGGCACACGGGGGACGAAGAGATAGGTGGGAGGCATCCTCTTCCTCCTCCTCTTTAGAAAACGCTCCTGCAAACCTGAGGTTCACAGAAATCAGTGAGCCCCACGCTGAGCGGGTACGAAAGCACTGGGGGGCGGGGGGAGACCGCACTCCTTAGCTCTTCTCTGAATATCCATAAATGTGTGTGTTGCCATTAAATCACCTGCAATTATGCCTTCTCATTATGCTAACTCTTTTTTCAGGGCTGAATAGAAACAAAAAACAAACAAAATAACCCTGTCCTGGGGAACCCGGGTAGCTCAGTTGGTTTAGCATCTGACTCTTGGTTTACGGCTCAGGTCACGATCTCAGGGCTCCTGGGATCAAGCCCCGCATCTGGCTCCAGCCTGACAGTGTACAACCTGCTTGAGATTCTCTCCCTCCCTCCCTCTCTCTCTCTCTCTCTGCCCCTCCCTTGCTCATGCTCTTTTTCTCTCTCAAAATAGATAAACTTAAAAAAAAACAAAAACAAAAACAAAAAGCCTGTCCTTATTATAGAGAAAAGACTATATTAACACTAGACTTACAGACAGGCTAATTAAAGAACTTTCACTGATGAGCCTAAGGGCTGAGAGAAGCCAAAAAATGCCAAATAACCAATACTTCCACGCCGTGGTTCGTCTTCAAGCTGCAAGATGTTCATTTTAAATCCCACAAATTGATTTACCTAGAAACATAAGGCAAGATTTTCCAACTGATACATTTAAACTAATTTCACACCCGGTCTCAATCTGAGGAACCAAAATATTCCAGTAGGATGCCGCTTCTGGGAAGCACCGAATCAAAGAAAGTCACTCTGGGGAGCTGGTCGGCAGGCCCGATCATGTCGGTGCTCACAAGCACCAAGGCAACGTGTCGCTTCTGTCGCTAGAACTAACTGCCTTTCCCTACAGACTCAATCAAGAAGCTGTGCCACGTTACTGGGCTCCAGCTCTGGAGTTTGGGGGCAGCGGCCGCGAGAGCAGCTGAATGCACCTCGGCTCCCTCCCCCACAGCGCCAGCAGGGTGACGGGCAGAGGGGGGCGATGGGCACAGGGGGGCGATGGGCACAGGGGGGCGATGGGCACAGGGGCCATGCTTCCCCAGGGACAGAGCCGCAGGGCTGACTGAGCAGTGTCTCCGCTAGGGGCTCCGAGAGCCACAGCTGAGGGACCTGAGGGGGGGAGGCAGTCTCTGAGCTGCAGCCTAAGTGAATTCAAGTAGTAATAAAGCACTGCATGATGGCATTTTATTGTAGCCAAATATGGCACGGCCTAAAGGCAATACTTTAAAAGACAAGCCCGTGTGTTTACTTACATATAACACTTCCAGTGGACCCACCTGAGATCTCATTTTTATTGAAAAAAAAAAATTTTTTTTAATGTTTATTTATCTTTGAGAGAGAGAGAGAGAGAGAGAGAGAGAGTGAGCAGGGGGAAGGGGCACAGAGAGAGGGAGACAGAGGATCCGAAGTGGGCTCCTTGCTGAGAGTAGAGCCCGACGTGGGGCTGGAACTCACCAACTGTGAGATCATGACCTGAGCCAAAGTCAGAGGCTCGACTGACTGAGCCGCCCAGGTGCCCCTCATTTTTAAAATAAGGGAATGGAAGGGCACCTGGGTGGCTCAGTCAGTTAAGCATTTGCACCCTTGGTTTTGGTTCAGGTCATGATTTCACAGTTCATGGGACTGAGCCCCACATTGGGCTCTGTGTTGACAGTGTGGAAGCTGCTTGGGATTCTCTTTCTCCCTCTCTCTCTCTGCCCTTCCCCAGTGCTCATTGCTCTCTCATTCTCTCTCTCTCTCTCTCTCTCTCTCTCTCTCCCCCCCCCCTTCTCTCTCTCAAAATAAACATTAAAAAAATACTAGGGCACCTAGATGGCTCGGTCAGTTGAGCTTCTAACTTTGGCTCAGGTCACGATCTTGGTTTGTGAGTTCAAGCCCCACACTGGGCTTGCTGCCCTCAGTGCAGATCCGGCTTCGGATCCTCCGTCCCCCCGCCTCTCTGACCTTCCTCTGCTTGTGTTCTCTCAAAAATAAATACTTAAAAATAAAATAAAATGAGGGAGATGAAAAAACTGTTACTTCAAGCCCAATCAACAAGTTTATGGAACGTGCTAGATCAGTATAAAGAATACGTGAGGAGGGGCACCAGCGTTCGGCTGAGATCACGGTCTCATGGTTCATGAGCTCGAGCCCCACACTGGGATCTGTGCTGGTGGTGTGGAGCCTGCTTGGGATTCTCTCTCTCCCTCTCTCTGCTTGTGAGCTCTGGCTCTCTATTAAAAAAACGAATAAGTGAGGAAAAGTAAAACATCCTGACTCTCCACACCCACCCCCAACAAAGGGGCTCTGAGTATAGGAACTACAACCTTCTGCTCCGAAATGTGGAGATTCTCAGAAGTATTTTCTGGGAAAAACGAGGATCGCGGGTGTTATGGAGTGCACATTTCATTAATACAAAAGGGGGATGGATGTAGCTGCTTGAAAGGATTTAGGGAAACTTAAGGCCTCACAAGACTGAGCCAACGGTCCCCGGACCCTTCCCAGGTCCATCCACAGCAGGAATACACTGGGTGACCAGGAAGGACTATATCCAGGGAGGGCCCTTGTACAGCCTCTCTCTACATCTTTCTGATTTCAGCACTCCACTGAGAAGCTCTACGTAGACTTTCCAAGCAAGTAGATGTGGGAGCAGCACATTCTATTTCCGCTTCAGGGATGGCGAGGGCGTTAGGATTTCCCGCCCACGAAGAGCCTTGTCCAGTGCACCCACGGCTGTGCCAAGTGAATTAGAGGCCCCAGACCCCATCGGCCACCTGTGGGGAACAGGGGAGTGAACCCCCTGAGACACCGGAGGCCTATGCTTTGACACACTGACACTCAACAGCCACCAACAGTAGAAGCAAGTGAAGATGTCTGTTCACCTCAGGGGGGAGGGTGGGGGCATCGCGGGGGTAGAAGGACCCACCGTTCTCAAGTGAAGTTCGAGAAGAGATGAACGGAGGCCACGTATTCTGCTGGGTGAAGCGAGGAGCCCCAGCAGCACAGGACAGAGCGGGGGTAACAGAGAACGCAGCGGGGAGGGGAGCAGGATGTGCCGGGAGGGAGTGGGACGGCCACACGGCTCTACACCCCCGTCCTCACCACGGCCCACCCCTCAGGTGGATGGCTGGCAAGACATGGAGCTTCACGGACCAAAGAATTCCTCAATCACTAGATTTGCAAACCTCCACGTTTACGCAAAATTTCCAGATCTTTGTCCAATGTCAAGAATCCCTGCTTAGGGGCCCAGAGACTGGGGGGCCCCTGCCCTGCACTATTATTTAAGCATCTGTGGTTTTCTGTTGCCTCGACACACGGCAGCAGGCATTTCTGCGGAGCGCAGGGGAGTCCCCAGAAAGGAACCCGAACAGACTTTCTGTACCCGAAAATACGATCATCCGAAGATACCATCGTCACTGAGCACTTACGCTGGCTAATCACAGACTCGACGTACGTGTGTGTAGGAGGGAGGAAGAGAAAAGCGACAACCCGTCTGTCTCCCCCCTAGCTTTGCCCCATGCCCTCGCCACTCCCGCCCCGTCTGTCCTCACGGCGGCCCTGGGGAGGCTGCCAAAGCCACGTCCACCCTCCAAGGACCCCCACCTCACTCAGGTAAAAGCCCGAGCCCTCCCACACCCCCCGCACAGCGCCCCCGTGATCGGGCCCCTCCTCCCTGACCTGTCCCCTGTGCCCCAGCCACAGAGCCTCCACGAGATTTCTAGAAGACCCCGGCTTCACGCTCCCGCTCCCGCCCCGGGCGTCCGAGCCTTCTGCTGTCTCTGCCTGGAGCACCCTTCCTCCAGCCATCCCCGTGGCTCCTCGCTCACCTCCTTCAAGCCCTTCCTCGAAGGCCGCACCTTGTTGGGGTCTGTCCTGTCGAAAACGGCAGCACCCCCCCACCAGGCACCCCGCACCCTCTCACCCTGTCCTGCTCTGTCTCCTCGGTGCCAGTGAGCGGTCACACTGCACATTTCCCGCACGTGCCTCGTTTTCTGTGACCCGTGCACGGACGGCGGCTGAGGGCAGGGGCCTCTGTCCTGTCCCCGTCGCGGCCGCGTGTCCGGCACCACTTTTCACAAATGGACGGATGAACGGATCAATGAATGAACAGACCACGACCTCTCTGAACCGCCCCCGTAAAGATAAGCAAGTAAACCCGCTTGAGACAGGTGGTCTACACACGCGGGCGGGAAGTGTGCACTGAAGGCGTGAACCTCCTCCACGCCCCACCTTCTCTAAACAAACGTGTTTCATCCTTGAATAATTCGTTACGTGGGAAATTCAGGATAAGGAAATTAAACAGGACAAAATGAACCTCCTGAACACTGATTTTGGCTTCTAAATAAAAGGGAAGACTTCGCCAGTACCAACCTTGGGGCGCTGGGGGGGACTCTGGCAACCTGTGGAAATACAGAGCCCCCGAGAAGTCAAAACCAAGGTCACCAAGGTCGACGCCACTCCCATTTCTCACTGCACGCCCAAGTGTGCAATCCGTGCAAACACAGGCCTCCCACGCGGGGTCCCCCGCAAGCCTGCACTGGGCTCCCTGCTCTCAGCAGCAGGGGCTCCCCCGTGGGCTGGGCCCCAAGCCCTCTGCTCACGGCGCTTGGGGAGCCCACGGCCCGGGGGGCCAACGCACCTGCTGGGACCTGCCACGTGGCCTTAACCCAAACAGTCCTACGCGGGGGCAGCTCCCTGTCGCAGGCCATGGGGAGAGACGAGAGTTGAGAGCGACAGTGATCGCTGCGATCCCAAGAAAGGCCTGTGAGGGAACACTGGATCTCGTTCCCCTACCCCTCGGCCTCCGGAAGCACATCTGAGTCAAGTCTGTCTCCTCAGCTTCAGGGAGACAGGCCTCTAGGGCCCCGGCTATGCCCCTGGAGGCACCCTTCTGCCACAGCTCCATCTGCTGCCCACTCCACCCCCTCTGTTTCTGGGCTGGTGGCCTCCTGTGACTCCCAGACCGCCCCCCCCCCCCCCCCTCCCCCCCCCCCCCCCCCCCTTTTTTGGGGGGGGAGGCCCCCCTTGCCCCCCCGCCCCCCCCCCCCCCCCCCCGATTCTGACTTCTGGTCCACAGATCAGAGGTGAGTCACTGACAGAAGGTCCCTGCCTCATGGAGAGGCCGGCACCCTCCTGCAACCCCCCTCACCAGCTCGTGGTGACAGAGGGTGTCTACTGTGGGTGGCACACATGTGCCCCCGGGCAAGTGGCTTCTCTAGGCTCCTCTTCTGTAAAGTGAGGCACAGCTGGAAGGAAGCAGAAGCCCCACGCTCACTCCCTTCACCCATCTCCGCCCCGGGGTCCCCTGCCATAGCGCTGGGAATGCGGGGGTTTGCAAGATGGACGAATCATCTGTTAAGCCCTAAGCTTCTGTGGTCCTGTCATCGTCGGGAACAATTCCTTCTTAAGAAAGAAGACCACTTCCGACACCACTCCCTCTCTTATGGCAGCCATCAAAGCTAGACAAACTAATCTCCTATAGGGATTGTCCTGATTGGAAAATGGCTGCAATGCTGCACTCCCACAAAAGAGCACGTCACGGGGAGAAGAACATTCATCATCAGCGGGTCGCCTGGTGCCTCAGTGGGTTAAGCGTCCGACTTCGGCTCAGGTCATGATCCTGTGGTTCGTGGATTCAGGCTCCGCATCGGGCTCTTTGCTAACAGAGCAGAGCCTGGAGCCTGCTTCAGATTCTGTGTCTCCCTCTCTGCCCCGCCCCTGCTCACGCTCTGCCTTTCTCAAAAATAACCATTAAAAAAAAAAAAAACCATTCATCACTGGTGTGATTTATTCAAAGTCCTTCCCCTCAGCACATACAACCCAACCCCATCTGAATCTTGGGAGGAACTAGGTGGCCTAGGCTCATCCTGGTGACAGGTGAGTCCCTGGCCTCCTTCACAGATTGATTCTCCCTTTGGTGAATTTCTTGACCCTAACTGATCCTTGACAGGAGGGTCCCATCAGCACAGTGCAGGTGGCTGAATATTGAGCCCGTGCGCCCAACATGGGTCCTGGGCTCCTCTGTGGGGGTCCTGGAGTTGCTGTCTCATCTATGCATGGAGGATAAGCAGTTCAGAGGGTGAGCCTACAGCCCAGAGACAGGACAGAGAGGCGGAACCCAAGAGTGGTTTGGGCCCTCACACGATAAATAAGGAAGTGTTGTTTGTACTTAGTGTCTCTGCTTCGGGTCCTCCCACCCTCTCTCGAATCTATTCCGATCAGATTTTCACGAGAACCATTCCACGGACAGCCCTTGTTAAGGTCACCAAATGACCATCACAGGCCACCATCCAGTGGCCCGTCCTCGGTTCTCATCTTCCCAGAATGAATCGGCACCGTCTGCCTCAGCTGACCACTCTGTCTCCTCCCGGGAACCCTTTCTTCACCCAGCCTGCAGGAAACAAATCCCCGTCCTACCTCCTTCTCAAGCCCCTCTTCTTCAGTCCCCCTGACCAGTGCTCCTCACCTTTTGGGCCTCTTAGTGCCGCAGGACTGTGGGGATCAGGCTCCCTCCATAATCTCGTCAGGTGCCAGGACTTCAATCACAAGTTTCGACGTCTGCTGGCCCCTCTCCTCAGAACTCCAGCCCGTGTCCACACCTGTCCACTCGGGCAGTCACTTGCATGTCCGAACCATAACGTGACCTCCCTGAGCTCCTGAACTCTTCCTCCAAATTAGTTTTCCTCCCAGCGACTCCACTCCCGGCCTCCCCAGCTCAGCAAACAGCTAGTCGGTCCTTCCAGGTGCTCACCTTGAAAGCCTTGGTGTCACCTCTCAGACCCCACTTCCAACCCGAGGCAAATCCTTCTGGCTCTCTCTCCCTCAGAATACATCCAGACTTTTGGGGCACCTGGGTGGCTCAGTCAGTTGAGCATCTGACTTTGGCTCAGGTCACGATCTCGTGATTCGTGGGTTTGAGCCCCACATCGGGCTCTGTGCTGACAGCTCGGAGCCTGGAGCCTGCTTCGGATTCTGTCTCCCTCTCTCTCTGCCCCTCCCCACTAGTGCTTTCTCTCTTTCAAAAATAAACATATTTAAAAAAAAAAAAGAATACATCCACACCTTCACCACGTCTTACCTCCTCCACCATTTCCGCCCTGGTCCAGGCCACCATTGTCTCGGGCCTGGGTTATTATCATCATCTCCGAACTGGTCTCCTTGCTTCCACCTTTACTCCTCTTATGATCTATTTTCAACAGGCAGCTGGGACAACCTTGCTAAATGATGTGTCAGATCCTGGTATTCTTCTGTCGAAACCCTTAACGGCTCTGCAGTTCACTTAGTGCAGGAGCCAACACTCCCCGTGAGGGCCGCTGAGGCCCTGCGTGATCTGGCCTCAGTCACCACTCTGACCTCACCCCTGTTCCCTGCCTGCTCCAGCCCCATAAGCTGCCTGTCTTCCACATGCCAGGGGCCACCTTGCCTCTGGGCCTCTGTCTTGTTCTTCCCGCAGCACACACCCCTCCCCCCGTGGCCAGATCATCAGCGAGGCTCGTCCTTCGCCACCGGCTCCGGAGCTTTGTTCAAATGTCACCTTGTCCGTGAGACCATCCCAGTCGCCATCCCATCCCCTCCTAAGGCTCCACTGCCCTCTCACCACTGCTCCCGGGTCCCTCCCCTGCTTTGTACTTCTCCATAGTACGTAACACCTCCCAACACGGCCTACGTAATTTTATTTTCCAAGTAGAATAGAAGTAGGTAGAGTGGAAGGAAGCTTGACAAAGACAGAGATGTTTTGTGTGTGTCTGTTTTGTTCCGACAAGTATCCCCAGCTCTTAACGCAATGTCTGGCATAGCAGGTGCTCAATAAAAATGTCCTCAGTGAATGAAACGTATTCTTATCTCATGGGGTTCGGAAGGGCTTCTTAGGAGCCATGTGCCGCCTGAAGACTAAATTTCGTGCTGGATTTTTTCTTTCCCTGAGAGTCTCTAGCCTCAGAGTCTCAAAGGAATTTGGGGCTGAAAGAAGTCGAAGGACCAGGGGCACAGACATTTCAATTTAACAAGCATCATTACAGGTTTCTTCAAACAATGAAGAACTTCATGCACAGCTCATTTGCTAAAACAGGAACGTGCGATCCACAAGTGGCGTGGTTACACTCTTCTTGCTTCAGAATCCCTAGCAGAATCCAGAGATTTGCCTTGGGAATGTTTAGGAGCGGTATTTGGAAGAGGCATATTATCCCTACTGTCTGTGAGCCAAAACACAGGGGAGAACGAACAAAAATGTGTTTTCACAGGTTTGGAGCCAACTCTAATATTCACTCAAAGCTGAAAATAAAAATATACGTAAGGCGCCCCCCCTCCCCCCACGCATCACGTGTAAAGATCCAGGTGTGTCCCATCTAGCCCGTGACCTTGGCCCCACTGGGAAATTACCAGGCCCTGGTCCCAAAATAACAAAACCTATCCCTCTTTACCACCCAAGCTCCCACTCACCCTCAACTGCAAAACAAACTAAAAACAGGTCCGCACACAGAATCATCCTCAAGTATACAGACGTCCCCACAGAAGAGCCGAGCTCCATCAGATGTACGACGTGGCTTACCTTCCCCTATCATGGAGACCCCCACGGACATGCCCATGAACTTGCTTTTGGTCCATATGTGAGTGTTGACGCACAGTCTCTTCTCCTTGCACTCACAGTAGAAGCAGGAGATGGGCGGGTGATGGGACACCTGCTCAGCCACGAACCTGAGTTTGTAGCTTTTGGAAGGGTCCTCGGCCATCGGGTGTTCGTGGCTAGCGGGAGAGTGGGGGGCAGTCCTCTTTGGCTTGACCCTGTCCTTGGGGACTTCCCAGGAGCAGTGAAACGTCTCGCCGATGATGGGGTTATAGGGCTTCTTGGCCAAGGCCCCCTTGCGGCCCTCATGGAAGGCTGTGAGGTAATACTCCACAAAGCAAATGACTCTCTCCTCTGGCGTGGCTCCGGCAGTGATGGCCAGCAGCAGGTCTGGGTGCGCCATGAAGTCGGCATACATCTCCAGCAAGGATCGCTTCTCCAGGATGAATGTGGGAAGCACCACCTACATGCGGAAGGGGACAAAGTCAGACAGGAGTCCCTGTGACTGCATGAGAGAGGCTGCAGCCGCCATCCGCAAAGCCATCACGGCCTAAGCCAGGGAACGGTTTCTTTTGATTCGCGTACAAACGACAAGCCAGGGGAAACGACGTCAGAGAAATGAGACGTGGCCGCGGTGACGGCACATCGCCCACCCACCGTCGCGGACAAGACGGTTCTGACAGGCTTTCCTCTCTGCTCCTCTGGACCTGAACAGCGGTCTCTGCCTCCCTCTCCACCACGGCCACACACAACCCTCTTTTACTCCTCGTTACTTAGACCCGTGAGGAAGAGAGCTCGGAAGGGGTTTTTTCTTTGCTTCCCGACATCGGGCACAACTAAGGGGGGTGCTCAGTGCCTCCCCACAAACATGGATACTGGGCGCTTGTTGGCACCTCATCAAAGGGGGTCCAAGTAGACCAGCACATAGCATCCCTAAGAGTGGCTTCTGGAGACCTTGGTTGAAAGAGTAGCGTATAAATCCCGACACGATCAAGGCGGAGCAGGTCTCTGGGAGGCAAGGCCGATTAGCAAGCAAATGTCCCGAGAGTTGTCGTGGAGCAGAGGGGCCACTTATGGAGGCTGCCGTGCAAGGCTGGGCCAGAAGAAGTAAGCGGAAGTTACAAAGAAGTGGACTGGCACTTACTACGGAATCTTCTGGTAAATGGACCGGCACGGCGGCCACTCCTGGGTCTGTTTTCAGCACCACCACTAAAGAGGAGGAGAGATCTGGATGGGACGAGACAAAGAGACTCCTCCTTGATCCAAAATGGATCCAGGCGGTCACTCAGGTGCCCATACAGCCCCAGGGAGGAGGTCGGTCAAAGCAAATGAAGGACATTCTGAAACCGGTCTGGAAAGCAGATCACTCGTTACTATCGCTGACATGCGGAACAGAGCAAGCCTGTCTCTCGTGCTCTACGGTGAACTTGACGTGACTTGGTTAGAAGGGTATCCGTATTCCACCCACGTGGCGGCCGGGCACAGCCCGGACGATCTCACGTTGTCCTCCTCGTAGGGAGTCACAGGATTTTGAAGCCAGAGGGCTGGCCATGGCTCCTCCCTGACTCCGAGAGAGACGGGGGTGGGGAGCCACACCGGTTCAAGGCCACAGGGCGGGCTTACGCTCCCTCCTTACGTGACTGCGTGACTGCGTCTGTCTTTCCTTCACATAGTACCCAGCTGAGAAAACATTCACTGACCACAAACAGCAGAAGGCTTACAGATCTGCCACCCTGCCCCCGCCTCAGTTGGCTCAGATGCTTCCCAGCAAAAGAAGGAGATACAATGGAAGCGAGATGTCCCGAGAGGAAGAGACAGACGGGCAGACAGGAGATCAAAGCACAGAAATTTCAGTGGCAACTGGAGAAAGCCCAGCCCACTGAGGAAGTGACACTGGCATCTTTATTAACGCTGTTCTTTCCTTCCACACTATGCCAGAGAGAAGTTTATGTACACGCGTTAGGTAAAAAGCAGCCAGCTGGAAAGTTCGACACGTTACACAATCTCCGTGCCATAAAAAGACCCCAAATGGTACCATGTATTTCTTGGGGTCAGAACGGAGTGATTTTTACATTCTTTCCTCAGTATCTTTCTGCTTTGCTCTTACAATATACTGGAAGAAAAAAAACATTATTTAAGAGATAGCTATGCAAATTAATGGCGATGTTCTCGTTTTCTTTCAGCCAAAACTTGATGAAATCGAGAATCTGGCTGCTGGAGGACCTGAGCTGGGCCATACGAAAGTCCATTCTGGCTCAGATGCCACCGGTATTACTTCCTGTGTCTTTTGTGGGGACAGGTCCTCCGTCTGCTCTTCCAGTGGGGCTCTCAGGGGACCAGGCAGCCGCACTCTCCCCGTGGCCTCCCTCCAGGCAGGTGACCAATGGCAGAGTAAAGGGGAGGCAGAAGCTGCCCCAAACACTCATCGTCGCTCCCTCTCCTGCCCCCAGAGCTGCCCAAAGTCTCCCCCGGGAGCTCCGCCAGACAGCCTGTGCAGGGACTGCGGATTTACGCAGCCCTGGAAAGACGCCCGATGAGGCCAAACCAACTAAAAAGGAAAAGAAGCCACAAATGTCTGCACCTCCAGGCCTTCCCCAAACGGCTCCATTTCCTGCCCGCTCCCTTCCCTGGCAGGACGCTGTGATCATGAGGGAACCGAGGAGGGAAAGGGCAGAATTACCAGGAGGGGGGTCAGCCCTGACAGACACAACTCCCATGAAGGGGACTCCGCGTCCCTGACTTGCACCTTTCTCTGCACCTGTGGACTGGGGCTTCTCTGGCCACAATTTCAGCTCTCGACAAGGAGAATTCTCGAGTTTGTAGCCGAGATTGAAATTACAAGGAAAGAAGGGCGCCTGGGTGGCTCAGAAGGTTGAGCGTCCAACTTCGGCGGAGGTCATGATCTCGCAGTCCTTGGGTTCAAGGTCCGTGTCAGGCCCTGTGCTGACAGCTCGGAGCCTGGAACCTGCTATGGATTCTGTGTTTCCCTCTCTCTCTGCCCGTCCCCTGCTCACGCTGTCTCTCTCAAAAATAAATGAACATTAAAAAAAAAAAAAGCAATTACAAGGAGAGAACTGCCCACAGTGGTTGCTCTCTCAGTATATACTTCTGAAAAGGGCGAGAATGTAAGGCAATTCCCCCAACTTAGCATTTCTGAACTCCGGGGGCTAAGGGATTAAAACAAATCAATAGGAAAAAGAACTCCACTCGTCACTCCAGATCACTTAACATCAGAACTGAAAGGGACCCTCAGGGTGATGGAGTCTAATGCCATGGTCTCACAGGTGAGGGGACAGAGACGGGCAGTGGGGAGAGAAGGCACCATGCAGGAACCTTGAGCCCCCAACTGCCACCCAAAGTTCTGCCCATTACCCGACACGTCACGATTATCTGCTTCGGGCCAACAGGAGCATTTTCTCTCCCTCAGTGGACTAGGGAGGTTAGAGTTCACTGGACAAACTGAGACCCCAAGCCACCTCATCTACTGTCATAAGCGGGGGGCAGGAGGTGGCACATGGGCCCCACTCCCTAGTCCATTCTACTCTTCCCGGAATGACTGGGCAATCCACCCATCCAAAAACTATCGTGAGTGTTAATTACCACCAGGAGGGAGACCATCGGCAGTTAAGAAACGCAAGCAGAGCGCCCCCGCCTGGAAGAGTGCAGCTACGACTTCCTAACTGGCCTTCCAACTTTCTGTCAGGCCCACCTGGATTTCTTCTCCACACCATCACCAGACCCATCTCTTGAATCTCTACAAGAGATAAATGAAGTCCAGCCTGGCCCTCGCATCCCTCCAGTGGGACATCATCCCTCACTTTCTGCCCCCAGCCCTCCCCTTACAAGTACCCGTTCCCCCCTCCCCACCCCGCACACTCAGTCCTCTTTCCCTTTTCTGCCCTCCTCCTGCCTTGTCTAAGTGACAGACTGGAACTCCACTCAAGGGTGACCTCCTCTGCGGAGCTGTTTCTGACAGCCTCTGCTCCCGAGGCTAAACCAACAACCCCTCCTTCACACGCTCACCGCACCCCCACATGTCTCCCTCACGGCGTCGCCAATGCTCCTTGGGATGAAGAGCATTCCTGGGACGATCTGGGAAGTTTGTCCCGTGGGCATACACGAAATAGTATTGCATCAATGTTCCACTTCCCGGGTGTGCCAAGTGCGACGTGTGGGAGAATGTCCTCGCCCTCGGGGGATACTCGGGGACAGAACCGTCACATCTGCCAACATACTCTGAAAACAGACATACGCTCATACACGCAGGTGGGTATATGGGGCTGCACAGCGAGAGAAGAGGAAGACAGAAGTCGAGAGAGTGGGAGAGAGGAGAGAAGGAAGAAGAAAGGCAAAGCAGCAAAATGTTAACAACCAGCGAACAGAGGCAAAGGTTACCTGAAGTCACCTGTACTATTTGTAGCGCTCTCATAGACCAGAAAAGAGGCAAAAAGGCAGAGGGAAAAGAGAAAAGGCTCTACTGGGGATGCAGGATCTGACAACGGATCCAAAAAGATTTTGTTTTTAATCTGAAAGAGAGAGAGCATGAATCGGGGAGAGGGGCAGGGGGAGAGAGAGAAGCTTAAGCAGGATCCATGCTCAGAGTAGATCCGGACGCGGGGCTCCATCCCACGACCCTGGGATCCTGACCTGAGCTGAAATCAAGAGTCGGCTGAGAAATCAAGAGTCGGATGCTCAACCAGCTGAGCCACTCAGGTGCCCCAGAACTTATCAATTTTCAGAGACAACCCTCCCAGAACTGCAGACTCAGGAAATGTGGTCTCCCAGGCAACAGCAAATCCAACCCACTAGGTATATATTCTCCACTTGGAAATGATGCTGCTGCTTTGTCAGATCTGGAAAAAGCAGAATACCTGGAAAGATGGAAGAGAATGGACTGGGGGTGGAATGACCATTTCTTCTTCCGTCGCCTACTGGTCTGTCTTTTTGGTGCTTTGCACAGAATATCAGGTCAATGGCTTTCAAAACCAGCATCCTGAACGTTTTGGGCAGGGTAACATACTTTTCGTTAAAGCCGATCTCTATCTCTCATACGATCTCCCTGCCTTGTGTGCGTGCCTTTGCAAATAAGTCGCTTAATCATCTGTTCCTTGGGCAATGGACACTGGAGGTACAGAGCCAAGAAGCGGTGAGTGCTAATTGGGCTGTCTGCCTCCAATGGAGACGTGAGTGATGGCCCAGCTGTTCAGACCGACAGCATCCAAATGGCTGAAATCCCTACTGCAGATTTATCGAGCCATCAGTAAGGGCTGCCTTTTCTTCCATTAACATAATTAAGACAATGAACGACTCTGGGGAAAGAAAAAAAAAAAAAAAAGCAAAGATCTGCATTCGGGACTCGGAAAACAATTAATTACGTTTAAAGTTGCATCAATCTAGAAGTAAGTAACTAATCTTCAGGTTGGGCTCTTAGAACTTTGAAATAATTGATCGCCCATCGAGAAAGAGGGCCCCCAGAAAGAGTGAGAGTCCGTCCCTTCCCCCTAATACAGGAACGCAGAAGGTTTCTGCAAAGCAAGGCCAAGGGCAGGTGCAATTTTCTCCAAAGAAACATCAGTTAACTTAATAACCTTGAGAATCATCTACAAAACACTCTGTCCGTAGACTGGCAGACCCACCCGGTGCAAACAAGCAGGCACAGAGAGGCTGAAACTACCCATGGAGATTGATCTATGTACTCCTTTAAGGGGATGTACACAAAAATCCAAGCTTACAAAGTAAAGCCTACATAATTCATACTGGCAAAGATTTCTTTACTTAGACAACAGGATGCTCCCCTGGCTTTCCTTAAAGTGCCGGCTCCCTTCACATGATCTCACAGTACTTGGGACATCGGGAAAGGCATTCGTTAAAACTTCGACTGGATGGGAAGAGTTTGAAATAAAATTTTCCTTTTTCCAAGAAGATATTTACTACATAGAGGGAGAAGCATCTGCGAAAATCAACTCCTGTGCTCCCTCTGAGTCCCAGATGTTGGCTTGCGTTAGGGAATCAGAAGCCGTGAGCTGACGCTCATCTCCGGGCGGCTACGGTCATGTCTACTGGGGCAAGGTCATCTCTCCAAGACTCAATTCCTCTGCTGTAAAATGGGAGACAGAAGAATACCAACCTTCCAGGTTTTTGTGAGGATCACATGACAGTGCAAAGTCAGCCCAGTGCCCACCGAGCACACAGTACAGGCTCATTCTGCTGGTGGCTGTTGTAAACAGCGATCGTCTACTTCACCTAGAGGCCCGGGGAAGCTAAGAACAGTGTGGATCAGACAAAAACTTGTCACAAAACGTTTCAGTGACAAAGCTGAAGCCAAAGTCTCAATGACCAGAGCAACCCTTGGGACCGCCTCTGATGCTTCTGCAAACACTGAATTATTGGAGCAAAAGGAGAAATAACTGTGTAAAGCAGGGAAAGTGTGGTAAGAACGTATGAATGTTTCCAACTTAAGCCATATGTGGAACTCAAGCCAGGCACCGTGCTTTGGGCTTCACGTGATCTTGTTTGATCTCCTGAATAACTGTGAGCAGGTATGACAATTCCATTTTACAGATGAGAAAACTCCAGCCCAGAAAGGCCAAACAAGTAGGGAGTCGGAATGAGAACCAGTTCTGCTGGGTCAAGGCCTGTGCTGGATCCCTCACTGCCCCCAGGAGGCCAGAAGGCTCGCCCTCACTCACTGGAAGTCTTCCTAGAAAAGCAGGGCCGACGAGCTCCTGCCAATAACATAGGCAGGAAGTGTGGGCAGGACACATGCCGCCTCCCTCCAGACACAGATTCACACCGACAGGAAGCCAGGTTACTGCTGGGTTTTCTACGGAAAGGCAAGCATCTCAGGACAGGAAGTGGGCTTTACTTGACAGCGTATTAAAAACAAGATTCGGAGAGAAGAGCCAAAGGCATTGGGAAGTGGACACAACACTTGGCGGGAAGAGAACACCGAGTACCCACAGCTGCGCTGGGTTCAGCTCCAGGGTGAACCCAGGCCCTTCGGACCCTTCTCACAAAAGTCGCCCCCTCTGAAGGAGGAGCTCAAGCACAGCAACACTCATCTTTTTGCAAACACGACTGAACCTGGCAACGTAGCCGGGAGAAAAGCCGAGGGCGCCTGGGTGGCTCAGTCGGTTGAGCGTCCGACTCTTGACTTCAGCTCAGATCACGGTCTCGTGGTTCATGAGCTCGAGCCCCCCCGTCGGGCTCTGTGCTGGGCGTGGAGCCTGCTTGGGATTCTCATCCTCGCTCCCTCCCTCTCCCGCTCGCCCACCACCCCTCCCCCACTCGCATGTGTGCGCTCTCAAAAAAACCCAAAAAACAAACAAAACAAAAAGGAGAAAACCTGTACATTCAAAAATGTCTACCATGTCATTACAGGATCCAGAAGCCGCCGAGAGACATGTGACCAGTCACACCAGTTGAGTTGGGCCCTGACAATGTAGCAACTTGGCGGAAGGTCAGGCAGCCGTCGTGGACGACACGGCTGATGACGGCGTTCGCTTCCTCCCACGTGCCGGTGAGCACACGGCTGTTTGCTGTAGGGGGTCTGTCACACGCAGGGTCAACGGACTACACCGGTGCGTTAATCACCACCTGGTTTTACAAACAGTTCTGCTGGAACAATTCAAGCAATTCTTGGAGAATTCACCGAAGTCTAAGAACTGTGCGGGCAAGCTTCTCTCTCAAAGTGAGAACCCTGTCCACCATAATTGCTGGTGTGAGCAGAAAGTTAGGGGTCCCTGGAAAAATAAAAAGGAGACGTAGCTTTCCTGACATAAAAACAGTCGTTTTAGGCGCCCCCACCCGCCACCTTGTGAAAGGAGGTAAGAACCTACAGCTGCTATCGGGCGAAGAAGAGACAGTCTTATCAGAGACAATAAGTCAGTGGTAAATCTCCCAGTGCTGGTTCAGAAGATGGACTTGATGCACATTCTTGAGTCAGCTTTCCTCTGCCAGACCGAGTGGAGTCCGAGACCTAGGGATGCTGACCCTTGCCGGCCCCCCTGACCTTGACCTGAACTCTGTCACCTTAAGATGACTTCTGCCCCAATTCCACGCTGTATTCCCCACTGTGCAAGTCCCTTCGTGAATACGTATCACCCTTAGCTTTAAACTTCCCCCATTTTGTTGTTTAGGGAGACACTGCTTTGGGAAAGATCCCTGGTGTTCTCTTTTATCTGTTGCAAGTAAAATCCTTCTTCTTCCTTGTCTTTGGCTTGGCTGTCTTCTGGCTCGACACCCACGGAGAGGTGAGCCCAGTTTCAGGTAACAATGGGATATGCATCGTGTATCTTCAGGGTCAGGGACCTCATCGCCTGAGGAGAGCCCAATCCTCCCTCTCTGTCTTGCGCTTTTTAGGTTTTTTAAATTTATTTTTATGTAGAGAGGAGCGCGTGCACACGCACGAGCAGGGGAGAGGTGGAGAGAGAGAGAATCCCCAGCAGATTCTGCACTGTCAGCGTGGAGTCCGATGTAGGGCTTGAACCCACAAACTGCGAGATCTGATGATGACCTGAGCCAAAACCAAGACTCGGACGCTTAACCGACGGAGCCACTCAGGCACCCCTACCTTGCACTATTTTAACCACAGTCGGTACCCTCAAAACTGCCACCTACTCTATGGAATCAGCTGTGCCATCAGGAAAGGTTCAAAATCCGCTGTTGGAGATGATCTCCCTCCTGCCTGATCCTGTAAAACTGGGGTTTAGACTAACCACCCTCCTTCCCAGAGGAATCCCCGTAGGTCACAAATCGGCACACCCTAGACCTCGTTGCTATCCGTAACTACCACCGTCCTCCATATCTCGGTTTGAAGCATTCCTCTCTCCACCCGTTACCCCTGAGGTCCCACCTCACTCTCTCATCTCGGCCCCTCCAAGACTGACAGCCTGTTGACCCTCTTCTGTCCACCACTCTCTCGCAGCCTCCCTTCCGGCCACAGCTTCCTGGAGGGAAGGAGACAACACGCTGCATGGTCTCTCTTTCCATCCGTGACCGAGCAACCTTAAGTGCCCCGTGGTAGCATGTGGCCACCCTCCTAACCTTCTAGATCTCCCTGAAATGAACACCCTTTTGCTGCTGTCCCCCACCCGACTTCCAATCCCTCTCAAGCCTCCCTTTTCCTCGCATCTCCCTTGCTTCTTTTGTCACCGGGAGAAGCGAAGCCGTCCACGGAGAGCTGCACACGATCGCTGCAGCACCTACTGTGCACCAGGCCCTGCTCGGAACCCCTCGCACACCGGCTGCACGTGCACAGGAGCAGCCCCGTGGAAGGCACAGCTGCCCCTAGCTCGCAGGAGAGAAACTGAGGCAGCCAGGTTAGGGAACTCGGCTAGGGTGCAGCCAACCCACCTGGTTAACCCTGGCTCTCCCGCCCCTTTCCCGGTGTCTGTGCCCCGGGGTTCTGTACCCTCCCATCAGAGGGTGATCCTCTGCCCACGCTCTGGGCCCCACGCCCTCTGGCTCCTCAGGTCCCTGCGGCCACCCCGCCCCTCCCCCTCCCGCTCCTCTCCACTCCCACTAGCACCCAGACATCTTCAGAAACCAAGCCTCCCAATTCCAGGTCTGCCTCCAGCCTGCACCCAACCTTCTGCTCCCCTTTTACTATACAAAAGCTCTTGGAACAGCATCTTTACTCCCGGCTGGCTCTGTTCCTCCTATTCTCCCTCGAACCCACCCCATCAGACCCTGACAGAAACAAACGATGGTCCCTCCCCAGGCCTGACCCTTCTCGACGCCTCCACAGCAGATCCACACGGCCCACGGCTCCTTTCTCCTGGAAGGACCCTCTTCCCGTAGCTTCCATGACATCACACTCCTCTGGTTTCTGTCCTAGCTCACGGGCTCGCCCTTCTCAGCCTCCTCTCCTGGATCCTTCTCGTGTCCCCAATCTCTATATATTCGGGTGTCACACGACTCATCCCTGCATCTCTACTCACTTCCTAGAGGAACCCATTCCCAACTCCTGGCCTCAAACGCATTCGGTTCCTTATTTGTTCTCAAACTTGTACCTGAACCTCATCCATAAGCCCCAGACTTCTATACCAACTGCCTACACATCCTCTCTCCTTGGAAGCCTAATGAATGGACATCTCAGACCTGAGAGAGCCACGATAAATTTGTGATGTCCCCCAACATCTTCCCATGGTCTTCCCCTTCTCCGTAAAGGGCGGTGGTCATGAGAGGCCCTGGTGGCCCCCAATGAACCACAGCTCCAGCTCCTGGAATGCACACTTGCTTTGATCGGTACAGGGGAAGTGACACTGTGCCACTTCGGAGGCTTGGGTTTTATTGCTTATTTATTCTGAGAGAGAGAGGGAGGGGCAGAGGCAGAGAGGGAGAGAGAGAGAGAATCCCAAGCAGGCTCTGCATTGTCAGTGCTGAGCCCGAAGTAGGGCTCGAACTTACGAACCACGAGATCATGACCCGAGCCGAAATCAAGAGTCGGACGCTCAACCGACTGAGCCACCCAGGCGCCCCCAGGAGTCTAAGTTTTAAAAAGGCTTATCAGCTTCGCTCTTGTCCTCACGGGAACTTTGAGCCACCGTGTAAGATGTCTGAGAGAGAGAGAGAGAGAGAGAGAGAGAGAGAGAGAGGGAGGGGGGGGGGGGGGGGGGGGGAGGGAGAGAGAGAGAGAGAGAGAGAAAGAAAGAAACAGAGAGATCCCAAGACTTCGTGGAGAGAGAGAAGCCCAGCTGTCCCAGCCAAGTCCAGCCCACAACCAACCGGCCAACTGACGAGAGACACACGAGCGACCTTTGGCAAGACCGACAGCAGAACTGCCCAGCCGAGCCCAGCTCAGATGGTGCGACTGTGAACAAACAAAATGGTGATTTTCAGCCACTACATTTGAGGTGGTTAATCCCTCAGCAGTGGGTAACCGAAACAAAGGGCAGCTCTAGCTTTTCTTATCCCGGCTGCTCAGATCGCAACCTGAAGAGTCATTCCTTATTCCTCTTTCCCTCACACTCCACAGCCAATCGGCACATCCATACCCTATTGGGACATCGGCCACTCCGCCATCATCTCACACCTCCTCCCCGTTTCTACTCTTTCCCCTGCTGCCCGCACCCCACTCCTCGCCCTGCCCCAGTTTACCTTCCAACCCAAGAGTCAAAATCATCTTTTAAAAGTACAAGAAAGGCCATGCATTCCTTTGCTCAAAACTCTCCAGCGGCCACCACGCCACTCGGAGAAACATCCCAAGTCCTTACAGCGTCCTAGGAAGCACCCACCCCCACCCCGGCCCCAGCCCTCCTGTCTTGCCAACTTCCTTTCCCGCCAACTGGGGCATTCTGATTCGATCACACTGGCGTCCCTGCTTACCCTCAACATGCCAGACAAGGGCCATCACGGGCCTTCTTCACCCGCTGTCCCCTCTGGCCAGAACAGACTGCCATACGCCATCTCCTGCGGACCTCCTCACCCGAATCTCGTCTCTACTCCGGTGTCACCTGGGAGAATCCACCCTGAGCAGCGTCTCTAGGGGGGCCTGTCCCCGCCTCCACTGCCGGGCTCTGCTTCTCTGCGCTGCTCTTCCCACCTCTGTACTCTTTTCTCTTCTCTCGTTTGCCGCCTGCCTCCTTCCGTTATCACCCGAGCTCTAGGAGGGTGTGGAATCGGAACGTTTTGTTCACTGCCGCATTCTCGGCGTCTAGAACACTACCTGGCAGGTAGGCTGCTCAACGAATATGCGAGCACAGGCGCTACTAAATGTTGTCTTTCACGTTCCCAAAAACTAGGTTGAAAAGGTCGGATACTGCCAAGCTCCAAACTGTGTCCCGGGGCCCCGCTCCCTGGAGCCCAGGTTGGAGCAGAGCAGCTCCTGAACACGACGTGGCGTGTCTCACCAGTCTCACACCCTCCAAAGCTTTCCCGTTGCCCTCAGGATCGGGTTCACCCAGCTCCACGTGACCCACAAGTCCCCGCAGGATCTGACGCCACCACCCACTCCAGGTTCAACGGTGCCACTCACCAGCACATGCTGCACTCTGGCCACACCGCCTGATGCTCTGCAGCTTTGCCCATGCTGTTCCCTCCACCAGGAACGCCCTTCCTCTCACTCCTTCCACGAATGCCCACTCATCCTTCAGGCTCAACCTAAATGTCCCTAACTCAAAGAGCCCTCCTGTGGCCCACCATCTTTCTGCGGGTCCTCCTTTCTCCGTCTCCTTTCCAGGCTACCCGCGATTTGTGGACACGCGGCAGGTGACACAGCGGAGGTACTCACCGGCAACCCGGGGTTATGGGAGGCCGGCCGAGGAAGGGGGGCGCACAGGAGTGCTTCCAGAGGCAGGACCAGCCGCATGTTTTGTGGGGCAAAGTGAAAAATGAAAATGGAAGTCCCCTTCTTCATAATTCTTAAGAATTTCAAGAGGGCAGCAGCAGAACCTTCAATCCGGCATGGGATGCCTCTGGGCATGGGGGGCGGTGGGACTCCACCGGTCACACGTCCACGAAACCGGCCCTGTCTGGTGGCCACAGTTCATTAACTAAGGCAAAATGCGGCACCAGATGCCCACGAGTGTCGGTGACTTGTGGACGTGTCGATACTTCCCGCTTCCTGAAAGACGGAGCGATACAGTTGTTTCATGGAGAGGGACCAGAGCTCCACCCTGGAGCCAAAGAAGATTTAATCTGCCTGCTCATCGGAGGCTCCATTCAGGCTAAGTGCTTCCATTGCCAAGTTAGCACGAGCTTAACTTCATGGCACGGGCAAACGTCAAGAAGAGAAAAGGCGACAATAAGGAGAGAGGGCCTTTCGTCAACCTTTCTCTGATGGGGTGGGAGGCGTACCTCTTCCTCTCACAAGTATTCCAGCTCATCAAACCCTCCCTTGCTTTTTGAATAATAGCTTCTCCCCAGCAAAAAAGTGAACGAGCTATGGGCCAGAAAAGCTTTTCTCTCAAAGCGCCCGCTGAGTAGTGGATAAACATAACATTTGCTCTTTTAGGAACGAACCATGGCTCCAGAAACGCACAGCAATTATATCCTAACAAAATAATAACAGAAGATGCACAGTTCCTAGGATTTATTTTTAAATAAAACAGCCGTAATGTGATATCTCTCAGACCCTCAACCTGCTGTAAGTCAGTCCCTTCGGCCTTTTATTGTATTATTCCACATCGGACCTGGACAATTTCAGCGACTCTGACGTTCTCTTTCCTATACCCTCCATGATTCTACATCACTGTTTTACAAAAGTTTTTTTAATATGATCCACAAGGAGAATATGTCTTACGTTGTGACCCACTACACGTGTCAACCGAACCAAGATAAAAAGTTCATGTGCGGCGCGCTCTGAGATTTTCCGTCGTATTTGATTTCATTTTTTAGAAGTGATCATCTGACCCTCTACGTTGGTTTTATAACCGACTAAATGGGCCACGACCCACAGTTTGGAAATGTGGTTTTAGATCATACCGGTGTAATTACCCACATTCCTTCCACCAGATCTCAACTCAAGCTCTACTCAAGTGTCTATGAATCCACAAGAATAAAAGCAGTAGCTTTTTAAAAGGCAAGCATTTAAATGATCCCTCTAGTAAAAAGGACAGGAGCATTCTAGAGCTACAAGGCTGAAATGTAGGGAATCGGGCAGGATAATGCAGAACAGGTCTTCACAGCTTGACGGGCAGATCGAAGAAGAGGGCGGAGAGCGGCCAAGGCAGGGAACCTTCTGAGGTCAGGCCTCCCCAGTGTGAAGCCACTGTTTTGTTTAAAGTGCCACTTTTCCCCAGAATATCAGACACACTCACATTCAAACACAGAAAACACTGTGCAGAAAAGGCTTTTCTGTCATCTTTGAAGCTCCCAACTCCTCTGTCTCCCCTAAGTGGTGAGTCACCATCTTGTCATCTTCCTCTTCAAAGAATCTCCCACCACCACCCCCGCATTTGCTAGAAATGCAACCACCTGGGCACCCCGGCCCTATGCCACCGCACAACCCTTCAGCCACGTACAACATCGCTTTCCCTGCTCGCCTCCAGAAGGAAGCTCCCGCTCAGGGCGAGGGAGGATCTCTATGGGCCCATCAACTCAACCATCAGTAATCAGGACACTGGGTTCTCCTGACTCCGTCCCTCAGGAAGAATCCTGGCCGAGCACAGCACCAGGGAGAGTCAGCTGCCCTTCTGCCAAACAGCAGGTCTGTTTCTCTGCAGGTGGATCGTGGGATCTGAATCCCCAACAAGGTTGCCGTTGGGGACGAGCCGTCAAAGCTAACGCCAGCTGGCGGCAGGCTGCGGCCAGGCGCACAGTGGCCTCACTCCTGGGTCCTCCATTTTCCTTCCCCCTGCCGTTCTGTCTGTGGCCAACAGGCCGCATCTGTCTCTACACCTTTAATTTTTTCTGGAACACAGCAGGAAACCAAGAAGTCCTGCGTTGAATTTTCCCTACCAACTCCTGTGCTTCCTCTCGTGCTCTCCCTGCCCTGCTAAAGCAGCAGCTTCTCCAGGGAGTCAAATGCCAGGCTCACACTCTGAGATGAGTACTGACGTAAAACAACACATCCTTTCGCATCATAACCGGGATACCTGCGCCTTTCTGGCCTTTTCCCCGCTCTGTTTTCCCAATCTCACCACGGCGAAGAGAATGAGAGCAGGGAAGGCTTTGGCGGGGGGGGGGGGGGGGGGGGGGGGAGGGAAGACAGAACCCAAGCCACTGGCCGCAGACCCAGTGGGACGCGCCAACCTACCTTGGTCAGATCCATTCCCAGTTTGAGCTGTGAAATGAGATGAAGAATTATACTACGCTGATCCTCCATGGCACCCAATTCTGTCTCTTCTTTGTCTTCAGTGTCACTGTCCTCATCTTCGGACAAAACCAGTTCAGGGCCCGAGTTTGGCTAAAACAAGATCATCGATACAAATCACCAGCTGGTCCAGCAGAAGTCAGAAGCACAGCACAGGGACCCGTAGGCTCAGCAACCACAGAAGGAGCTCAACCCTGCCCCAGAAAGAGTTTCTCTGTGACCAGTGCTATTAGCCATAGGGGGCGACAGAGGGACCCTTTCCGGGGGTGCGGGCCCTTCGGGCGAGGCCACCCACCGCACGCCCCATGCGCCCTATCCGTAAACTTTCCCCACCTAAGGACCTTACCCAACGACAACAACAAAAGTTTTCTGCTCAAGAAGCTACATGGGTCTGAGCTCCCTTACCTGGACTATTCCCATACGATATTCTCCTATTAACTTGCACAACGCAGAACACCTTATACCTAATGTAAACTTTTCTGTTTCATAAACGAAAGGCAGATGCTCCTGGGATTGACTGAAATTACCTTAGTGACGAGAAAATTTACTCTGAGACTGTTTCTACTCACATCACTTAATATCGCTGCGGCAAGTGTGGGAAAAAAAAAAAAAAGAAAAAAGTCTCAGAGCTGGCATTAATTCAGGAAGGGTGACAAGAATAAAAATTTAAGGAGAAACACCAAAATTTTACAATGCTCACATGTGTGCTCTCCAACAGACCCTGCTTTTCCTCAATGCAAGTTCATTCATTCCATTGCTGGATTCTGATTTTTCAAATTGCGTAGGAAACAGGCAAGTGGCAAGCGGAATGTGCAAGAGGGCTGAGCACCACGTTTTCCAAGTCCCAGACATCAAGAACTCTGGCTATAATGGATAGTTGTCCTTGGAATTCTACTGAAAGAGGCAAGCTTAATTCCCCTTTCCACATTTACCTGTGTTCTTACGCTGCTTGTCCATACGTAAGCCGATGCACTCTGCAAACACATTACACAATTGTTTCTAATTACCGATGACAGGTCAGGCCAATACACTTAGTAGACACAAACGCAGCAGCTCAAGGTATTTAATATAAATAGACACAGACTTGCCCATACGTCTCTGCAAAAAGTAATGATTTATCAACTCCATTAGGCCCCTCTCCTTTTATCTAAAGGCACTTCCAACACCCAAAGGTTATCTTATAGTGATCGAGGTGGCTGTAACTGACCCGCCTGACCTACATGTGCTGGCCATTCCTTACCGACACTCCACGGAGAAAACACGGTGCTCTTCTCCCCTGGGGTAGGCATTTGAACATTTTCCCATTGAAAGAGACATTTTTCTACAGACATACTTCTCAAGTTATTCTCAGTCACCTCTGAACACCCCCAATTCTGGAGAGACCACTGGGGAGACCTGAATGAAGCCCACGGCGGTAGGCTCTCCCCCCGCCAAGAAGAGGTGCGTTTTCCTCCACCGTGCGCCTTGATCTCCAGTCTCATCGCAATGCGTGTTGTTTGCCGTCCCTGGAAAATTGTTTTGCTGGGAACATGCTGAAATAACTGGGGGCCCCGCCCCCCATCCTGCTCCAGAAAGGACTAGCCAGATGCAGTCGGCGGGGACTGGGCTGCCCTGATTCTAACGCTGGGAAGTCGGAGAAGGAGGGGCTCCGGAGGCCACCCCGCTTCTCCTCTAGCTTCACCTCCTGGACACCCATCTGCTGTGCCTCCGTGCCGGCCGCTGCCAAGGCCGCTGAGCCAGAATGGCTGAAAGGCCAGGAAAAGCAGGGCCACCCTCCCACCAGCCTGCCCCTCCTGACTCTTCGTTCCCCCTCCTCTGGATTTCAGTTTTGAAACGGAGGCCTGTCTCATTGCGCTGGGAGTCTACGGTTCCAATCAGACGCCACTGAAGTCAGAAAGCCCAGACGCCATCCCTCCCCATGGCAAAGGTGCTGCGGTCGCTACTTCCTTCGTGGTGACCTGGTGGGCAGTGGTAAGTTATGAGCAGATTTCCCCTCAATGCAGGGGCGCCTGGAGGAGGAGAGGACAGCGCCCCGGGCATCTTGATTTGGGAGGAAAAAGGACAATCAAAACCAAATCGAGCTACCAGCATGCACCCTCTGCGGGAAGCGGGGACGGCGGCATGCAAAGCCCTTAAACGTCTCAACAGGAGAGGTAGCTGCATCTCGAGTGCGATCGCTCCTGCTTGGAATTGAACGCGGTACTGAACGCAGTCCGCACAAATAATTTGCTCAAGTGAGGCTGCCAGAAGCTTGA
Source organism: Panthera uncia (assembly GCF_023721935.1). Classification (NCBI taxonomy): domain Eukaryota; kingdom Metazoa; phylum Chordata; class Mammalia; order Carnivora; family Felidae; genus Panthera; species Panthera uncia. The sequence continues at coordinate 144,452,807 of NC_064810.1, forward strand.
TGAGGCAAAGGATGATCCCTTCCTCCCAAAGTGTGATTTCCCATTTGTGCACACACCAGCACACAGGGAAAGCTCCATCCTCCCCACGCGATGCGCCGCGCCCGGTGCACCGCGTTCAGAGACGACCCGGGACCACACGCCCTCCTGCTGCCTGCCATGCTCGGAAATTAGACCCAGCTTGTCCCCGACTTCCGGCAGCCAGGAAATCTTTCTACGAGATCCTGCCACGAGATACTGAGTACATGCATCAGTGTGCGCACAAACCTCTCCAGCTCCTCCTACTTCAACCCACAGGACATTTCCTCTGTGGCTGGTGGTGCCTCTCACAGAGACACTGGCTACGGGAGAGAGAATTAAGGCTGGTGCAGGCGCCCCAGAAGCGGACTCACTCCAGGGGGAATGGAGGCCAGAGCTCGTGGGGGCCCTCAAGTCCTGCCAAGGGGAGAGAAGCCATGAGGAGTCTGACACACATCATTGGCTTGGATCCTCAGCCAACTGCCTAAGCTTAGCCGAGGATCCAGCCATAGTTTTCTCTCCCAGAACTCCTGGGAATATGCCTGTTTTCTTACGGTAGGATTTGCAAAACCCTCTCCCACTCAAACTCAAGTGAATAATCAGGGTTTAAGAAAAAAAAAAAAAAAAAAAAAGGAGGCTCCTGGGTGGCTCCGTCGGTTGAGCGTCTGACTTCGGCTCAGGTCATGATCTCACAGCTTGTGAGTTCAAGCCCCGGGGTCAGGTTCTGTGCTGGCAGCTCGGAGCCTGCAGCCTGCTTCAGATTCTGTGCCTCCCTCTCTCTCTCTGCCCCAACCCACTCACATTCTGTCTCTCTCTTAAAAATAAATAAACATCAAAAAAAAATTTTCAACAACAACAAAAAAAGGTGTTTTTTTTTTTTTTACCACCAACATTTATCATGTTGTTAATGAACATCTTAGAGGAAAGAAGGCCCCGATTCTACCCACAATGGAACGCAGTGTTTTGCAGAAAGGGGAGACCACCCTCTGCTGGGTCCAAAATGGAGGCACGAGGAGAGAAGGTAGGAGTATCCGACTGGTCAACCCCGTTAGAAAGAGGTCGGCTGGCAACGTACATACAAATCTGCCAGCATCCACAAAGCAGCCACTGTCAACGGGCACCACCAAGAAAGGCAGAATTTGAAGAACAAGGCTTCACTGGCATTTTAAAGGCTAAAAGACTTCTTCCCCTTTGGGGTCAAGAGTTTGTCAATTCTGTCTGCTGTGAGATCCAGTGTTTCTCAATCTCTGAAGAACCCAACTGACCCGGGCCATGGTTTTATAAATGCTGAGAAAGTTCCTAAGACTGAGCAAGAACAATCGTCACATCCCGCCATCCCCCAGAGATCTTTGCAAATGAGCCAGCCCAGCCATAAAAACGTATGCCAACCTGAAGACAAAATGGAATCAGAATGTGTCTTAAGGAGAAGCAGGCTTTGGAAAAATGAGGCTTTCAATAAAAACAAAAATAATGAGTCAATATTTCTACCACATGAGCACTTCAGGGCATATGATGCTACAAAAATGAAGTGACTCGTATCTCTTAGCAAATAGAGGGAAGGACGAGTAAATGTGACAGACAGGAAAAAGCTTCCTGGCAGCAGGCTGGGGTTCGGGGACGCTCCTCGGTGGCTCCAAAGGGACCTGTGCCCCAGAGCCAAGGTTCTTAATCTGGGCATTTTGGACATTCCTAAAAATATCTACCGCTACCTTTGATATTTGATACAAAAATTGTGTATCTGGACATTTTCTCGAGAGAGACGGCCCACGTTCTCCTTGGATTCTCGGGAGAGGATCTGCCCCTGGGCTGACCTCAGGCCTCTCAAGGAACGAGGGGCCTCAGACCCCGTAAGAGAGATGGACTCTCAGGATGGGACGCGTTCCAGTCAGAGACAGTCACAGGATCTGCAGCCATGTCACCACAGACCTCCGCTTCTCATCTGGCAACGGGCAACACATCTGTGAGGCGGCGGCCAAGGGCCAAAGCCAGAAGCAAAATCGCGACTTGGGTTAGGTTGACGTGGGTTGAACAAGCCTCCTCCAGGGGGACACCAGTGCGGAAGGGAACGCCGAACTCTGCTTCTGCCTCTCCTTCTTACCCAAACTCTTAATTCTGCAATACAAATGCAAGTTCCAAGCAAGACGGAAATTCCAAACTATTTTATTCAATACACATATGTAACTGAACTACATTTTGAGCCAGTGCCAGGAAAAACCACGAAACAGACATTTACGTTCGAGGTCCATTCATTTCCCTGCCACGGGTCTCACTCCACCCCCACACCTGCACCTGCTCCCCTTCCTCAGACAAAGTGCATGCAACCCAGCCCTCCTTCTTCACGGCAATCTCTCCTCCTTGCTTAACTGGCTCTCAGAGAGCTGAGGCCAACTTGAGTAGTTTGATCTACTAACATTCTCTTTATTTGTAAATGTCTAATGACCTAGTGTCTTAATGCAAAGGGCTGAATCCTTAGATTTGAGGCATTATGAGAGAAGCCTAGGTGGCTACATTATTCGACCTTTAAAGATGACTGTTTACTCTTGAACGTGGATCAAGGCCACGCTACAGCCCTTAGATCGCCGACATGCAGGTAGGTGGGCTCCACTGTGGCAAAGATTGAGATGGGCACCTGCTGCCATCTGTCGCCCATATGAGTGCCCTAGAACAGGTATTCTTAAGTAAGGAATATCTTCATCAGAAAACATACCCACTGAGTTCAAGTGATCTGCAGCTCTCCTAAAAGTCTACCCGACCAAGGACAGAAAATACAGGCAGCTAGACAACGACGTCAAATTCTATTCCATCGGCAAGCATGCTGCAGCCCAACATTTTGAGAGGCTGGCATCTCTCCCCCCACACCGTTACCTAGGCACAGGGTAAACTGAGTCAGACCCAAGAACCTTGGTATTGAATGGTAAGAACCAAACATTGTCCAGATATCGTCTTTATGGCGAAAATGGGGAAACCCAGCCGTGTCAAAAAGAACATCTGATAGTCTGAGGGTCACAGAAAGCTGGACGGTGGGGGAGAAGACCCAAAGCAGCACCCTCAGATATCCACCCTCAAACGAGAGAAACCTTATGATATACAGCAGCAGCAGCACAAAGGAGCAACCGGGCAACAAGGTGTCCCCCTACATGACTTATTTCTTGCTTCTGCTACTACACAGAACATGCAGTAACATGCAATAATGGCTACCAGGACAAACACACATTTGCTTACTTTACAGACAGGAGTCGATAGACATTGGTTTGCTAGAAAATGAGAGGTTCTAGAAAAAATAGGAAATGTCAAGTTGAACCATGGATAGAGGTTGAGGGGGGTTCAGAGAGATTGGAAGAAGAGGTCAATGGAAGACAGAGAAAGGCGACAAACACAGCGAATATTAAAAGACAAGCAAGGAGTTCGGAGTGTCTAAGAGGTACAAGCGCCCAGGACCAACTACTGAAACAATTTTTTTGTTCCGATGATAACGGTGTTACCGTTGTTGACGACCTGTATGGAATCCATAAAACCAAGTATTAAGTCCCTTTTATCTCTAGTCATTTTTTCCACTCCAATATTTATAGCATATTTAACCAAATTATCACAATCATTACTTGATCCTCGTTGTTTATCTTCACATTCATAAAAATTTTACAGCCCAAGGAGCCCCATCTAATAGCCAAGGTCATGAACACCGGCACAGCTGTTTCTGAAGACCCGGTCCAACTTCCCACGCAAGTCAATAGAATAGCATTAGCATAGCATGGGGCATACAAAGATGGCCAGCAGTCCAGCAAATTTCACTTGGCGTTTTTCTCCCTCATTCCCCAGTAAGACATTTTTATCACATGACTCTCAAGTGCAAGGCACTCACTGTATCACACGCTTGGAAAAACTATTTCCCCTGAGGACACACACAGACATAAAGTTGTGTCATATAAATGTAAAACGGCTCTTCCTGATGACCTACTGTCCTTCCCGCGCTTAGCACAGGTGGGATTTCTTCCCCAGAAGAGTCTCTCTTGTGCCTGTTTCCGAGTCCCCCAAAGTAGGCCATCCTCGCTGAGCGGAGGGTCTCCCGGGTGAACGGAAAGATGCTCTCCTCTGTCAGAAGTCATACCAAACGGTGTGACGTCAGACACATGTCTTCAGGTGATGTCTTGTGCAGCTGACGCCCCGTGGCCCTGACGCAGGGCGGCCACTGAAGCCTCCTCGCGCGTACTGCCTTCTTTGTGGAGCCACGTCCAAAGCTGGGTGACAAGCTGTGCCTCGCAGGCCGCCACCGTATCTGGGGGACCTTATCTTGCCATTTGGAGGTAGGTACAATGAGGCCACTGTGCGGGGGGCAACCCAGTGGAGGAGTTGGCTCTAATCCTTGACAGCTTCAAGCACGAGCATGTCCACACAGCGGGCTTGTCCCCGCTGCCATTTTGGAGACGCTGAGTTGGTTGCCACTGACATCACAATCCTTCTGCTGCCTCCCAGTGGATGCGCTGGCTTTCTTGCTCTAACCACACATACACACACATTTACCACACTTGGCTCGCACAGACTGGAAGGACAGACGCTCTTCCTGAGCAAAGGGGCCAACCTGCAGAAAGGTTCATTTTAAAGAAAAGACACCCTGGAAGGTAGAAGGAAGTCACTTCCGGGGAGGGGAGGGAGTAGGGGGCATTCGTCATCAGCCAAGATAATCGGGCACAGTTACGCCAAGAGGATGCGACAGGTGTTCTTTCAAAAAATATCTGCGAGAGGCGTTCACGGCAAATAACATCAGGCCTTTTCTCATTCCACAGAGCTGCTCAGAAACCGTTTTTCAACGAAAGCAAGAAAGAAAGGAACTGAGAAGGAGCAAAGAAAACCTTGAGTCCAAGGCAGGGAAGGAAGCGGCAGCGGCAGCGAAGGGCGAGGCGACGATCTTGCAGCTGGGGACCTGGGAAGCAAGCGTGCCAATGTCAAAGCAGGCGCCCGGAGGCCACAATCCACGCCTCAGCCCCTCCAGCATCCGTGGCCACCAGGAACAGAGGGAAGGGCACATACGTGACGAGAAGGCCCAAGAGCCAAGCGCTGCGTCCCGTGCGTTATGACACTACGTCGATCGGCAAAAGCCGAGCGCTGCGCAAGCCAACCCGGCACGGGATCGGCGGCCCAGCCGAGAGCTCGCCAAGACTCCCTAAAAACGAAGCTATGCCAGGTTGCGGGGCACCGATCACCATGGCCCTAGGCCCGCGAGCAGCACACGCCACACTCTCAAGTTCGCAGGAGGCTTGTGAGCACTGGGGTCAAAGTCTCAAGGAGGAGAAGAGGGAGGGCACGAAAACAGAGGACGTAATCGCCGCAGCGAAGCCGGAGCGATGGCCTGGATGTGAATCCTGAATCCGCTACCTTCCGCCTGTCAGGCTCCAGCTCATCTCTGAGATGGAGGCGGAACTCCCCACACCTCAGGCGACTGCCCAGGGGCCTACAGAAGACAAAGCACAGAAAGTGCTGAGCCCAGAGTGCTGAGCCCAGCACTGAGCCTAGTGCTGATCTAGAAGCCACTGCCACGGCACCCGCGTCCCCCTCGCCATCCCTCAGAAGCTGTGTGATGCTGGACGGGCTCCCGTGGTAGGTCAGCACCCCCCAACAACGAGGACACGGAGGGCTCCGGGGCCGTCAAGGTCTGGGTCCCCCACACGGTCCACGGCCCTGGCCGCGAGGGAGCATTACTTCCGGGATCTAGGGCTGCACCAGTAAGGGATTCACAGAAATTCCGGAACAAATCACATGCGGGTCCGGGAGCCACGGGAGACAAATACAAAGCGGCAAGGGTCACAGCGCGGCACACGCAGGAGCCACCCAAGTTCTCTAGAAGGCCCAGGAAAGGGAGGGACAAAACCCCTCCGAGAGCCACTCTAGCATCTCTAGGCTCTGGCGTGAGGAAAAGCAACGGTTTAAGACACAGAAGGCCTCCTCTAGGTGGGCTGAAGGGCGAACAGGCACGAGGGCTGCAAGAGTTACCATCCCCCGAACTGCCTCCAACGCCCGCATCGGCTACTAAAGATACAGGACGCTGAAGACCTGGTCTCTGCATCTGACCAGCTGGTGACCCGCTGGAGGAGGTCGTGGATCTTTTTCTCCCCTGGCCCTGGGTGGAACCTCTAAGTTCCATCTCATCCTCTGAAACTCAGTTCAGCCACACTTCACAGGGGCAGACGTGGCCCCCTCCGTCCTAACGAGGAGCTCCTCGGCACCCTGGAGGCACCCGATTTGGCACGCGCCGACTGGGTTTATGCGACTGTGCATCTGCCTTCCCGCTGGAACTGGGAAGTCCAATCTCTTTCAGTAGAGGAACACGGATTATCTGGACCGGCTACTTAGAGCTCCAGGTTGATGTGGACCTAGAAGCCACCTCTAGGCTCCGGGAGAAAGAACGCCGTGATCAATCAGTAACATCAGCTAGGAACTGAGGGGTGGGACGGAGTGGCCCTGTGCTCGTCAGCTTAGCCTCATCGAAACTCCTTCACGACAGTCTGCCGTTAGAACTCCTGTCTCCTTCGGCCTTTCGTTTCTAGAGTCTCAAAACAAGGGCTGGTTTTTATAAAAGGTGCTCAATAAAAAAAAAAAAAATTTTTTTAATGAATGAACAAAACAAGAAAAACGGGGACAACTTGAGCGTGCAAGGACAAAATCCAGATTTAAAATAAAAAGGACAGGTGTGCCTGAGTGGCTCCGTGGGTTAAGTGTCAGACTCTTGATTTCAGCTCAGGTCACGATCTCACAGGTCGTGGGATCGAGCTTCATGTCAGGATCTGCACTGGCAGAGTGGAGCCTGCTTGGGATTCTCTCTCTCTCTCCAAATAAATGAACTTGAAAAATAATAACAAAATGAAAAGGGCAGCCAGTCACAGAAGATCCCATATTACATGGTTCCACTTATAGGAACAGGCGGATGTATGGAGACAGAAAGCAGGTTAGTGGTTGGAAGGGACTAGAAGGAGGGGTAGAATAAGGGTGACAGCTAAAGAGTATGGGGTTTCTTTTGGGGGTGATGAAAATGTTCTAACATGGACTTATCTGGAAAAAAAAAAAAACCCAAACCCATGGAATGGAACATTTTATTTATTTATTTTTTTTAATTTTTTTTTTCAACGTTTTTTATTTATTTTTGGGACAGAGAGAGACAGAGCATGAATGGGGGAGGGGCAGAGAGAGAGGGAGACACAGAATCGGAAACAGGCTCCAGGCTCTGAGCCATCAGCCCAGAGCCTGACGCGGGGCTCGAACTCACGGACCGCAAGATCGTGACCTGGCTGAAGTCGGACGCTTAACCGACTGCGCCACCCAGGCGCCCCGGAATGGAACATTTTAAATGAGTGAATGGCATGGCATGTCAATTATATCTCATAAAGCTGTTACCTAAAAAATTAGAACAAACATATAAATAAAAGGACGCATCATGTAAAGTCAGACACGACGAGGGCAGAAGGAAGGCCGTGGCCTGGGTGACCAGAAAGGCAGACTCTGAGATGAGCGTCACCAAAGAGCAACGCTTGGGGCAGCCGAGAAACGAGGGGACATTCCACCAGAAGGAGCGGCATGCTGGCCGGGGCAGTTTGGCCGAGGCCAGGTGGCAGATGGCTTTGGACTTATCGCTAGACTCATTCCCTCGAAGAGCCCACCTGACGCCACGCCTTTCAACCATTTATTCACTGATGGCCTCTAAATGTCTGTCTCAAGCTCAGCCTTCGCCCTGAACTCCTGCCTGCTCACCGTCTCTCCCTGAGCTGTCTGTGGTAGAAAAACAGTGTCCCCGAGAGGTCCAAATCCTAGTCCTGGGACCTGTGAATTTTGTCACCTGCTGTGACAAAAAATAGGCCTATGTAGAGGTGATTGAGGTCCTTGAGACAAGAGAGTCCTGCATTATCCAAATGGATCCAGTAAAATGACAGGAATTCCAAAAGCTGGAGACTCTTCCCTGGCTGTGGTCAGAAGGAGGCGTGCCTAGGGAAGTGTGGTCAGGGAGAGAGCAGCTGCTAGCTTTGAAGACAGAGGAACGGGCCACAAGCCAAAGAAAGCAGGCAGCCTCTAGAAGCCAGAAAAGGCAAGGTAATGGATCTCTCCTACAGCCTCCAGGAAGGGTCCCTCCTTCGTTCCGCAAACGTCCGCGTCCTTCGTTCCGTAAACAGGCGTGTCAGGCTCTCGGAGAGGCACGGTAGAGGAACACAGAAACGGGCTTAGTCCTCTTGGAAGCTGCGGCCTTGCTGGGCAGACAGTGGTTTGCTTTGGGGTTCCCATTTGTGGGATCCAACAGTGAGCTATCGCAGGGGCCCAGGAATCCCAGGGGAAGCAGAACGATGGTGGCAGGCAGGTAAGCAAATGAGCACCGAAGGGAGCAGGTGGAACCAGAAGCAAAACATGACTGGCCAGAAGTGCCTGCAGATGGAATTCTTTTAGTAAGCCATGGGCAACATAAACCAGCTAAGGAGGCTCATTCGGGCAGGTAGCATTCGAGGGGGAGAAAGCTTTTATCATCTTACCTTCCCTCCTCTCAGATCCGACAGACACCTCACAAGGGCCCCGCCAGCATCCTGACTCCGTTTGGCTCACCGTCCTCCTTGCCCATCCAGACGGGAGGCCTGCAGGTGCACAGACACCTCCCAGCGCCCCACCACCCAGACGGCCCCCTGGGCTACACATCCCTCCTGTCCTCACTCTGCCATCACACTCGAGGCCCTAGGCACGTAACCGTAGGATTCTGACACTCTGCAGATTCTCCTTCTGTTCCAGACTCCTCCTCTTATGCTTCGCCTTGTATTGAGCCACTGGCACGTTCTTCCCCAAATACCTTCTCTGCTCAAAAGTCTTCAGAGCTGTCCCACTGCCCAGAGGAACTATCCAGTCAGCCCAACGTTTAAGGCTCTCCTCAACCTGCCCCCTTTCTCCCTTCCCCTCCCGCTCCCCACCCTGAACTCTCTCCAGCCTATAGCTGACAGCACCCTCACTCCGTCCTCTAGACTTAATTTAGGGGCGCCTGGGTGGCTCAGTCGGTTGAGCGTCTGACGTCAGCTCAGGTCCATGATCTCACGGTTCGTGAGTTCGAGCCCCGCGTCAGGCTCTGTGCCGACAGCTCAAGCCTGGAGCCTGCTTCCGATTCTGGGTCTCCCTCTCTCTCTGCCACTCCCCTGTCCATGCTCGGTCTCTGTCTCTCTCTCAAAAACAAATAAGCATTAAAAAATAGATAGACAGATGATAGATAGATAAATAAAAATTTCAAATTCAGTTCCCTAAAGGCACTAGCCACACTTTAGGTTCTCACTGGCCACATGTGGCTAGTGGTTACCTTATTGGTCAGCATACAAACGTGCATACATCACTGCACGTTGTATTAGACAGTACTGCTCTCCACCTTTAATACTCTCCCAGTTCGTTTTCCTCCACCATTTGTTACTTCTCTGCAAAAATAGCCCCATGCCAGGACACAGGCTCCCATGACCCTGGGTCAGGAACAATCCCTCCCTCCTCTCAAACCCCATGGGTAAGTTTTGCCAAGGTCACTCACAGGCCGCTGCCAGCCCTATCTTTCCTTAACTTCCTGGTAATCTAAAGCTCAGTGAGAAGAGGTCATTTTGAAAATCCAAAATTCCACGGGGCGCCTGGGTGGCTCAGTCGGTTAAGCGTCCGACTTCAGCCCAGGTCACGATCTCACACTCCGTGAGTTCGAGCCCCGCGTCGGGCTCTGGGCTGATGGCTCAGAGCCTGCAGCCTGCTTCCGATTCTGTGTCTCCCTCTCTCTCTGACCCTCCCCCGTTCATGCTCTGTCTCAAAAATAAATAAACATTAAAAAAAAAAAAAAAAAAAAAAAAAGAAAATCCAAAATTCCTAAGGAAGCACAAAAGAACAATCTTACAAACGCTGTCACCTCAGAAATAAAATGTTGAAGGAATGATGCATTGGGGGTAACCAATAGCAATAAAATTACTCTGTACCTAAAAACTCAAAGAAAGGAATTCTACTACCTATGATCTGTTTCTGTCGTAACCATGGATGCACATCAAGAATTCTGACTTTCTATATCCACGGTTTAAATTATTATTGATTTACGCTTTGTGCTGGGTGATGGATCTCTTCTGCTTCTGCAGACGGTAGATACCTTTATTCAGAAAGTAAACACAATGAAACTCAGGTTGATGGCAACACGTTAGTGATGCTTTCAGAGTCTCCACCTGACGCCGCTAATTGCTAGGACGGCCTTGCTTATGCCACAAGTTATGCCCGGTTATGGGCCGGAACTCCTGATGGGGACAGAAAAAAAAAAAAAAAAAAAAAGATGCAAAGCACCGAGGGTATGCAGAGCCACCGCGGGAGGAGCCCTGCGTCAGGCCTACGTAAGGTGTGTCCCCAGACCTGCAGGCTCAGCGTCACTGTGAGCTTGACGGCAAAGACTATTGACAATAAATTTCATATTAAAAAAAAAAGAAAAAAAAAGAAATGCAAAAAAAAAAAAAAAAAAAAAAAGGTAACCAAGTCTAGGGACCCATCCCAGACTTATGGACTCAAACTCCGGGGACAAGCAGCCCAGATCTGTGTATGTTGGGGCTTTTTTGCTTTCATTTTTTAGTTGAAATAGAATTTATACATGGTGCAACATAGAGACCTTAGTGTATAATTCCACGAGTTATGACAAATATATCACTTTCTACCCTCGCCATCTCAACTTTTTTTTTAAGCGTACAAGGCTGTCAACCGCATTCACACTGCTGTCCAACAGCTTTCTAGAACTTTCTCATCCTCCCAAACCGAACCCCTATGCCCACTGAATGACCTCCCAGTTCCTCCCCCACACCCGCCACAGAACCTGTGTTCTGCCCAGCCCTCCAGGCGCTTCTGATGCGCTCTAGCATTTGAGAAGTGCGGCTCTAACCACTGAAGGCCACGGGGGTCGAGAGGAGCACCAGAGAAAGGCAGCAGGCACGCGAAGCCTGGTAGAAGACATACTCCTGCCCCCACCCCCGACCCTCCACACCGGATCCCGAGCGCCTAGTGTGGACACCGCACCGGCTTAGACGCCAGGCGATCCAAACACGGACAAGTGGACACCTGTTCTCAAACACTCGTGTAGGCGCAAGCTGAAGAAACAAAGTGTGTTTCTCAACAGGAGACCAGGTTCGGGACATTTCACGTGACAGCCCTAAAATGGAAATGGAAAGCCATAAACTTGGATTGGAAGAGGGCGGTCCTTTCGTTGTGACTTTCCACTTCGTCTGTCCATTTGAAGCATTGATGCCTCTCGTTGAGAAATTCCCGACTGACTCTTTCCAGCGGCAATTTTGGAAGGCTACGGTAACACAAAAAACACTGGAAAGAGCCAGCGGCACAGCAAACCACAGAATAGTCTTGATTTACAAGTCATTAAAAGCAAGAGGCATCTACTGTTCTTTGCAGGCAAAAAGGGACCGTGTCATGAATAATGGAAAGACGCTAAGTGCATTAAGGACTCCGCTGCAGATAATGCTCTCTCCAGGCCACACAGAACGCACACTCGCCGAGGATTTCCTGCGTGCCGGGAGTACACGGTTACATCCCAGGCTTCGAGGATCTAAAACCCAGCAGATCTATGCCCTTTCATTTCAAAAGGTAATTTCTGGATTATTATTACCTGGCTCTCAAAGGATCCGATGAGCCAGGAATTTTAGAAACAACACAAAGCTCGGGCAACTTGAGACTTTTTACTCTGCTTAAGAAGAGTTCTGATATATTTCCACTATATCCCGGTTTTTGTAAATATTAACGGACAGAAAAGCATCTCGGAGAAACAGGCTCTAATGTTTTGTAGGAAAAAACAAAACAAAGCAAAACCACCACGGCTCTTAATTCTACGATGAGGAAGCACCAATAAGGCGCTGTTAAAGCTACGATCTCTAAAATTCCACTCAATACCTTTGGGCTCAAATAGCAGGCGTTTTCTCTGCTTTTTAATTTGCACTGTGTATGTCCGTTTCTCTTAGCCACTGTGGCAGAGGATATTCAAAGGAGGTTTCTCTGTGCTTGCATTCAAATGTGAATTGATACTTAGGATCTAAGAGGGTAATCGTTAACGGTTCTTTTTTTTTTTCCCTATTATTCCACTGCCATAAAATCAAAATGAGGCTTACTATGTCTCCTACTTTAAAAATTGTCACATTATCAGACTCTGCTGTGCCCCATTTTCAAATGCTTCGTTCGGTGGAAACTTCAAGGGGAAATTTGTGAGACAGCTGTAGTCTTCCTGGGGGACCATGAACACATGTGGGGGACCATGAACACATGTGGTGAGCACTATTAACGATCAGAACTGTGGGTTATCATAATTAGCACAAAAAGAAGACAGTGAATTTTAAGGTGTAAACGTACTCAGGGAGGACCTACAGGCTTCTCAGTACTCAGTTCCTGTTTTCGTTTTTTTTTTTCTTTTTTTTTTTTAAATCACTCTGATGCACAGAGTTTCCATCTCTCCAGCACAACATAACCCTATGAGGTTTCTCGAAGCTAGGTTTTATCACTTGGGTAAATGTTTTGACAAATATTCTACCCTTGTACAGTTAAGTCTTCACCCCATTCGTACGGCATGATCACGAAACAAACACCCCTCATGCAAGTTTAAAAATAACCCACCGTGGGGCGCCTGCGTGGCTCAGTCAGTTAAGCATCCTACTCTTGACTTTGGCTCAGGTCATGATCTCATGGTTCATGGGATCGAGCCCATGGTGGGCTCAGCACTGACAGTGTGGACCCTGCTTGAGATTCATTCCCTCTCTCTCTCTCTCTCTCTCTCTCTCTGCCCCTTCCCTGCTCACACACGCTCCCTCTCTCTCAAATGAATAAACTTCAAAAAAAACAGTAAAATAAAAATAACCCATGGTATGTGAGATTTTGCTTGAAATTGACATTTAACTGGTAACTTTATTTTATCATGTCATCCATAATCTAAGATCTTTAGAAAAAAAAATTAACTTCTGACATTTCTTTTTGAGAAATGTCTTTTCCAACTTGAGAAGTATTCTGCATAAAACTGCCTTAAAAACCGGCAACATCAGACCCTGGGTGAAAACGGAGGGTCCCAATCAGAACCACTGTCAAATGAGTCCTTACACATTTAGCCATTTGCTTCAGAGCAAGAGGTAGGACCAGGGAGAAGGGAAGGGGAGGGGAGGGCTAACAAGGGCTCCGTGTAGCTAATGCTCTCCGTGAGAGGACCGCCTGGTTCTTGCCAGAAGACGTTTTCAAGAAGGACAAGCATCTATCTTGGCTCATGGATATTCCCATAGTTGCTGTACCTCCCTATAAATCAGCCAACACAAACCCAGAGCAACATACTGGCTCATCCCGGCGGTGTTCCTGGACAGCAACACATACAATTCTGGGGCTTCATTTGACACTGATGCTAACTTACAAAAGGATGAGAGTCTGACTCTCAAGCTGATTCAAGAGAAGGAATCCTTCATGGGAAAAGATTCTATAGTGTTGACTCTAATCATAATTGCTATTTCTTCTTATCGCTGAAGTGCACCCAAGATGTGGACAAAATACTTGCCCCACATTATGAAGAATTGGCTTTATATAAAAGGAATGCTTGGAAAATATTCATTAAAAAGTCCACATGAATTGAAAAATGCGCAAATGCTATAAACGAGACACTTAAAACAAGAGAAACACCGATGGCTGATCCGTGAAACATCCTCAATTTCATCCATAATTATAAAAACAGAAATAAAACAAGACACCATTTTTCTCCCAAAATTAAAAACTGGAGGAACACCTGGCCGGCTCAGTCAACGGAGCATGTGACTCTTGATCCATTGGGTGTGAGTTCGAGCCCCACGCTGGGCATACAGCTTACTTAAAGATAAATATCAAAAATAAAATTTAAATGAAAATAAAAACTGGCGAGAAAAAAGGCACTTGGTATTCATTTCTAATGGCAAAAAGACAGGAAAATAGCAGCCCTCACATGCTGCTGTGGGATTATAAATTTGGCTCCGTCTCAGGGGGCAATTTGGTAATACTTAGCAAAATGTTTAATTCCCACATTTGTTGACTGAATTCCACTTAAATTCCACTGCTAGACACTTCCCCTACATGAGACATAGTTGCATAAGTGTGCAAAATATGATCAGAACACTACCTGTAAAAGAAAAACCAGACAACTAAACGTCTCTCCTAAGGTCTGGTTAAATAAGGCTCAGGGTCCCCGCAAATCGTGATACAATCCTAGAGTTGACTCCTCTGTAGCTGTTGAAAGGAATGCAAACAATCTACGCAGTGACATGGGAACATATTGAAGATGTACTGTTCAATTAAAAAGCCACTTTACCTGTATACGTTATCTACAGGGCCATTTCGCCGTCGTAAAAATTTCTAAAAGAAAGAACATATACGTAGGTTTGCTGTGCAAACAAACTCCACAGAAGAGAGACAGCAGCCCCCTGCAGGAGGCGGCCTCGGAAGGAGGAGTTGAAGTGGGGGACTTTTACTGCTGACTTCCTACAGGGCCTCGGCTGTATTTTTTATGCAACAATGAAGTGGGGTCACAGTCATTTTTTTTTAAAGTCGTCCTCCTTCCACTGCCTGGCTAAGAACTGTATAAAAACTGTCAGAGGTGGCTTCACCGTTTCACGTCTGGTGTAATTCTGAGGCCCCTGGAAGGCAGGAGGAGTCGGTGAAGGGGTGAGGGGCAGTGGCAGACCGGCCGGAAGCAAGGCTGAAAAGGTTTCACTGTGTACAAAAAGCAAAGCCAAGGACTCTTCTCCTAATAGCACAGCCAGCTGAGCTGACAGGTTTCCTCAAAGGGAGCAATTGAACGATTTGCTCTATTTCAAGCCAGCGATGGGAGCTCAGGTTGATGTCCATGATATATCTAATGTACTCGGTGAGTGCCTACCAACTTACTTGCTGCGGTAGGATGATGAATGGCCCAAAGACAGCCAAGTCCTGATCCCCAGGATGGTGATTTTAGGTTATATGGCAGTAAGGGTATTGAGGTTGCTAGTCAGCTGAGCTTAAAGTAGGGAGATTTATCTTGGGTTATCTGGGTGGGCCCAATATAACCAGAAGGGTCTTTAAAAGTGGAAGAGGGACACAGAAGAGGAAGCCAGAGGTAGACAAGACTATGGAAAGTCAAGGAGAAGCAATGTTCTTGGCCCATAAGAGAGAGATAGGGACCATGACCCAAAGAGGGCAGACTCTAGAAGCTTTGGAAAAGCCAAGGAAATGGACTCTCGCCTAGAGCCTCCAGAAAGGAATGAAGTCCTGCCAACATCTTAATTTTAGACTTCCAACCTACGGAACTGTAAGATTACAAATTTGTGTCATTTCAGCTGCTAAATTTATGGCGATTTGTTACAGCAGCAACAGGAAACTAAAACAACCCACTGAGATTTCCTTTACTTCTCGACACCCCAAACTTCCTCTGGTGGGCATGCCTGGGGTATGCTGTGAAAATCAGCCCACCTGGGCATCCGCACCTCACAGATGCCCAGTGACCTGGGCCCACACGGCCAACTGGCTGGCTGGTTTTAGGACTTATTCCAAGAGAACCCAGACAAGATACCAGTAACACGACTGCCTTGATGATTATTAAATTAGTTGCATCAGAAGCAGCTGTATTTGAAGAAGTCATTCATGAAAGTCCTTTGTAAATCAAGCCTCACCATACAGATATATTTGCACTCATTTAGACCGAGGCTACTCTTTCGAAAGACTAACAAAGGAGAAATGAGTGTCTCTTGAGGAACCCAGGATGTCAGAGCAACACATTCTTGGGGGTTTCTCAAGACATTTATACCCAGGGACAGGGACTGCCAAAGAACAATGGGAGTAAGGGCTGACTTACCACTGAGCACCTACTATGTGCTAGGCATTAGGCTGAACACTGAAAATATGTGATCTCATCTGATTCTGACATTTTCAGCAGGAAATGACTCCAATCATACTACTAACACTGCCCACATCCCCCCATGGCAGCCGGTGAAGGGGATGGGTTTCAGACTGCCCTGCCACATTCTAGAGAGGCATCCTGACACCCCTCATCAAGGACAGCAGCTTAGTGGCACCTGGGTGGCTCAGTCCATTAAGCACCTGACTTTGGCTCAGGTCATGATCTCGCGGTTCGTGAGTTCAAGTCCCACGTCAGGCTCTGTGCTGACAGCTCAGAGGCTGGAGCCTGCTTCGGATTCTGCGTCTCCCGCCCTCTCTCTCTCTCTCTGCCCCTCCCCCACTTGCACTCTGTCTCTCAAATATAAACAAACAAACAAACAAAACTTAAAAAAAAAAAGACAGGAGCTTAAAGTGACATCTACTCTATGCCAACATGCTCAAGGGAAGGAGGAAATTTTAGCTTTACTCCTGTTATCCTAGAAATGTAATCATTAACCTTACTTCCCCCAAACACCCTTGGGACTCTCCCAAACTTTTTACTCCTCTCAACAGCCAAATTATCTAAAACAGGATCCCTCACTGTCTTTATTATTTTATATAAAAAAAAAAAATTTAAGTAATCTCCATGCCCAAAGTGGGGCTTGAACCGAAGACCCTGAGATCAAAAGTCACATGCTCCACTGAGCCGGCCAGGCGCCCCTCGTGGCCTTTATTATGATTTTTGTACTTTATATTCTACTGACTGCCTCTTCAAGGAATCTGTGTTCTAAACGGATATAAACAAAAAACTTGCTTTTGTGGGGCAGTCACTCTGATGTTTATAAAGGCTTTCTGCTAGGGCTAGGGAAGCAACCATTGTGACACCTGTCCCTCACATCTGCAGGGCACGGGAGTCTCCACTCACCTAGGTGAGGACCACTGATGTCACAGAGCAACACCTAAAATGGGTGGGTATTTTCCCATTATGGGAATTTCTAGATTTCTATATAAAAGCTGATTCTAAATAAAGTTTTCAGGGGCGTCTGGTTGGTCCAGTCGGTTAAGCATCTGACTCTTGATTCCAGTTCAGGTCATGGTCTATCTCATGGTTCATGAATTCGAGCCCCACATCGGGCTCTGCCCTGAATGCACTGAGCCTACTTGAGATTCTCTCTTCTCCCTCTCTCTCAAATAAACTAGCAAACTAACTAAATGTTTTTAGCTCTAACAATGCATCCTAGTAGAACACAAAAAGGCATGTAAACATAAAAGTGGTCCCTTCCCCTGTCTCCATTTCTTTTCTCAACCCAGAACATGAAATTGGTATCTGTCTGCTGTGAGAAAACTTCACAAATCCCCAAAGGAGTCCTTTCCTCCCTGAATTGCATAATACGTTTCTTTTTTAAGTCAGAACTACAAGCTGGCCCTGCATTTTAGTACACAGGCCATTGAAAAGAAATATTTGGAATCTGAAACACATTTTCCAAAACATACTGTCATTCGTGGAGTAAGGGCCTGGAATTCTGGAGTGACCCACAAAGCTCCTTGAAACTCGTAATGTGGCTTAAGTACTCTACATTCATTCGCTAGAACGAGTGGAGATTTAATACTTTTGCACTACAAATTTTGAAACAACTCTAAGAGGGGCGTCTGAGTGGCTCAGTCGGTTGAGCGTCCGACTTCGGCTCAGGTCATGATCTCGCAGTTTGTGAGTTTGAGCCCCGCGTCGGGCTTTGTGCTGACAGCTCAGAGTCTGGATCCTGCTTCGGATTCTGTGTCTCACTCTCTCTCTGCCCCTCCCTTACTCACACTCTGTCTGTCTGTCTCTCTCTCCTTCAAAAAGTAAACATTAAAAAAAGTAAAATAAAATAACTCTAAGAAACAAAGTTACATACACTCTCAATTCTTTTGAAAGGAAAGAAACCCTGAGGAGATCGGAAAAAAACGTGAACAGTTGACGTGGGACCCGCTGAAGAGCGCCTATTAAGGCTACACGGTTCTCCAGTATGGTGAATTCCATTTCCGAAAAAGTTACAGTTCCCTTTCCTTCCATGTGCCCGTATATCCGCCATGCTTCCTTTACTTATTCACAACGAGGTCACCTGCTGGGATTATCGTGGCCAACGGAGACAGCCACATGTGGCATGAGGACAGTCCAGCGTCCGCTTAGCTGGGTACAGAGCGGGTGGGGGGAACGACAGAGAAAAGGGCAGGGATGGGGGTGCCCTGGAAGACGAGAAAGAAGATGGTGGTGTCGGGGCGTCACATGACACCTGACCGCAGTTGTCACCCCACAGGAGCCACCTTGTGGCCGTTGTTGCTTCAGTATCTTCAGGGGCCAAGGACAGCTACGGTCCTGAGGTGACTGGAGACAAGACGGGCAGCCACCTAGCCACTGGCGAAGTATACTCAAGTGTTAGAGAAGCGGTGTTCCTGTATCCACAGAGTCTGAAAGTCGCTACGGGGACTTGGTGCTTCAGCTCTCTTACTGGTGCACACGCGATCAACGTTCCACCTGCCTAAGTTGCTCATGCCTATCTTCCTCACCCCAAATTTGAGAATCCACAATCTTGATTTAGCACCCAGTATGCCCCTGCGCCGCACAGGCCCACGAGCCAGCCACAAAACTCAATTCAAATTGCAAAAGGGATACAGACCTCATTGATGAATGCGGGCAGAGCCCAGAGCACATGTGAGAAAAGATTGTACTCTTTTCTTCCATAACATTCTTTCCCCAAGATCATAAATCTCTGAGCGCCGACTTTCCATCTCAGGAAAGTGAACGTCATCCCAGGGCAGCATATAAATCACCTCGAGAATAGTTACGCATTGTGGGCAAATAAAAATGTAAGCCAGGCAGATGGTGAAAAGCTCGTTTCTCCTGGTATAATTTCATGGGCGGAGGCTGGCAAGGGGTTGTGAAACGTGGGGCCACGTTCATAAGCAGAGAAAAAAATACCCCCCAAACCAGAATACTAAAAAAAATATCCTACCACATCATTACAAACTCTTCAACTCTTCACCTCTGGTTCAGATCTGACTTCCTCCCTTTGTGGCAAGAGCAATGAGAGGGAGGCAGAGAGAGGAGGAGGAAGAGGCGGGAAAATCCATGCTAAACACTGCAGTGTTTTAAAACCAGTCATTCACCAGGTTCAAAGCCCTGGATCCTTTGAGTACTGCTGCGGGGTAGAACAGATTATACCACTTGGCGCTGATTTTCTTCATATCTCCAGCTCACAATTGTCAAATCCAAGGCGGCTACCTCCCTTTGTGTTTATGTCACAAAGCCACACTGGCTGGGGAGGGGGAGAGGGGAGAGAAGGGAGGTAACATGGTGACCACTCCTAAGGCTACCCCCAAAGACCTGTTGATTCCAGTGTTGAAACCCAATGAAAGTCCTGAGCCATACCCTACAGGCCCCCAAGAAGGTAGATTTGAGACCTTCCACTATATTCCACCCCTCCCTTACAAAAGCAACACCCAGTCAAGAAAACAAAACTTTAGTATCACCCACAAAAAGGGAGAGAGGAAGAGGAAGAAGTAGGATGGAAGGATGAAAACGTCCTTGAAAAAGTAGCATACACTGAAATGAATCCCCCAAAGCTGCGGAGGAAATTACACCATCATGCCTCGTAGTAGGAGAGCTCATTAATGCCACCAGAAACCAAGCTCGAGGAGACCTTGAAAAATGCACACGGGGCTCAGGTCAGTGCGTGATGGTTATAGTTGTTGGTTTGTTAAAAGAAGAAAAAAGGGCAAAAAAATGTGAGGTTTTTTTTTTTTTTTTTGGCAAGAAAAAGGCACTCTCACCCACGGGAGGAACAACCTACTAGAATATCACAGAAACACGTATTCGTCTTTCATGGCATCTCAGAGATCGTCAACTTTTTTTTTTAACGCTTATTCATTTTTGAGAGACAGAGTGAGACAGAGCATGAGCGGGGAAGGGGCAGAGAGAGGGAGACACAGAATCTGAAACAGGCTCCAGAGCCTGACGCGGGGTTCGAACTCACAAACTGCGAGATCCTGACCCGAGCCGAAGCTGGACGCTCCACCGACCGAGCCACCCAGGCGCCCCTCAGAGATCGTCATTTTGACTGCTACGAGCCACAGGTAGATTTGTGGCCACATACCCCAGGACCTACATAGTCTTGGCATACTAACCTGGAAACCTCACTTCCTGGAAACATCACTTGCCTAAACACCATCTCTTCTGCTTCTAATCTCAAAATATAAAACAAATCATAAGTATTGTGAATTATGCAAGTTGTTAAGAAGCTGAGTATCTTAGCGCAGGTTGCCATAACAAAATGCCATGAACAAGACGGTTTAGACAAGAGAATTTTTTTCCAGAAGTTTATTTAGTTATTTTGAGAGAAGCGGGGGAGAGAGAGTGGGAGGGGCAGAGAGAGGGAGAGAGAATCCCAAGCAGGTTCTGTGCTGTCAGCACAGAGCCTAATGCAAGGCTTGAACTCTCGAACCGTGAGATCATGATCTGAGTCGAAACCAAGAGTCAGACGCTTGACCAGTGGAGCCACCCAGGCGCCTGATAATTTATTTTCCTCGTAGTTCTGGAGGCTGGACGACTGAGATCAGGATACAACACGGTTGGGTTCTGGTGAGAGGGCTCTTCCTGGTTTGCAGAAAGCCGCCTTCTCACTCTGTCTTCACAGGGCAGAGAAAGGGGTCTCCTTCTCTTCCTTTTCTTACAAGACTACAGTCCTATTGGATTAGGGTGCTGGATTAGAGCCCCACCCTTATGACCTCACCTAACTTTAGCTGCCTCCCAAAGACACTATCTCCCTGATACGTCACGTGGGGGCTGGGGCTTCAACATATGAACTTGCAGAGGGAGGTAGGCACAATTCAGTTTATAGTACTAGGTTATAAAAATCTTCTGAACTAAGGAGTTCTCCATTCAATGTCCAACACATAGTAACTCCATGTTTGATGAATAAACAACTGAGTAGATGAATAGTTACTGTCTTAGTATATTCAGACACAGAGCAAACTTGGGAGAAGTGTGTCTGCAAAGGTAAGTAACAACCTGAATCCTTCTGATTTTTTAATGTCCTGAGGGTCAGATAGCAATCTTCTACATTTGCCCGATGGATGGACTACTTTCCTTTCAGACCAGTAGCCAGAAGAGCAGAAGAAAAAACACCCAGATGATCAAATCACTGTGCACTCCTCATGTCAGGACCTAAAACTGTCTTCAGTGGCTATAACAAGGGTCCCACATATAACTACCACCATCTAGTACCTTTTGCATAGGTGGTCAACGCCAATGGCTAGAAACGGACCAACAAGGAGAGCCTTCTGCCTGGAAAGGTCCAGGACACGGGCCAATAATGAATCTTTTGTCACGGCAGCCTATGTAACTCATATGCCACTCAATAAGTTAAACTTACTTCTACCGGGGCTTCCAGAACCACCAGGAAGAGCGAGGCCTAGAACTGACAACAAGGGAGAAGCATGCCCTTTAGTTATGAACAGTACAAATGGACCTTATTATTCACATTCCTTCGGCAAATATTTATAAACGGTCTACTATGTGCACAGTACTTTCCTAACTGCTTTGGAATCTTCAAAGAGGCACCAGAGGTGGGGTCTACCTTCAAAGAATCTGGTCTCCAAGATGACATGGCCGGGTTAGAAAAGTCCTAGGGAAGCTGAAGATGATTTCTGCATGAAGAAAAGCTGCTCGGGGCACATTTAGGGATCCAGCAGACGCCATCGGTTACTGCCCAAAGGCAGATTCCTCTTCCAACCTTGCTTAACGAATCCAATTTTGAGATCTCTAGGACTCGAGATCCTTTGACTCAGGGAAGGCACACTTTTCCACAGCCACAGAGGCAGACTCATGATTGCTTTGAAGTAGTTCTAGAAATCCAGTTACCGACAATGTGTTCTAGGTCTTGGCGTGGGCACGTGATCCAGTTCTGGCTACCATATAACGGAAAGAGTGTATGGGGACCAGCGGCGGGGGGCTGCCCTTCCCACATCAAGAGTCTTGGAAAAGAGTAAGAGTCTTTAGAAGAGCCCCCCCATCTCTTCCTACATTCTAAAGGATACTGTTGTGAGGATGTAATGCTGGGGACTGTAGTTGTCATGCAGCAATCAGGAAGTGACACGCCTAAGGATAAAAAGCCAATAGTAAGAAGAAGAGAAGAAATCCATCCATACACACACGCACACACACACCCTTTTCAACAGAAATAATCAGTTTTTACATGATAAAAACACCTGAAATGTACCCACTTGATAAATTTTTAGGTGTATGGTATTAGCTACATGCACACTGTTGCACGGATCTCTAGAACATTTCCACCTTGCATGACTGAAGCTTTAAACTCTTTGAACAGCATCGCCTCAATTCTCCCTCTCTACCACCTCCCTGACCCTGGCAACCAACAGTCTACTTTCTGTTTGACTTTGAATACTCAGATACCTCATGTAAATGGAATCATGACCAGTTTACTTCACTCAACATCATGCGCTCAAGGTTCACCCATGTCACAGCCAATGACAAGATTTCACTCTTTTTAAAGCCTGAATGCAAATCCATTGTGTAACCACGTTTTCTGTACTCATTCATCCACGGATGATCATTTAGGGTCGTTTCTACCTGTTGGCTATTCTGAATTACAATAATCATCTCTTTGAGAGATTCTCTTAGATAAATACACAAAAGTGAGATGACTGAATCATACAGTAGTTCTAGCTTTAATTTTTTCAGGAAACTCCATACTGTTTTTACAGAAGCCTGTGCCTTTGAGGCCATCAAACCTGGAAGTATTGATTGGCAGAATTCTTATTCTGTGAGAAGATTTTATTTATTGCTTGAGCCACTAGTTGTTCGAGTCTCTGCTATTGTAACTGAAAGAATCCTACCAGATACAGGAGATGGTCTGGTGTGGAGGAAAGGTATTGGCTTGGGAGAGAGGAAGTCCAGATACAAATCTCGTCTCCCATGGGCCAGTTTTGTGGACTTTTGGCCAGTTAGTCACTCCATTTTGGAGAGCAGCCATCTGACCCCTAATGACTACTCTAAGATTTAGTGATTCAAAGAAAAGATTTAAAAAAAAGAGGTGTTCTACAGGATCTGGGAAGGAGATGCGATCAAACTGGTGACAGGATGGGGAGTGGGGTGGGGAGGGGATCGTTTTCCCCATGAACTTCCTTGTAACAAATTCTAACAAATGTGATCAACAATATTTCTCGTGTAGCGACCATTTGAAATTAAATTCAGAATTCAATAAAGTGATTTTCAATTGCCAGAAGTCAGTGATAAATGTCTCACTCCTTCATTAAATGGTTGGAACCAAATAAATGGGTGTCACATATTTTGAACAAACACGTAAGACTGAACACTTGTGTTAATTATCCAAAGGATCAAAACAATCTATTACCTTATCTTCCAAAATCCATCACCATCCTGTGCCTGATACATACCCTTAGTCATCAATACCTATACATTTATGTATCGTGGAGGTGAAGAATCAGGAGATGATAAAACTGGGTTGAGGGGATTATACTGGCCAGGCTTCAACTTGAACGTCAGACGATTTCAAATTGACAGCATTCTGTGTTGTTAGGTGGTTCAAAAGTTCAGTGCTAAAATGACGAATCCACCAAGGGCATGGAAATTCTTCTTGAGGCAAAATTCAGCTAAGTCTTTTATATCTGTCTCCTTCCTTCATTTGTAAAACAATTTCCTCCCCTCCCTTGGGGAAGTGGGGGAGAGATTATGATGTGCTTACTTAAAAATTCAATTTTGCAATTTTCTAACCAAAGCCCATTTGGCTAAATGCTCAGTACTTAGGGACATTATAAGAAGTCTTTCTGTTAAAAAAAAAAAAAAAAAAAAGGCGGGGGGCACCTGGTGGCTCAATCAGTTAAGCATCCGACTTCGGCTCAGGTCATGATCTTGCAGTTCCTGCAGTTCACCGGCTCGAGCCCCACGTCGGGCTCTGGGCTGACGGCTCGGAACCTGGAGCCTGCTTCAGATTCTGTGTCTCCCTCTCTCTCTCTCTCCCCCTCCCCCACTCTGTCTCTTTCTCTCTCTCTCTGTCCCCGCTCTGTCTCTTTCTCTCTCTCTCTCTCTCTCAAAAATAATAAATGTGAGAAAGAAAGAAAAAGAAGTCTTATTGAACCTGCTAGATTTGGGGGGATGTACGGTGTGCGGTCTCTTGACAGCTTTGTTGCCCTGAAGTTCAGACAATTAACCAGGCAATGTCTGTAAAGGAACAGTCAACGCAGGGGTGCACAGCAACTGACAGCGGGCTCTCGAGGCACTAGCTTAAATACCTCTGCTCAGGGTCTCCGAGAAAGAGATTAGTAGTACCGATTCTCCACCTCCTCCCTCCTGGCCAAGGGTAGGTATCCAGACACCAAATATCTGCCTTAAATGATTAACACATGCTTCCCTGTTTCTAGTTTATCCGTGGGGGATTTAAGTTTACCAAATGTTCTTCGATTGGTGAGTGGGGAAACCAACTCTGAATCCAATGGATACAAGTCAGCAGGAAGAAGGCGGGAAGCCCTGATTAACACACCAATGTGCACGGCTCTCAAATGCATTATGCGAAACAAAAGAAGCCAGACTCAAAAGGGGACACACACCGTATGATTTCATTTCTGTGGATTTCCGGAAAAGGCAAAGCTACCTGGACAGAAAACAGATGAGGACTGTCCAGGGCTAGGGGGAGGGGCTAACTATGAAGGAACACAAGGGAATTTTGTCAAGTGACAGAGCTACTCTGTGTTTTAATTCTTTAAAAGTGACAAAACTGCATTTTAAAAGGGCGGCTATGGGGCCCCAGGGTGGCTCAGTCATTAAGCATCCGACTTCGGCTCAGGTCATGATCTCACGGTTCATAGGTTCAAGCCCTGTGTCCGGCTGTCTGCTGTTGGCACAGAACCCACTTCTGATCCTCTGTCTCCCTCTCTCTCTGCCCCTCCGCTGCTCGCACGCTCTCTCTCTCAAAACTATTTCAAAAAGGGGTGGGTTTTACTATTTATGAATTACGCCTCAATAAAACTAACTTTTAAAAAATGAAGGTTCTGGGGCTCCTGGGTGGCTCAGTCGGTTAAGCATCCGACTTCAGCTCAGGTCACGATCTCGCAGTCCGTGAGTTCGAGCCCCGCGTCGGGCTCTGGGCTGATGGCTCGGAGCCTGGAGCCTGCTTCCGATTCTGTGTCTCCCTCTCTCTCTGCCCCTCCCCCGTTCATGCTCTGTCTCTGTCTCAAAAATAAATAAACGTTAAAAAAAATTTTTTTTTTTAAAAATGAAGGTTCTGTCCCTCCAGAAAGGTAGGTCCACAGAGTCACACACACGACTGTCTCCATGTCACCCTCTGCTTTCTGATCCCCAAGTGCAACTGACTAGTCTTGATCTGCAGCAGGAAACAGAAACCACACCAGGTATTTCAATCAGAAAGGGATTAGATATGGGAATTAGGTGCTTACAGAATCTCTGAGAGGAGTGGAAGAGCAAAGACCCCTTCAACTTTTATTTCAAGGACACACCATGGTAGGCGGTAGGTAGCCAAGGTCCTGATGGTGGGAAGTGGCCGCGGCTGCCACCCCAACAGCCTCTCTAGCCCAAGCAGGTGGACCTGAGGCCCTCGGACAATGCGTCTGGCCCCCGCAACTGCCTTGGGACACACACACCCCCATGACTTGCCCACCAGCAGCACCAGCACAAGGTATTTGGTTTCTTGGTTTCCTCTCAGGCTTCCAAGTCTCACAACAAGTTCATTTATGAAGCCGATCATGCATTCCGACACCTAGCCGTACAAAATTCCGGGACATGCCGTTGTTAGATTTCCCATCAGGAGGGCCGAGAGGGTCAATCCCGATATCTCCCCATCACTGTTCTCCCTTACCCTACTACAAGGTATTCTTTCCCAAGACAGCACAACAAAAACCTTTTTCTAAATTTCAATTTCAAACGGTGCGAAGGGAGTTGAAAAATCGTCTGCTAATGGGTAAAACCAAGATCCTAACTCATTTCATTATGGACGAATATTTCATTTTCACATGCAGTTAGTTCTAGCCCCAGCAGAATAAAATTTTAGTAGAGTAGAACCACAGTTCTACTCTAACTCATATATTAAATACACACTGGTCTTTCAGTTTTATTCTGCTGGGAATTGAACAGACTAAGCTTGAAAACGCATTAATTTTCCAGGTATCTATAAGTTGTTTTACAGGAAAGCCAGAATAGGGGAGGGGAGTATAACACTTTCATAGTAAGAAAGAGTGTCTGTCCCCATTCTGGGCACAGAGCTCTTAAAACTCTGATAATTCCCTAAGGGATGAAGGGGTGAGGAGAGTGGGGTGAGAAAGAAAGGTGTCTTTTGTTATGTTAATGAATGACATTTAGAAGCCCCTAGGTAACCTAAGGAAGGACGCAGTTTCCTGGGGGAAGTAAAATTGATTCGAGGGGCAGAACTTTCAGTCCCACCCCCTGACATCCAGGGAAGGGAGAGGGGCCGGAGGTTGAGTTCAGTCACGAACGATTTAATCAATCCCTACGTAATAAAGCTTCCATAAAACCCCAAAAGAATAGGGTTCAGAAGCTTCCAGGTTGGTGAACACACGGAGGTGGCTGGGGAGGGCATGGAAACTCGTGAGCCTTCCTCATGCACCTCTTCCACCTGGTCCCGAATTACAACCTTGTATATAATAAACTGGTAAACAGTTCTCTGAGTTCTGTGAGCTGTTCTAGCAAATGATCCAAACTCACGCTGGGGTTTGTGGGAACTTCTGACCTATAGCGGGTTGGGCAGAAGCACGGGTGGCCTGGACTTGTCATCGGCTGGAGCGGTGGGGGGAGGGGGGATGGGAGAGTCCTGGGGGGCTGAGCCCTTAACCTGTGGGATCTGACGCTCCGCCCAGGTGGATAACGTCAAGAGTCGAACTGAATGGTAGGACACCCAGTCTGTGCCCAGTGAGAACTGGACTGAGTTAATTGCTTAGTGATAGCAAACAAGCACCCACGTAGCAGAGGGAGGCAAACCTTTTACACCCTAATTACCCCTTCTAAACACTTAACGCGTGACCAAAGCAATACACCAGAAGAAAACAGTTTACTTAATTCAAGTGCCACCATAATTACAATCCTGAGTTCCCCGGCAGGGACTCACATAGTAACTCTACTCTCTGTATCAAAGGGTTAAGGAAGCTTCTCATAAGGAATTTCACTTCATTTCTTCTTGGGTTAGTCCTCCAAATTGTACAAAAGGGAGGCAACGGAAACATTTTCCTTTTTTCTCACAGGAAAACTATTGGGTGGATATTGCTAGCTTCTTCAATTCTTAAGACAAAAAAAAAAGTGACAGAGGACAAAATAAAAATAGAAACCGACCGTTTTGGGGCTGTGAGACTCATCTACCAGAGCTGTCGCTCGGGGGGGGGGGGGGGGGAATGAGAGGAGTCTCTAACCGATCCCATCTCAGAAAACCATCAAAACACCATCATGCTGCCATCACCCCCCCCCCTCCCCCCGCCATAAGTCCTCGCTGCTGTAGGGACATACCCAACAACACCTTACGCTGCTCGGACTGGAGTAAACGGAATACAACAACCAGAAATTAAAGATGTTCCTAACTTAAGGGGGAAAAAGTTCTCCCTACTTCTTCTCCCTCAAAGTATCTTTAACAAGTTGAATTGGGAAGCTGGTTGTTTCTCGTGGACAGCAATACACTCTTCTGCCGAGGCTAGTGATCGGTACAGCAAAGCGGACAACCATTTTAGGTAAAAAGGACGGATCTGGCCTCTCGAGAATCAGGGTTGGAGGGAGCACTGTCAGGGAACAGCAGAAGGCACAACGATGGATTCACAGGACGGGCAAGGTCACCAGCCCTGGTAAGTACGCTTATTAGGTGATGGCTTCTGTTAGGTTTTGCCCAAGAATGCTGCTGGGAGTGAGAACCTAAAGAATTATTACTAAATATCCAATAACTTACTCGCCTACTCTTTTCATTTTTCCCTAGAGCAAGACCTTAAATATAAATATATTTATTATGATGCGACTCCCCCCCAAGGTTTGTTGAGAAGGAAATGAAGCATACTGCAGTTTTCAACCCTCCCATGCGACCCCACCCAAGGCTCTCAGAAGAACAATAGGGCAGCAGGGCTCCTACCATTTACTCAGCTGCCACCAACTTACCTTCTGAGTCACCTTCACATCAGCTGCAAGTTGATCCACCGGAATCTCATCGTACAGGGAGAGGCAAGTGCTTTCAAGAATCTCACGCCCCCTGTTCATTTCACACCCTGTGAAGGCACCTGATAGATGCTAATGAAATATCTGTGGGCAGGCTCATCCTGCCTCTGGGAGAGCTAAGCTACCAAGTCCCTGTCACAGAATATAATCATGTGAAGCTTGGACAACATTTCTAAACGGTATTTTCTTCTTTAATGTTTATTTTTGAGAGAGAGAGAGAGAGAGCGCACGCGAGCATGAGTGAGTGGACGAGGGGCAGAAAAAGAGGAGACACAGAATCCGAAGCAGGCGCCAGGCTCCGAGCCGACAGCACAGAGCCCGACGCGGGGCTCGAACTCACCAACCGTGAGATCATGACCTGAGCCGAAGTCGGACCCTAACCGACTGAGCCACCCAGGTGCCCCGGAAAACATGCTCCGTCGACCACCAAGACCGTTTGATCCAAGAAGCTGCCTTGGGGCTTTCAACCTCCCAAAGCAGATTTTATGAATGCCCTACAGTTTTCAGGCTACGGTGTTTTCGTCTGGAAGGAAGAACAACCCCTCACACCCGGTTCAAGCACGGCTCCGCCTAGGTCACAGGGTCACATCAATAGGACGGGCGCATCCAAAGCCACAAACAACAAAGTTCCCTCGCGACGCAAAGTAAAATTAACAAAAGGAAATGCTGCATCTGGCTTCCTTCCGGCCGCCGCTCAGTCGGGAGAGTCCTGCGGGCAGGTGACAGTCCACGAAGCCTGCCAGAGCCCGGCCGGTCGCGAGGATCTGCGGGGACTGCCCCTCCCGGCCCAGGCAGGACAGCTGTCCCCTGCAGCAGGGACCCGGCTGCAGCGCAATGCCCGGGAGTGCCAGCCACCGCCCCGGGGGGACCCTGGCCTGGTTCTGGAGCATGCAGGGCTCGAGCGTGTGAGGCAGGCGCTTAGGTTAGCACAGACCACGTGAAGAAGCCATTATTCAGGGGAGCGACATGATATATTGTAACTGCTCCCATCGCGTCAACGGGCATCGTTTGAGTTTCTCCCACTTGGAGTTAAAACGACTCCCATTTCAATGCAAACAGGAGATTCCTCGTGGGTCGGATCGCATCGCACCCACAGCAGCTGCCAGACACGAGAACAGACGTGCCAGGCGCACGCCGACCCGCTTTTCCCTCTCCAGGCAACGCTTCCGTTTTATGATTTGGCTCCTCTTGAAACAAAGAGACGAGCAAGTTACAAATACGATTGCTACGTTTCGGGACAAGCGAGAACACAAGCCACGCAGGTGCCGAGAGAGAACGCACGGCTCGCTTACCTCTGGCTCTGGCTGCGGGCTTTGCTCGTCTTCGGCGGAGTTTGGTAAAATCGCCCAGGTTACGTTGGCGCTGGCTGCGGGCAAAGAGCCAAGCGTCCCGTTTCTCAGCTGCTCCGTGGAATGTGACTCGGGCCCGTGCCATCCCAGGATGTTCTCTGAAAGAAAGACCCGGGATGATGCCTGGGATTTTCCAAGGCAAGCATTTACGGCTCAAGAGAGACCCGTGCCCCACTGTATAAGGAGGCTGACCCGAAAGGGGCCCAGGAAGTGGCCTGTGGCAAATGTCAGTGGGCCTGTTTTGGATGAGGTACCAAGGGCTGTGCAGATCTGGATCTATTTATAAACTGGAATCTGTACAATGGCAATGCCAGATTCACCACAGGCTGGCTCTTTCCCCGTCTTTTGGGGGGGAAAAAAAGTGCATTCACCAAAGCCAGATTTTCTTAAAGGTGTTTTTCTTAATTTTTTTAATCTTCAAAAAATATTTATAAAAAGGGGTGCCTGGGTGGCTCAGTCAGCTAAGTGTCTGACTTCCGCTCAGGTCATGGTCTCACGGTCTGTGAGTTCGAGCCCCGCCTCGGACTCTGTGCCGACAGCTCGGAGCCCGGAGCCTGCTTCGGATTCTGCGTCTCCCTCTCTTTCTGTCTCTCCCCTGCTCATGTTCTCTGTGTCAAAACAAAAATTAAAAAAAAAAAAATTTTTTTTCATTTAAAAAATTAAAAATATATATTTATAGTGAAAAACAAGTCAAATTTGATCAGAAATGGGCTGCTCACATTGTGGCGTAGATGCCAACTGATGGGGCACCTGGGTGGCTCACTTGGTTAAGCGTCCAACTCCCCGTTTCGGTTCAGGTCGCGATCTCACAGTCGCGGAGTTCGAGCCCCTCATTGGGCTCCACACTGACAGTGTGGAGCCTGCTTGGGATTCTCTCCCCTCCCACTCTCTGCCCCTCCCCGACTCATGCTGTCTCTTGAGTGAGCTCTCTCTCTCTCAAAATAAGCAAACATTAAAAAACAAATGCCAACTGACATCATGACCACGGCTCTGAAAAGGTGCCTGCATCACGTGCCCCCGCCTCTGCCAATGTCAGGAAGCCCCTAAGGACACATGTTCATTCCACCCGAGCAAGAAACGTTTTACAAACACCAGTCTCGTAAAACAAAAGCATTTTTCTAATCTTCCCTCAATCCTTGGGGGAAAAACAAAAACTTTTTTTTTTTTTTTTTTTTTTTTTAGCTCTCATATGTTTATTTCCGAGTCAGGTATTATTACAGACTATCTATATATACTTACTAATGGGGACAGGAGTGATGGCAGGGAATTCCCTTTCCTCTTGCGAATAGCAATTCCACCATTCGAATAAGAAAAGATCTCAAACTCAGCTGACCCTCCCTCTGGAGGCTATGTTCTTGGTCTAAGAGCAGGTATAAGGGATGAAGAAAAGGTGGGCTGAAGTGGATCCTGCCTTATGGGCACTAGAACTCGACCTCTCAGGGTCTCAGGAGTTCCACCTGTAAAGTAATCATACCCATCAACCTTTTCATTACAGTTAGTCAAAGAAAAACCTGCAAGTATCCCAGGCTTTTAACACTGGGGAGACTCTGGCTGATGGAAACAAAGTAACAGAGGCAGATCAAAGAGCTGGATATGTGCAGCGTGCCTGTCGCTGTGTACGGGATTATCCTACACAAGCATAGTTTTATGCAGAATTTTTTTTTTCTAACTGTCAGGTGTTCGATCACATAGCTGTGGCTTAAAAGCCTCAAGTGGCTCCTCGTGGCAACTGGAACATAATCTAGCTGTTTGGCTTGCAAGACTGCCCAGTCTCATTTCATTTTCTCTTCATTGCTTACTGGGCTCAAGTCAGGCTGGTAGTTTTTCCATTCCTCAAGCGAGCCAAGTTCATTACGGTCAAGAGCCTTCGCGCCTGGCGCTCCTCCCATTCAGAACACGCCCCCCCCCCCCCCCCCAGTTCTACCTGGGGGAGAGCTCTCCTGCGTAAATCCAGGGGTTGACTCAAACATCACTTGCTCAGAGAAGCCCCCTGGGACCTCCCCATCCAAAGCACCATCCCCAAAGCACGCCCGGTCCCGTCAGTTTACTGTCCTCACGGCACGTATCTAAACTCCCTATCTAAGCTCACCCTGCTCATTTGTTTGTCTACTGTGTTTCTCTCCTTCCCAAAATGTCAGCACCTGAAAGCAGAGACAATATTGCCCCTGCTCGTGGCTGTGTCCCCAAAACCTAGAATATGGTCTGACACACAACATGCGGTCAATAAATACATGCCAAATGAATGAATGACTATTAAGACTTTCAGAGACAGTAAATTTCAAAAGGAATGTGAGTTTCACAACCTCCTAAAAGTTAAAAAAAAAAAATGAGAAATGGCAAAAAGAGAGAGGGAAAGTAAAATGGACGGTGGTCGCAAGGGGAAGGGGAGTTAGTGTTTAATGGGTATGGAGTTTGTTTCACAAGATGGAGAGTTTTCTAGAGGTTGGTTACACAACAATGTGAAAGTATTCAACACTGTACTGAGCTAGATACTTAAAAAGAGTTAAAATTGGTAAATTTTTTAGTATGTGTGTTTTCCACATTTTTTAATGGCAAAATGGCATCTGTATATGAGTTCTTGAGGCCATTTGAAAGAAGGTGAGGAGCGCCTGGCTGGCTCAGTCAGTGGAGCATGTGACTCTTGATCTTGGGTTTTTACCTATGATTCCCATGGTGGGTGTAGAGATTACTTAAAAAATAAATTTTTAGGGGCACTTGGGTGGCTCAGTCAAGCATCCGACTCTTGATTTCAGCTCAGGTCATGATCTCATGGTTTGGGAGTTCAAGCCCCACGTCAGGCTCTGCACGGACAGTATGGAAACTGCTTGGATTTCTCTCTCCTTCTCTCTCTCTGTCCCTACCCCTCTCTTGCCTTCTCTCTCACTGTCTCTCTCTCTCTCAAAATAAATAAACTAAAAAAAACCCCCAAAAAACTCCAGACTTGGGAGGAGTCCCCATAAATAATAAGATGGATGGGGATACATGGGGCTGGGCTAAGAAAACCAACCCAAAGTTCAAGACACTAGAATCTGCCATGAGAAAGGAGGAAAGAGACTTCTTACACCTGTCTTGCCAACCAACTACTTCTCAGGGACTGAGAGCTGGATTCAGATCTTAAATACTGGGCAACTAGCTCATAAATACAGGAGTGCTTTAAAAAAAAAAAATTAGGGGCTCCTGGGTGGCTCAGTCGGTTGAGCATCCAACTTCGGCTCAGGTCATGATCTTGCAGGTTGTGAGTTCAAGCCCCGCGTCGAGCTCTGTGCTGACAGCTCGGAGCCTGGAGCCTGCTTCGGATTCTGTGTCTCCCTCTTTCTCTACCCCTCCCCCACTCACACTCTGTCTCTCTCTCTCTCTCTCTCTCTCTCTCTCAAAAATAAAGATTAATAATAAATTAAAATTAAATAAATAAATTAAAAATAAATAAAAAATAAATTAAAAAAAATTATACAAGTAGTAAATTTCATCAAGAGTAATTAGGAAATCTTAAAAAGGCAATCAAGACAATGCTCCCTTCATTTTCCCACACCTCAACTCTGTCCCTCCCTCACCTCCCTATCACCATCATTCAGAGGTGATAACCCAGGAGATAATGGGGAGGGAAGCAGAGTCTCACAGGCAGTGACACACTGCATCCTGGGATAGACAAAGGCCAGGACTGGAAGAACAAAGGTAGCAATGCATGCTGGGGAATGTAGTTTTTTGTATACTCTGTGGATTCAGCACAAAGAACCAGTGAGTCAGTACTAACCCGGGTGCTCCAATAAATGATCGCTTAGTTTAGGAGTCTGGATAGGCCTGCTTCATTTCAGGACGAAGGAGGAAAATTCTAACACAGAATAAATCAAAAGGATTGTACCGAGCTGGGGAAAAGAAACGGTATCCTCGGAAGGCTTAGAGGAAGGAAGCACCTCTCTGAAATTCCTAACGTAAGGCATCAGAGAAAACATCGGGAAAGGCATCTCATCAGTACGACACAGAACAAAGGAGCCTCTATGAAACAAGACCAGAAAGCTGGAGGAGAAAACAGACTGAGGTGAAAAAGGAGATAGATGCACTAAGGAATTATGAGGAAAGTGAATCAGCATTAGTAGAGTTAAAATTAACACTGAAACTGGGAAGAAGAATCAACACCATAGAAAGTCAAATAGGTAATATGTGGAGACAAGGAAGCTCCCCCAGGTACAGCTGCAAAGAGCAGCAAGGCAACAGTGAGACAGAAGAGAATCCCAAAGATGCACAACAGAGATCCAAGAGATCCTGATGGACAGAGGGCCGGTCAATGGAACGGAAACAGCAAGTGACGACAGCAGAAAAGAAACAGCCCGAGCTGGGGCGCCTGGGTGGCTCAGTCGGTTGAGCGTCCAACTTCGGCTCAGGTCACGATCTCACGGTTCACGGGTTCGAGCCCCCACGTCGGGCTGTGTGCTGACAGCCCAGAGCCTGGAGCCTGCTTCAGATTCTGTGTCTCCCTCTCTCTCTGTCCCTCCCCCGCTCACACTCGGTCTCTCAAAAATAAATAAATGTAAAAAAAAAAAAAAAAAAAAAAAAAAAGAAAGAAAGGAAAAGAAACAGCCTGAGCTGAAGACAGAGCCGTGGGTGCTGACGATACAGTCTACCACATTCCATCAAAGTCAACGGGAAAAGACACATGTAGGCACAGCCCGGCAATCTTTTTTTAGGCTTTTCGTCGCTGAAATGTCCAACTCATAGGAAAGTAGAGTATAATGAATGCCTAGCTCGTGAAACTCGGCAATATTTTTGAATAACAAACATCAAGGGAATATTTTTCCAATCATTTAAGGCAGAAAAGTTGGACTTGCCTTAAAGGAAAACAAAAGAATTATGAATTTTGCTACAATACTAACTGTCAGAAGATGCAAATAAAAGTCTACAGATTTGGGGGGGGGGGGTCAGGGGCCAGGGGACCATGCTGTCTGGAGCTAACTTACCTTCCCTCTGCTAAAAAAAGTCAACATTTACTGAGCTCTTGCGAAGTGCCAAGGACTAGTGTATACACCTTATATGTGTTAACTCATCTAGTCCTAAAAACGACCCATGAGGTAGTAAGTCTTACTATTATGCCCATTTGACAGATTAAGAAACAGAGGTGCAAATAGCCACTGGGTGGTAAAGTCAAGATTACAACCCAGACAGCCTGGCTCTAGAGCCCAGACTCTTAAACTCTATACAGTGCAGGTTTTCCCATAGCACTAGAGAGACTCAAAAGTTTCCACCTTCTGGGGGTTCAAAACGACCTGCGGACATGTACCAGTATATGATGAACAGAAGCACAATTAGGAGCTGGAGACTAGAAAAGTCCTTTTGGACTGGTAGTGTGCAATGAGCCCAGTTAAACACACAGCTGAGCAGAACTGGCATGAGGGGAGGTAAAAAGGACACCCCCCCCCCCAGGGTGTAAATTTTAAAGTAGCACCAAGACACTCAGTAATCGAGATAAATGACATTTTCACACAGTATTTTTGAACCAAAGTAAATGAAAAGAAAGAAAAGTCTCATAAGACTCCGTCTCCCTTGCCTCACTGTGCTGAATCCTGTCTTTAATTTAAAATTTTGATATTTTGCTCATCCTTCATTATTTTTGCATTAATTTTGGTTTAAAAACATTTCATTAAAACGCCATTTATCAGGGCACCTGGGTGGCTCAGTCAGTTGAGCGTCCACTTTGGCCCAGGTCATGATCTCACGGTTCGTGGGTTCGAGCCCCGCGTCGGGCTCTGCGCTGACAGCTCGGAGCCTGGAGCCCGCTTCGGATTCTCTGTCTCTCTCTCTCTCTCTCTCTCTCTCTCTCTCTCTCTCTTTCTGCCCCTCCCCGCTGCTCATGCTTTCTCGCTCCGTCTCTCAAAAATAAATAAACGTTAAAAAATTTTTTCAAGGAAACAACATCATTTATCTTAATTACATCCGCACCCTTTCAGTGTGTGCTCAAGCTGAGTACCTCACTCAGCTCACCCTAGTCCCAGCCCTGGAAGTAAACTGAAGTAATTTTTCTAAACATGGTTACATAACGGAATGTTGAGTCAAAATTATTTTTTAAAAAGATTTGACCGTTATCACATGAAGTACTGAATTAGTATTAAAATATTAACAACACCTCCCACCACGTTATATTATCAAAAATTGGGAAGAGTATAGCAGAGAAACAGGAAATTGGAAGTAGGTGGCTTACAACTAAACGAGAGTCAAAAAGAGGTGTCATTCTTGACTCTGAGGATTAGAAAAGTATAGGCTAAGCCTATGTTTTTGGCAGCATTGTCTCGAGTAGCCAAATTATGGAAACAGCCTAAGTGTCCACCAACTGATAAATGGATAAAGAAGGTGTGGTGTGTGTGTGTGTTATTCATCCACAAAAAAGAATGGAATCTTGTCATTTGCGATGACACGGATGGGGCTGGAATGCATTCTGCTAAGCGAAATGAGTCAGTCAGAGGAAGACAAATACCATATGATGCCACTCCTATGTTGAAGTGAAGAAACAAATGAGCAAAGGAAAAAGGGAGAAAAAAAATATAGGTTAAAGAATGCTCCTGAAAAATGTACTGTAACCGCTACTAGGATTTATATACGTACTTTTCCCAAAACGCCGAAGGCGATGAGTCAAGGAAGCAGACTATGTAGCAAAAGAGAGAGAAAACAAGAAGGTGACACGGAAGCAGAAAAACGAAAAGCATGAAGGACACCAACAGAAAAACACCAGTTGAAACAAAGAAAGAAGTCGACCACGTTACTCTACTGAAAGACAGACTCTCACGATCGTGTCCTAAAACAAGATGCAAGTCTAAACCATACTTCATCAACTCCTGTTCCGCACCACCACGTCTCAGACACTGGTCTGTCCCCCGCTCAGTGGTGTGTCAGATTTCATCGCCAGCTCTTCCTTCTCAGCAGCAGGGAGGATAATGGTGCGTTTTGCTATCGATGGTGTTTGACGGGTGAGGAAACAGGGCACACCTACAGCAAGTGAGTCAAGAAAGCTCTAGGATAGATGGTCGAGAACAGACCAGGACATCCAAGTGAAATGACAACTGGGAACAAATATTATCAGGCACCTGCTGACAGACCGTCAAGCCAAGTAGCCGGAGATCTTCAAAGGTGATACAACAGAAGAGAACAGGAAGGCGGAGGGTGGTCCACCAAATGGCATCTCCGGTCCTCGAAACAGGCTCTGACACATGCCTCCACTCCTTACACGACACACCGAGGTAGACAGAAGCACACGGGAAAGAGAGAAAGCAGCTATACGTGTTTTAGACCAACGAGAGGCAGAAAGAAAGCAACAGAGGATTTAACCGTGGGCTTTAAGGTCTGACCGTGAAACTCTTCTAATCCGTCCTTGGCCCTGGGTTAAGCCTTGCCTGGAGTGCTGAGAGCTGCGGTCCCCATGCCGGGGCTGGGAGGCCACTCTATCCAGAGGCCGGTGACAGATGACAGCACCTGTCCCTCTTCCTGCAACACAGTGAATCCATGCCTCCTACACTCAGTAAACCTACGAGGGTTTCCCAAAATAGAGTAAGCTTAATGTTTACAAACTTGGAGACAACATAAGGCACGTTTAAAACGGAAAGCGAGGATGTTCGTGTCTAACTGCTTTCCTTAGGGAGAATCTGCCACCCAAAAGCTCTGTTTGGACAGTTGTAACAACCACGAAAGAAGTCCGCCCACCTGAAATATTCTACAAAGTTAGTTTTTCTTCTTTTCCCCCCAATACGCTATCTGCTGGAGGACTCAGCACGTTTCCATCTCGGCTTTTAACCACAACACAAAGGAAGGTGACTTATGTGGGGCACACTTTCACCAGAAGCAGTAGGTTATCAGGAAAGAAGGTGTAAGAGACAGAGACAAGGTGGAGAGAGAGGAACACCAGGAGTCTGAAGGCATCTCTGGAAGGAAAAAAAAGGAAAGAACCAGAAACGAAAAGAAAAAAGCACAGCGGAAGGAAGGCCACCGGCCAGAGAGCCCAAGAAGGCTTTATGACAGTCTCACCTCTTGGACCCTTTTTGCCAAACCCCAAAATGGAAAGACCAACGCAACTGGCTTCCTGACCGACAAGCCC
This sequence comes from Panthera uncia, assembly GCF_023721935.1. NCBI lineage: Eukaryota > Metazoa > Chordata > Mammalia > Carnivora > Felidae > Panthera > Panthera uncia. Next base: position 144,490,338 of record NC_064810.1, read on the forward strand.
CACGGATCTTGAAAGAGAAGAAAAAGTTACTGGAAAGACAAGTTAGGGAAAGCACATGCAACTCGGCTCTGGTTCTCCTCTTCAGTTACGCATCTCTTGATCTCTCGTCCTGATTTATGTCCAAGGGCACGCGGGGCACCTACTGCAATTCCCCAAGGCTCTGCGGTCACCTGCTGTGGCAGCTCTCATTCCAGAGCTTTCTCCCAACATGCCTTGCACCGCTCATTCTCTCAGCACCCAGCTCTTGCCTGGCACTCGAATGTGCCTGTCTGGTTACGAGTCTGCTCTGCCTTTGAACCATGCTCCCTGGACCAGGACCTGCAAGCAAGGAAGTGACCAGAAGCACTGCCAGCAGAGTACTCCACACCCCGAAACACTTCCAGGGTCTCGTTTCTCTCCCGCACTGGCCACCCACCTAAAGCCCAGACCCCCAAGGGGCTCAGCCTTCTCCAGCTGCGGGTGGAGTCCTGTCCACCTTTCCGGGAGGCACGCATCTAGACCCGGGAGAACAGATGCCCACCTGCCCCGCCCCCATCAATCATTTGTCTCCATCAAGCTATTCAAGGAGATTTCGTGGTCACCAGGAACAGAAATGCAGAAGCCTTGGCCGAAAAGGCAAGTCCCCTTATTAATCTGAATTAGAAACTTCCCCATAAATGGAAGTTAAATGAGACATTTCAGGCCACTGCATCTTAGAGACGATATCAGAGACAAGTCTAAGAGTCCACAACCCAGAGGTGGCAGGCAGACAAATACTGAAGTCTTTCTGGATTTCAGTCGGTGGCTCGCACGCTCAGTGGCTCCGTGCTTTAGATAAAAGGAGCATTAAGGAGGAACATTTGCAGACAAAGGCTCCAAAGCCAACATGTTGCCCAAAAGATACAAGGAAATACTACGGAAGATGAAACGCTGGAAGACCACAAATTAATTTTTGATTCAGAAAAGGGGCGAAGAAATAGTGTGGGGGGCAGAAAGCAAAGTGGCTTAGGGGCGCCTGGGTGGCTCAGTCGGTTGAGCGTCCGACTTCAGTTCAGGTCACGATCTCGCGGTCCGTGAGTTCGAGCTCCGCGTCAGGCTCTGGGCTGATGGCTCGGAACCTGGAGCCTGCTTCCGATTCTGTGTCTCCCTCTCTCTCTGCCCCTTCCCCCATTCATGCTCTGTCTCTCTCTGTCTCAAAAATAAATAAACTTAAAAAAAAAAAAAAAAAAAAAAGAAAGCAAAGTGGCTTGAAGAACAAGGCGTCCATTTAGTATGCTGTGGGTAACCTGTGCCTCCCTGCCCATCGAACATTTAAAGGAAACCCTGACAGAGTTTCGCTTTAATGGGATTTTGATTTGCGTCAACCCAGGCTGGCACTTCCTTAGATACAACTATTATGTTTTTATCAGGGGGAGTCAGGCTGCTGTAACTACTATCAACCTCAAGAGCCCTGAGATTCTCAACAGAGGTATTTTGTGGTGACGCTCCCCAGGTTGCCACATTCTCTTATTCCGCTAGTTTGAGATTCTGGAACTCCATTTTAACGGCAGGCAAGCATGATGCTTTGGATGAAGGAAGGAATTCAATTCTTCCCCCAATGTTGTCAACAGATTGGAAAGACACGCGCAGAATGTTTCAAAACGTAGGGGCTGTTACAGGAAATGTAATTTTTAAAAGGGTTAAAAGTGAAAAAGAGGGGCGCCTGGGTGGTTCGGCCGGTTGAGCACCCGACTCTTGGTTTTGGCTCAGGTCATGATCTCATGGTCATGGGATCGAGACCCACATCGTGCTCTGCACTGTTAGCTCAGAGCCTGCTTGGGACTCTCTCTCTCTGCCTCTCCCTGTCTCCCTCTCTCCCTCTCTCTCAAAATAAATAAATAAACATTTTTAAAAGCCGAAAAGATGACAAGAAAACAAAATAACCACCGTGATGCCTCATGCTCCCTCTATTCTTCAACCTTCAGCCAAATCCCTTGGTGACAATGGTCAGGGGGACCCTGGGTGGCTCAGTCCATTGAGCATCTGACTCTTGGTTTCGGCTCAGGTCATGACCCCATGGCTCTGTGGGTTCGAGCCCCACCCTGGGCTCCGCACTGGCAGTGTGGAGCCTGCTTAGAATTCTCTCCCTCTCTCTCCCTCCCTCTCCAACTCTCCCCAACTCATGCTGTCTCTCTCTCTCAAAATAAATAAATGAACTTAAAAAAATGGTTAAAAGGAGGGGAGGGGAGGGGAGGGGAGGGGATGGGGGATGGGTGAAGTGGGTGAAGGGGATGAAGAGGTAGAAACTCCCAGTCATAAAATAAGTCACAGAGATGAAAAGTCCAACATAGGGAATAGAGTCAATCACACTGTAATACACACTCACGGTGGTGAGCATTTTGTAATGTATATATATTGTCATTGTAATTGTAATGTGTATACAATCGCTGAATCACTATGTTGTACACCTGAAACTAATTTATTCTAGGGCAGTAGGTCAACTATGCTCAATTAAAAATAAAAATGAGGAAAGGAGAACGGGAGAACGTTAGTGACCAGTAAGTCTGTGGACTGTCATTGGATGAATATGCTTTTAGCGTGAATATAATAAATATAGCGACAACAAAAAAAAAGTGGCTGGAAATAAGAGAAGATGGAAAGTCAAATGGGGCAGGGGCATGGGCACGGGAACGGGCAAGGAAGATGCAAGGAGGTGACGCTGTACAAGACACAATTTCAGAGACACTGCTTGGTCCTCCCAGATCATTTCCATTTCAACCTCTCATTACCTCTGAAATTCCACCTTGAGCCTTGTCCCTCCAACCCCCTAAATCAGGAAAAAAAAATTTAGAAATCTGCTAGAAACTAACCCTGAAGGAAGATGTAAGGGCTTCATTTCAGGAGTAACAAAATGGTCCGAGTTTACATTTACCGGTGAAAGATCCTTTAATGTGCCCATTAGGTTCCAAAGGCCAGAAGTTATGATATACTATGGGAGAGATCACGGACACCTTGAATAGCCTCCAGTATAACTCAGAATCTGCCCAAGCCCCAACAGGGCCACTGAGACTCCATCCAGGTCAGAAAATGTCAAGGAGTCTCATGGGGACTTCAGCATTAAAGTTCCATTTTTCAAGTAGAGAAGAAAGAAGAAAGAAAAGCAGGTTTCGGCATCTTTACTCTGTGCCTGAATATACACACATCGTCTCCTAGGCTGGATCCTGCACCAGAAACGTTTTCTTTTGTTATGAAGGACATTCACAGAGTAACTGGCAAAATTTAGTAAGGTCTACAGACTGGGGAATAGGATGCATCCATGCTAATTTACTGTACTGTCATTGTATAGGAGACATTATATCAAGGACATGATATAGTCTTTTTTTTTTAAGGAAATACATTAAAGCATGAGAATGAAGATATCATTTCTGCAACTTACTCTGAAGTGGTTAGACAATTATAATATGCTATAGAGAGAGAGAGGGAAGGTGATGAAGCAAATGTCATAAAATGTTACTGTTGGGGCAATTTGGAGGTGGATGTAAGAGAATTTTTTCATACTATTCTTGTAATGTTCTGAAAAGTCTGAAATTATTAAAGAGAAAAGTAAAGAGGGGCGCCTGGGTGGCTCAGTCGGTTAAGCGTCCGACTTCAGTTCAGGTCACGATCTCACGGTTCGTGGGTTCAAGCCCCATGGTGGGCTCTATGCTGACAGCTCAGAGCCTGGAGCCTGCTTTGGATTCTATGTGTCTCTCTCTCTCTCTCTCTCTCTCTCTCTCTCTCTCTCTCTGCTCCTCCCCCAAATAAAGAGAAAAGTAAAGAAAACAAAATACCCGTCTGTGAGAAAATTGTGACGTGAGCAAGATAGTGTCGCCGGCCCCCGTTTGAGGTCCCCAGGGGCCACCGGTGGTCTGTTCTGAACTGAACAAAGGCCCAATGGGGAGTGCCCGTCTCTCACCTCAGCTCTGCTGCTTAGATGAGTGGCCATGGGCCAGTCATTTTCCTGCTATGAGCCTCAGCATCTCATGCGAACGAGGGGCATGATGCATCTAGTCTGTGACGATTTCAAAAAACGGGTATCAGAGGCCAAATACTAGCGGGATCGGAGCTCAGTAACTGATGCTGGGTACGACACCAAGAAACTTCTCTGGAAAACCAACATCCCTCTTAACCTCAGTGAAACGGAGGGCAAAGAAGACCTGAGAACAGCATGAATTACAGACTGTCGCTCAGACCCTAGCTTCTCTTTCATCACCTAAGTTGCCTCGTTTCCTCATTAAGTGAGTCCCCGGCAACAAAGCTCAAAGAGGCGTCTGTTGGGTCTCTTCATTCTAATGCTTTATAATTACACACGACATGACCGGCCTCGGCTATGTTCACCTTTATCACTGAATTTAATCCTCACTAATACCTTCCTATCTGCTTATTGATTAAACACTCCTCCAAAAGGATTGGGCATCTTAAGGGAATGCCTCATCATCTCCAGGTCCTTGATCAAGAATTAGAAGTGTTTCCAGTGTGTGCTTCAGAGAAACGCTCGTGCAGGTCCACGAGGGGACACGCAGGTAGGTAGGCGCTGAGCGAGGCGAGCCGGGCAGAACGCAGGAAGCAGTGCGGGTGTCCTTCGGCAGAGTGTGGCGCGAATCACGGTGGACGCACATGGCAGGCGCGGTCAGAAAAATGGACCGTATGGCAATGTGTCTCAAAAACGCAGCGCTGCGTGCAAAGTCACAAATGGAATGAGGTACAGAACATGACAGCAGCAAGTCTAAAAGGAGTTCCGCTGTATTCGTGTCAACGTGTTGGTTAAATGTTTCATGGGATGTGAGAGTTCTAACTGGTCAAAGGGAAACACATCCCAAATCTGGGTAGAGAAGGAGGGAGGGACAAATGCGGAAACAGATGGAATAAAAGGGCGGACAGAGGGGGGCGCCTGGGTGGCTCAGTCATTTACGCATCTGACTTCGGCTCAGGTCACGATCTTAAGGTTGGTGGGTTCGAGCCCCGCATCGGGCTCTGTGCTGCCAGCACAGAGCCTGCTTCAGACCCTCTGTCTCCCTCTCTCTCCGCCCCTCCTCCGCTCAACGCTCTTGTGCTTTGTCTCTCGAAACATAAATAAATAAAAGCATTTAAAAAAAAAAAAAGGATCGGCAGATGGAAGGTGGATAGATGGAAGGTGGATAGATGGAGGACTTAGAGGAGGAAGGCCACGGGGGCAGACGCACTCACACGCACACACACGGGACTCAGTCGCAGACACAGCAGGGCCCGCTGGAAGGTCTTACCTGAGGCCCCCGGCTTGTGGCCGGGCTGGCCCGCCCGGTGCACACTCTGCTGTAGCAAGTGGAGGCACTCCCCCAGGCAGCTGAGGGTAGCGGCGGAGGTAGCTTTCAGGAGCAGCAGATCCTGGTCCAAGGCGGTGAGGGGGCCAGAGCCGGGCAGAGACTCGATGGCGTGCACGAGGTTCTTCTGCTGTCCTTCCACCTGGTTCATCATCTACAAAACGGGAAGAGACGGCACGGAGGGGAGAGTGAACGGTCCGCCTTTCGACAGGCTGGGGAGCAGCTCTTCACTAAACCAGAGGACGGCACAACAGAGGGGAGTGGGGAGAGGAACGGGCGCCCCCAGACCGCAAGTGACATGGGAGTCAGCTCGGAGGGTGTTCAGTACACAGCAGTCCTCGGACGAGGCGGGCCAGGTGACATCTATGTGAATGTAGCCAAAGGCACACAGCAGCGGCTCTGATCGCAGGAGCATTTTAGAACTGTCCAGCTGAAAGGGCCCATCAGGGCCATCTGCATGTATCATTTTACTGGTCCCCTGCAGGCAAGTGAACAATAAATACATCAAAGGGAGAAGTCCTTGGAGCCACCAGTAAGGCTCTTGAAATGTGAAAGGTTATCTGAGACAGGGGATGAGGCACAGCTTTGCCTCAGAGCTAGGCTGAGTCTTTGCTTTTCTTCCCAGCTCCAGCACCCATGTCCTTGGCAGTCTTTTTGAAGTTCAAGAAACGGAAGTGAAATTTCAGGCCGGCATGGGTAGGAGTGAGATCACAGTCAAGCCAGCACTGAACCACACCACCCCAAAAATGCTAAGTCGGATGAGACTTTCTCTCCCAACACCGTGTGAGACACCAGGAGGAAAGAAAACCCAGGAACTCTAGGGCCAGCCCTCCGTCAGAGCCAAAGCTAGGACAACCGTAAAGAACGGCATTTTGTGCCCTGGATTCAATTCAGAAGCGGCAGATAAGCCAGAGGCTAACTGCATCTTCGAATTGACACATCAAGGAGAAAGGAAGTCAAGAGCTAGAAAAGAAACTTGATGGGTTCGCTTGTGAGGTTCATGGCCCTCACGTTCCACAACTTTCCAAACAAGATGACGTGCAACGAGCACGCATCTAGCAAATAAGCAGTCACTCTAAGGAGTGGGGGAGGCAGAGCAACCCGCCCAAGGTCCCGGGGGCTGCTCAACAGCACAGGCTACAGCCAACTGCTGGCTTCTAGACTCTGGGCCATTGTTCTTTCAGCCCCACCCCACCCCCACCCAACAACAGCCATCCTTAATTTGAAGCCATAACTCGCTCTGTCACTGTCTTCCCTGGAGGATCCTTGCTTTATCATCATGATGGTATCAGGTGGGGAGAAGCAATAATTCTCTTAAAGGCCGCTGGACTTGGACACAAAACTCATTCTGTGCTACGCCTTATTTTCCTATTTCTTTTTGAAAACAGATACCTGCTGTGTCTGTGTAGTGATCTGCTGAAATAAAAAAAAATTTAAAAAAAGCAAAAAACAAAAACCTCATCCATTGCAATTCTACTTACCAAAATAGGCGTCATTACTTGAAAAGATGTTTTTTTTCTAAATCACTGTTAAGGCTATTGCACAGACATGGCTTGGAGTTGTCACCTCAGTGTGCACGCCAATCCTTGGGCCATGCAAATTATTATTTTTATTTTTTTTTTTTTGGCAGATAACAGAGGTCACATCTGGCCATTCTGGCTCCTATAAAAAAAAAAGTACCTGGGGCACAACAGGGATTCAATAAGTATTTATTTCTGCCTTCAGGTCTTTGCTTAAAAGCCACCTCCTCCTCAACAAGGCTTCTTGAACCACATTATTATTATTATTATTATTATTATTATTATTATTAGAGAGAGAGAGAGTGCAAGTGAGTGAGGGGCAGAGAGAAAGAGAAAGAGAGACAGAAGCAGGGTTCACCCAAAGCGGGGCTTGAGCTCACCCAAAGTGGGGTGGGGGGGGTGGGGCTTGAGCTCACCTGATATGGGACTTGAACTCACAAACCATGAGATCATGACCTGAGCTGAAGTCAGATGTTTAATGACTGAGCCACCCAGGTGCCCTTGAACTACATGATTTAAAACTGTATCTCCAGGGGCAGCTGGCTGGCTTGGTCGGTGGAGTATATGATTCTTGATCTCAGGGTTGTGAGTTTGAGCCCCACATTGGGTGTAGCGATTACTTAAAAATAAAATCTTAAAAAAAAAAAATCCGCATCTCCAGCCCAGCCCTTGGCATCCCCTATCCTCATTACTAATTATTCTCCATAGCACTTACCACCTTCCAACCTGACTTAAAATTTACTTATTTATTGTGTTCATTTGTGCTAGTATGAAAGTAGGGACCATCGTATCTGCGCTGTTCAAGGGTATATTCCAAGTAGAGTAAAATATCTGCGGAATGAATAAATGAATCCCTAGTCACGCGCTTCTCAGAGGTACAAAAGAACTGACTTTTGACACAAAGTCTACAGCAATCATTCTATGCGATTAACAACAAACGGCTGAAGATTTAGTAAAGAATAATACCTTCATTATAAGTTTAGGTTCACCAAGAAATATTACCAACTGGCTAAATTTAAGTTTGCAGTAGATAAAGTGTTTATGTATTCTCTGACAGTTCTATATATAGAACTAACAGCAGTAGATTTTGAGCTATTTGTCGTAGTCAACATTTCCGCAAATTCCTACCATAAAATCTTGTCTTAGAAAATTGATGTGTTAAAAGGGAAGAAAATGTAACGAAGAAACATAATAAATTATGTTCTTGACTATTATGGATGATACCATAACGTTCAAGAGAAAAGGTGAGTAAAATCAAGCCATTAACGAGATGGGATACATTTGTTTTTAATCAATAAAAAGAAATGTATCCCAATTGTATATAGTATTGAATAAAATGTGAGGTAAATCTCAGGTAATAAAAACACAGAACTGACTTCTAGAATCTTCTACTCCATCACAACAGAGACACATGCCCAGAAATGGAATCTGCTCTCTGAAAATATTCAAACTAAGCCTAGCACAGTGCTTGACACACATTGTGGACATTTCCTCAAGATTCATTTTTGCCCCCCTTTCCATGTGATGCGAAACAGAACTACTGTTTAATGACACAACGGATGTCACCCTCACATGAGTTTCATCAGGCTCCAAAAGAAATTGAGTGGAGCCGCAAAGAAAGGCGGGATTCCAAGTCTTGTGATTTAACGGTATATCACAGTTACTGTGGCTCCAACATTTCTAAGACCAACAGGCACTGACGAAGAGGTTTCATCAGACTTCAGAAGAACAAGTTTCAGCTTTATTCCACATCTACTTTTAATTAAGGGCACCTATGAGAAGATGGATGTACATGGCACCAAAAAGCTGGACGCAACAATACCAACAGCAAGTTCTTCAAAGCACTCCCTCTCTCCTTCAAGGTTCCTACAGGCTCATCGACGGAAGAACAAGGCACAAGCACCTACGAGTAGGCTCACCTACTGCCACCAGCCTTTGAACCACTTACCTTAATCACGCAAGTCTCAAACCAGAGCCCTTAACGCTCTTTCTGGAGCACACCAACATGAGTCATTCATGGTCTTTAAAAACAAAAACAGGGGCGCCTGGGTGGCTCAGTTGGTTGAGCGGCCGACTTCGGCTCAGGTCACGATCTCGCGGTCGAGCCCCGCGTCGGGCTCTGGGCTGATGGCTCAGGGCCTGGAGCCTGCTTCCGATTCTGTGTCTCCCTCTCTCTCTGACCCTCCCCCGTTCATGCTCTGTCTCTCTCTGTCTCAAAAATAAATAAACTTAAAAACAAAAACAAAATGCACCAAGTTTCGTCTCTTTCTGGCATTCCAGAATCTGGGGCATCAGCATCTTATAACATAGGTGTACAGGGTACCCCCAAATGAAATTTCAGAGATCCACACCTGAAAATGTCAGCTCTGAGGTTTGTAAAATCAACCATATGTAGGTCACATTGAACTTCACAGATAAGCAAACTTCCCGGCGGGGGGGGGGGGGGGGGGGGGGGGGGGAGAATGCTATGCTATGGCCCATTTTTCATAGCACAAATAATGGTATATGCACTACAAAAAACAAATCATAGGAGTTAATGCTAACAAAATCAGTGGCTGCAGATTTTATTGCTTTATTTCAATAAAACTGTGTAACAGATTTCAAAAAGGAGTCAGCAAGCCTAGCTAAGTCTCTTCTAAAACAGGGTCGGGGGCCATCAGGGAGGAGGAATTTACGTGCATTCTAGAACCCATGAACTTTTTTCCAGCTGCAAGCCTGCAGCCTGGACTTAACTCCCTCCGCACCCTGAGGCCTGACTCATTGGCATTCTTCACTTGGAAAGGAGCCAGTGAGCTCTGACAAGTTTCAACCCCTAGTCTGCATATTAACCCCACCAATCCCAATTAACCTAGTTTCAATCCCCGTTTTGTAGAGAGGATCGAACAGAGAACTGCGCTCAACCTTCTGCCTTTATAACTCCACCCCTTCTCTGTCTCCCTTGAAACAAGAGTCAGGTTTCTACCAGAACTGTGTCTCCGAATTGCAATTCTAATTACCCAAATAAATGCCCGATGACTTCAATTTTTAATGAATTCTTTCTTGGTTGACACCTGAAACCACGATAAAGAGACTAAAACCTAAGACATTCAGCTCAACGAGCTTAGGATTGGGCTGAAGAGAGACCTGAAGGGGGCAGACGGCGACAGGGGCTTCAAGGGTCTCGATTGCTTCAGACTGTTCAGAGCTGCAAACCCGGGGGCAGGTTTTCAGAGAGAGGCCTGACAGGCCAGATATCAATGAACACCAGCTCGGTCACTAATCCATTAATAATCAAAGGATCAGCATCAGGCACCTCCCAAACATGGACTCCGCTTCCTAAAGTTCTCAGGGCCTGCTTGTGCGGTTGGGAGAGCCTCCCGGGCTCACAGATTCCCAGTACCTTCGGTGACTCAATCTGTCAGGCTTGGAAGTAGACCAGTTAGATGCCAACTTCAAGGTGGCCTTGGTTTAGCATTTACCCTTCACCTGGTGGAATTCAGAAGCCGCTTTTAAGTCTCCCCTCTGGGTCAGGGATCAGTTCTTGGCAGACTTAGGCACTTCTTCACGTGGCCAAAGTCCTCAGTTAAGGTTCAAAGCCACGCTCCAAGGATCTTTAGAACACACAGACACATTCACACAAACACAGAGACCTCACTGCCTCCATTAACATATATTTACTATTCCACTGTCCTCATTAGCATTACTTTAATATTCCAAGAGACTCCCATCCCAAAAATGGTTTGATAGCTCGTTATAGAAGCTTCCTGAGGGGCGCCTGGGTGGCTCAGTCGGTTGAGCGTCCGACTTCAGCCAGGTCACGATCTCGCGGTCCGTGAGTTCGAGCCCCGCGTCAGGCTCTGGGCTGATGGCTAGGGGTCTGGAGCCTGTTTCCGATTCTGTGTCTCCCTCTCTCTCTGCCCCTCCCCCCTTCATGCTCTGTCTCTCTCTGTCTCAAAATAAATAAATGTTAAAAAAAAAAAATTAAAAAAAAAGAAGCTTCCTGAAACGTCCATCAAATCCGTAAAGGAAACTGCCAACAGTTTGTACCCTAAAATCCTTTGAATGCCTTGCCTCAAAATCATTGCCTAGTTTTTCCCACCAATCCCGAACTGTTGTATCTTGATCTGTACCTAACTGGAATCGAGCCCCTGTATTGTAAGCCAAACTTCAAATTCTCGAATTCTGACTTTGCCCTCCCCACTCAGAGACACGGACAATGCCCTGTGGATGTGGCGTTCTCCTTTACAGTGGTAAATAATAAAGGTCATTTTGCCTCATCAACAGATTGTGTGGTTGATATTTGGAGAGCTCGCATTCCAATCTCCAAAGATTTCCTCCAAACTCCTGAGTGTCGGAGCACGGTAAGTCTTGGCCTCACACCTGAACAATCTCTTCTCCCTGCTGACTTTCCTACCTGACATCCGACCTTCCTTCTTACTCCCTCTCGGCACAGCACCTCCCCGGAATGATAACCTACCAAGAGTCTCTTTAGGCGGGGTCCTGGGCCCCTTTGGGACACCTCTCTCTATCCATCCAAACACAGTCCTAAACACCATGTAGACCCCAAAAATCTCTCAAGGCTTATTATGTAAGCAAGAGAAAGAAAACCCCATCTAGTGGACAGATCTTACCAAATCCACATCTCCCAATAGGGTTCAGAAAGCTGACAGTGGCCATAAGGGACAAAGATGAATGGGAGGAAATGGGGCCCATCTCCAATGGCGGGAGGCTGCGGGCTACACACACGAGGTTACAAAGAAGAAAGTTAAGAAAACACAGGATGAAAATGGAGAAATCAGTGTAAGGAACATAATGCTCTAGAATATAAACCAAAGGAAAGAAAAAAAAAGGGGGGGAGGGGGAGAGAAGCAAACATCTCCAAAAAAATTGACCATTAGGTCTTCGATGGCCTTCATGCAGGGGTCAGCAAACTCCTGTAGAAGGTCAGATAGAAAATATTTAAGGATTTTTGGAGCCACTGGGTGTCCGTGTGAGACACGGACTCCGCCACTGCAGCCTGAAAGCAGTCAGACCAGGTACCCACAGATGAGCGTGGCAACTTGTTCCAATAAAACTAACATCTGAGCCACCTCGGTTTGGGCAGCAGGTAGTTATTTTTCTCATTCACGTCACGTTGCGATTTTACCGGTTCTTGGCAGGACAGTGATTTTCTATTGTAGCCTAGACATCCTGGCTATCACGTTCGGAGCTTTTAAGTCTGATTTGAATTTTTTTTCTTAGTAGGCAATCAAGTTTATGTTTAGCGTGCAGGCTACTTTTACGGCGTGTGCCTTCAAGAGCAATTAACTTCAGAGCCTCTGTGGCGCTATTGTGATCTGCTTAGTCTATCTCTTGCCTCAAGGGCCTCCACTGGTCCCGCTGGTGTGGAGGGGACAGAAGGAGGGTCCCCAGACCTGGTGCCTCCAGGGGGGAGAGAGCATCTTCGGCTTTCTCAACAGGTGCTTGTTCTGGAAGGATCTCCCCTTACCCTCAGCTCTGGGTGGTGGAGGGGAGAATCAGGGCTGGAGTCATTGTTACGCCTTAGGACATAAAAGTCTGCCTTCTTTGCAAAGCTATGAAAGTGCAGACATCCTACTTCCACTTCCAAGTTGAAGACTGCTTTGTAAGCAGATCTAAACTGGCCAAATGGAAGAGTGCTGAGCACTATCCATTCATCTTTTTGGTAACAGAAGCTGCTCTTCCTTTAGAAAATTGACAGAGAAACCCACTTTGCTCTGGGCTTCATGGTGTCATCACTGATGCGGACCATCACTAAATAACTTAAGCCATGGCTCCAGATTTTTCCATTCACCCCATTCCTAGGAGGCAGGACAGGCTAATGGCATTCTTAAGTTCAACATGTTGACACCTGGCCTTTATTATATGAGATGAGGGGGACAGAAACCAAAGACAAGCGTGGTTGAAAGATCAGGGCGCCTGGGTGGCTCAGTCCATTGAGCGTCGGGCTTTTGATCTTGGCTCAGGTCATGATCTCACAGTTTATGAGACTGAGCCCCACGTCAGGCTCCGTGCTGACAGTGCGGAGCCTGCTTGGGATTCTCTCTCCTCTCTCTGCCCCTCCCCTGCTTGTGCCCTTTCTCTCTGAAAATAAACAAATATGAAAAACATTTAAAAAAAAAAAAAAAAGAGTGGTTGAAAGACCAATCCAGAGATGAAGGAGATCCAGTCTGTTCTGGTCCCTCCAAAGCTTAAACAAGTATGTGATTGCTATCAAGCTTCAGTGCTATTTATAAATGAGCCCATGCTGGGCAAGAGCAGAAGGCAAAGGCAAAATTCTGAAATGTGCACATACACATTCAAACACTTTCTGAAGATGTGGGATGAGTCTGCTCTATTTCTTAAAAACAGATTCCTGTCCTATCTTCCACCTTTGGGTTTTCTACAATCATTTCCTCACCAACCCCAGTAATAACCCCTCACTGCACACTCATGAAATGCAGATTTTATCTTTTCAAACTCCTAGAAAGCAAACCCATACTGAGATGTTCAAGAAATAAGAGATAATCGCATTCACAGCCAAATGACTCGTAGGGTTCTGTCGGTCTGTCACTTTCACTTCTCCAACAGGAAACTGGAGGAAAACTTCATAGAGGCCAGATGTGCTGGCTGAGGTCACCTGTCATGGCTGTCCCCACATTCCAATACCCTCTACACGACGAGACACAGCCCTGTGTACTTCCTCCTCTACCCTTCTCATATTCTGGAAGCAAAATACTACTTCCTGCCTCATAAAACAATTATGATCAATTTTCTTCCATGGTTTCTTCATCCTCCCCCCACTTTGCTACCACCTGGAAATAGCTTGGCTCTTTTTTTTTGGGGGGGGGGTTGTTTTGTTTTTTGTTTTTCCCTGATTGCAAAAGGCTGGCTCACTCCATCAGCCACCATCCCAACACAATCAGTCAGTGAAAACAGTTACAAAGAAGGAAGTAAAAATTACCTGTAATCCCACTTCCTAGAAATAAGTAAAAGCACCATTAATAGTCTGGTATTACTGTGACTCTTCTAACTCATCCTGCACAAATTATTTTATTTTATTTTTTTTTCTTATTTAAAAAAAATTTTTTTTAACGTTTATTTATTTTTGAGACAGAAAGAGACAGAGCATGAACGGGGGAGGGTCACAGAGAGAAGGAGACACAGAATCTGAAACAGGCTCCAGGCTCTGAGCTGTCAGCACAGAGCCCAACGCGGGGCTCGAACCCACGGACTGTGAGATCATGACCTAAGCCGAAGTCGGACGCTTAACCGACTGAGCCACCCAGGCGCCCCACAAATTATTTTATTTTAAAAGGATCATCCCTTATAATTTTTTTAACTTTTTATCACTTAGAATGAATCATCTGTGATGCCTTAGATTGACTTTAAAATAATCTGAGATTTTGGAAAGGGGCAGGGAGAGTGGGGAGGAGTAAGGATAGAACCACGTTGGCTTTGGGGGTGCTGCAGCTGTGGGGGGGGACATGGAGGTTCAACATCATCTTCTCTAATGTGTTCTGTTTGAGATTTCTCCGACGGGTACAGTTTTTTTTTTTGTTTTTTTTTTTTTATAAATAGTGGGAAAATACATTGTTGTGGGCTGAATTGTGTCCTCCCCGCCCCACCCAAATCCCTATGTTGATGTCCTAACCCCAGTACCTCCAAAGTGACCTTATACGGAGATTGGCTCGTTTTAGGGAAATTAAGTTAAAGTGAGGACATTAGAGGGAGCTGTGATCCATTATGACTGGTGTCCTTATAAAAGGAGGAAATTTGGACCCCAACGGACACAGAGGGCAGATGATGAGGCCCCGGAGAGGATGTCCATCGATAAAGCAAGGAAACAGACCAGTACAGATCCTTCCCTCCTAGACATCGGCAGAAACCCACCCTGCCAAGTGCCTTGATTTTGCACTTCTGGCTTCCAGAATTGTGAGACAAGAAATTTCTATTGTTTAAGCCACTGGGTTTGTGGTACTTCGTTACTGAAGCCCTGGAAAACTAACATACACACCACAGTTATCTTTCCACATCAATAAGGACAGACCTCATTTTAACGGCTACACTGTGTAAGACTTTTAACTCCTGGCAAAGCAGACCCTGGCTTTAGTGTCAAAGCTCCTTCCCTGCAAACCCACCATCCCTTGTCCTCATGTAATTTATGCCGCAGGAAAAACTGAGGTGGAGAAAGCGTCTTCAGGATTATGTAACAGAAGTTGCCTACACACGGGTTAAAAGCTATTGTTTGGGGCGCCTGGGTGGCTCAGTCGGTTAAGCCTCCGACTTCGGCTTGGGTCACGCTCTCACAGTTTGTGGGTTCGAGCCCCGCGTCGGGCTCTGTGCTGATGGCTCCGAGCCTGCAGCCTGCTTCAGATTCTTTGTCTCCCTCTCTCTCTGCCCCTCTCCTGCTTGCACTCTGTCTCTGTCTCTCTCTCAAAAAGAAACATTAAAAATTAAAAAAAAAAAAAACCTGTTACTTTTTAATTCTCTGTGTCAATACTAAGTGTCAACATGTTAGTAACGAGGGGTACTTGATACAAAAGGAGTTCTCCCTTATCTCCTCAAAGAGAACCCTACGTCCAACAGCAGGATTTGGGGTAGAAGGCGAGGGATCAGTAATTAATCAGTCTTCTTCATTACGCACTTATCTGCACTCTCTGCCTCCCACACACAAAGACAGGCCAGGACGGGGTGCTGAGCACAGACGTAGGAGCAGGAACTCTCTGGAAACAAGGCTGGCCTCCCGGGCACCACACCCTTAAACCTGGACTCGGGCAGAAGCGCCACCCACAGCAGGCTAATACCCCCTATTCCGCATTGTTTTCACTGAAAACATCTTTCCTCCCTCTTTTTTTTCCTTGTACGGAAGTAATACTTATCACAGAAGAAACAAATAATCAAAAGAAGCAATACCGTAACACAACCCAAAGCAGAAAAAGATACATTACGATTTCGGTCAAAGCAGAAAAAGATACATTACGATTTCGGTATACGTGCTTACAACGTATTTCTGCATGTACCTTTAATGAAAATGGTTGTGCATCACAGCACCGCTCATAACCTTTTCTTATTCCATATACCTTGTCAATAAATTTTGACAATACTATATAAAAAAGACTGTAGACCAGGGGCTCAGTCAGTTAAGCATCTGACTTCGGCTTAGGTCATGATCTCACAGTTCGGGAGTTTGAGCCCCACATCGCGTGAACCCCACTCCTCTCTCTCTCTCTCCCTTTCTCTTTGCCCCCTCGCTCACTTGTGCGCTCTCTCTCTCAAAAAAAAAAAAAAAAAAAAAAAAAAAAAGGCTGCAGACCATTCTATCACACAAACGTGCCACAATTTATTTCCCGGTTCCCTCCTGCTGCTGGACATCACAAAGAGGTCTTTTCTTCTCTGTGACAAATTACAATTCAACAAACTTCTCTCTAGCTAAATCCCAGCATAAATTTATAATGATTTTCTTAAAATAAACTCTTAGAAGAGAAATTGCTGGATTGAAGGGTACTTAGCATTAATTTTAAATTTTTGATAAACACTGCCAGCTCATCCTTGCAAAAACTCTCCATTTGTATTCCCTCAGCAGTGTGGGAGCCGTCCTCTTTCTCCCTCTTGACCACCTTTTTCTCTTAACCGATTCCACTGGTAATCCTCCCCCGCATCATCCCCCTCAAAAAAAAAAAAAAACCCAAAACATAAAAACAGCAGCTCATTTTTTTAATTCGTTGCACACGCCCCTCAACAAATGTGAAGTAAAGAGACATTAAGAAGTTTCCGTATTCAGCAATAAGCTGTAAATAAGTCCCAGAGAGCTAGTACGCGGTATGGCTAATTTAGACAATATGGGACTATAATCATCCAACTTGCTAGTAGGCTAGGACTTAATTACTCCAACCAACTAAAAAGAAAGGATAATTATGTAATGTGACAAAGGCACTAAATGCCACCACAAGGGCAATCCTATTATAATGCAGAAACGTATGAAATTAACGTGTTGTACGCCTTACATTTACACAATGTTATACGTCGAGTATATTCTATAAACAGGAAGTTTCCCTACCCAGTAAAGAAAACTCAAGCAAGTAAGATGAAGGGGAGTCCAGAGGGTGTCCCTGTCCTCCGGGTGGAAGCAACAATGTGGAAGGCGGGACCACCCCTGGAAGAGAAAGCTCAAGTCCCGAGCAAAGGGAGTGAAAGGGCTACCGGGAGAATCACGTGGATCCAGAAAGTTCTCGAAGACACCACCCTTCTCTCCTAAAAGGTCCCAGGGACAACTCAACAATGGGAAACTGTTCCCGAGATCCCCAAAGCCTCACAGGGCCAGAGGGAGCAGATTCACCTGAACATCGTCCTTCCCCAGGACAAGGGAAGGGCATCTGGCCACCTTCTCAAGCCTGCCCCGGGCCCTGCGTCTGAACCTGAATCCAACACGGAAGCTCAAGAGCAAAGCAGAAAGCAGGAACCACGTTTCCCGCTCTCTTCTCACGCTCTTCCTTTACACGGTCACAATCTCCTATCCTCCCAGCCCAGCCCTGCCCTGGCCCAGGGGAAGGGATGGTTATCGTGACCCTCCTTTTACACAACCCTGGGGCCCGAATCATAATCCAGGGACGTGGAGATGTCATGACCAAGTCCACTGTCCTGGATCCAAACTTCTCTGCCCCGTGCCCCATTCCCAGGGGGCACGAGGACACCACCATGCGCTCTGTGCGCGTGTGCACAGACACACACACACAGTTCGATGCCCACCAGGCACTAACTTCTACCTAAAAGGAAGGAGGTGCTTGGGAGCAAGCTGGCTGATCCACTGGCCAATTCACTCTGAATTGAATGAGAACAGGTTAGACCACAAACTCTGGCTAAAATCCCCAGAAAGAAAGAGTGATTCATAAGCAAAACCTAAATAGTCAAGGGTAAGTATTTGTCCTGCAAAAGCGGTGGAAGCTTCAGTAAGCGTTTAAGTTCCTCTCGGCCATTTTCTAATCAGAAACTATCGAACATACGTCACGTACGTAAAACAACGGAAACTGAAAGGCTGTCTTTTTGATCCGCTTCAGAGGTCTTCTGGCTGACCAGCCACGTCTCAAAAACGCTCGCTGGCCTATAAGGTTTCACCTTCTGGAGAATGTAACTCCACCACCCAAAGATGAGCAAGTAGGAAATTAAACCATTTTCTCGAGCCTGCTTTACCTGTGTTCACGCATATTCCACACCCATGCTCGGCCTTTCTCAAAGAACTTCTCATTTTCTTGGTACTTAATCTCTATTTTGGGAAATTCTTTTATTTTGCAGAGAGAGGAGCTTGTTTTTAAGAATTCCTGAAGGAAACCTGCCAATAGACAGCTGTATCCTATCCTCAGCTTAGTAGCACATATTTATTTCACACCGGGCCTTCGCTCGACCTACTAAATGCCTGCTACTCTCTTTCAAAACTTATTGTTTTTAGTTCCAATATCAACCCAAAGTAGCAGACAAGAATATAACAGTTCTGTTCTCTTTTCCAGCTAAAATTAATTTCACTTGTGCCAATTATTTTCAGGAAAGAAATGCATCTCCAAAGGGCACTTGAAAAGGGGGGGAGGGGGTATTGGACAAGAACTTTTTGCCTCCAGGCAAATCCTTTATAGCATTTAAGGCTTGGCAAATGAAACTCTGGAGAGATAAACGCATTTATCAGGAATCTGCTTCATTAATCTGACAAGGAAAATTATGTTGAGGGATAAGCCACCAGTAATTAATATTTATTGTATCTCCACCGAGGAAATGACACTGCAGTCACCATTATACAAAAGAGAGAACACGATTCCTGCACACAAACTGCTTACAATGTAATCCTCAAGGTGCTCAAATAAGAGACAGAATAATGATATAGAATACACCGCACTTTACGAAAGAGCTAACCACATTTTGCAGAGGCCTGCGTTGAAAACTGCTTTCCAACAACAGAATGAACTGGCATGGATCCATTCCTGTTTTCCTCACTTCCTCAAGACTCTGGTACACACTTTTTAAGAAAGCCAAGTGTAAGAGTGTGCAATGCATGGCCACTAGTCATATCAATAAACACACAAATAGAACTTATTAAATTATAATTAGTTCCATACATGACTAACTCCAGGACCCAGCCTGCTGACTGAACCGATCAATTCATCCACCACCATGTTGTGGGGAGGGCCCACAAGACCTTATTCATCAAAGGACTCTACTCACAGGAGATGCCCGACAAACGTTTGTTGGGTGGGTAAATGGAGAAAAAAGGGAGGAAAGAGAAGAGAAGGCAAGAGAAAGGAAGGGGGAATGTAGGGAGGAAGATGGGGGGAGAAAAGTGGCAGAAGAGGAAGGAAGGGAAGAAACAAGAGAGAGAAGGGAAGAGGAGAGTTCCAAGAAGTTTTAACACACTGGCATGGTTCTCCAGCATATCCAAGAAATTCTCCCCACTGCCCCAAGTCTGGTGTTACTACTTCTACTCAAAGAAGAATAGGTATTTTCCACTTTATCTTAAGCCCTGGAACTTCAGCCTTAATTTTGAGTCTCTTCCAGTACCAATCTCCCAGAGAGAAAAGGACATTTTAACTGCACGTTAGACATCTACGGGCACGCCACAGTCCCAAACTCCTTATAGCCTCTAAAATAATCTGATATTGAGAAACAAGGCCCTACCTGGATGGGTTCCAGGTTCAAGTTCCAAGCAGTCCATGGAAGCCTTTCTCCTGGTTAATTCTAACTCTTTCTTCAGACCACGATATAGGTTGCTTTCACCAGGTAGCCTTCCATCATGTCCCCAAAAGGTCATTATCCCCATCACCCACAGGACCCATCATGTTTGTGTTATGTCCTCCATTGGTTAAGCTCTCCCACCCTCATCGGGCTCTGAGCTCCACGAGGATGAGGACCTTTTTTCTCTTTGGTTCACTCTTGTCTTCCTAGCACCTAGGACGAGCCTGGCAAACTGCAGGCAGAAAATGTTGGTTAGAAGAATGAGTATGGGGCGCCTGGGTGGCTCAGTCGGTTAAGCTTCCAACTCTTCACATCGGCTCAGGTCATGATCTTGCAGTTACGAGCTTCAGCCCCATGTCGGACTCTGCACTAAGCATGGAGTCTGCTTGGGATTCTCTCTCTGCCTCTCCTCTACTTGTGCTTTCTCTCTTTTTCTCTCTCTCGAAATAAACCTTTAAAAAAAGAATGAGTAAATGAATATACGAAAAAGAGCACCTAGGCATCTCCTTGGGAACTGGCCATCTTCCCCACTTCCTGGCATTAAAGAAGAAGGTCTGAATGCCACCAAGAGATGAATCCATATGAACACAGGTATCCAAATCACATCTAAATGTCAACCAGCAGGCATTAAAAATTGACAAGTCAAGGAAGTATGTACAATACCAGTTCTGAACGGACTGATTTTCTTCTTGCCATATCGAGACAGAGGATTTCAGTAATCAGAGGACAGAGGACAAGGTTTCATACTTTTCTTGCATGTGTCCCTGGGTCTACTTGATCACCATCAAAGACAGTGTTTAGCAGCAAAGGAGAGAAATTCACCCGTGCTAATTCAAGAAGGGGATCTGTTACATGGATACAGGAAGGAGGTACCCAGAATTTACTAGAAAGGGCTGCTCTCTGTCTTTCAGAGATATCCCAGTCTCTTACCTCTTAAAGTCTCTGCCTTTCCCACCTTCTTACTCTCTCCTCTTGCTCATCTGAAAACTTCCCTCCCTTGTCCAAATCCCAGCAGAGCCACCGGGGAGCTGAATCTACCCAGTCTCACAAGTCTGGCTTCCTTTCTTTCCCAATTCAGATTTGAGAGGAAGTAAATATGCTTGGCTGGCCGTGGATTAGATGCCTGCCCTGGTCCAGCCAGCCAACACTGACCTATGCCTTCACTACAGGGTCTCCTCTTCCTAAGGGGTAGCCCCTCCACCACTTTTGTGACGTTTAGCCCCATCTAAGATTCTGATATTCATGACATAGAAAGATACACACTATTTGCAAATATCTTAAAAACTCACTTCACAAGAAAATATACGTGTCCAATGGGACACCAGTCAATGCTCACATCTGTAACAACGAGTCAAAATAACGAGGCATTTCCCTAAACGTAAGCTGGTATGACATGAATGCCAAAGTTACACAGCTTCCTGTCAGCGGGTTCTAGAAATAGAGTAACTTCTTGTAAATGTAAACACTGAGCTCCAACTGAGCCCAGACCACCCCATCTCTTTTAGTTGCAGTACCACGTAATAATGCAAAATCCACGGTTTAAAAAGAGTTTAAGAAGAGACAAGGGCTCAATCCACAGTACCCTCTCGGTTTATACCTTTCCTGACGATCTCCAAAGTCTGGAATTAGCTGTCACCTACTTCCTCATATTAGGTTCACGGATCTAATGTATCTATTAACTTTATGGAAATTAAAATTAGTACCAAGAAGCACTGGGGTTTGCTACATCAGCTAACTCTCCCTCAAGAGCTCTCTGTAGTTTTCCCTATGCAGTTGTGATTCAAACGGTTCTCTTTTTCACGGAAATCCTTCTCTTCCCATGACTATCACCAAACAGGAGACGTAAAAAGGGAAGGTCTGGCCCTGATAATACTCTGGAAAGCACAGGATCCCCAAACAGAATTAATGTGTAACGTGCACAAAAGGTGGCTCGTGGGGCGCCTGGGTGGCTCAGTCGGTGAAGCGTCCGACTTCAGCTCAGGTCACGATCTCACGGTCCGGGAGTTCGAGCCCCACGTCGGGATCTGTGCTCACCGCTCAGAGCCTGGAGCCTGTTTCAGATTCTGTGTCTCCCTCTCTCTCTGACCCTCCCCCGTTCATGCTCTGTCTTTCTCTGTCTCAAAAATAAATAAACGTTAAAAAAAAAATTAAAAAAAAAAAGGTGGCTCGTATACCTTGTCCCTAATTTCCCCGCAAACACGCTACGCACCTCTAGAGTGTAGCGTGGGCAGCTCTACACTTGTTGACTTTCTCTCTGGTGACATCTTGCCTAGAAATCCTCTCCTCCTCGTCCTTCACAGTCAAAATCCTACTAGGTTTCCAATGGCTGGAGCAAAGCAGTGCCTCTCCATGAGGCTTGTCCTTCCCCACCCAGAAGTTACCACCACCACCACGCCCCTAGTCTCTCCCAGGCCCTCTCATGAGCAGGTGCCTTTTCTTCAAGTTCGTGAGGTCCGGGGAGTAGCCCCACATCCCCTTAGCGCCTGGCTAGTACAGAGAGACGCTACATTTTCAATAACTCGCTAAGTGTAGCCTTCAGGCTTTGGGGCACTGCTTCAGGTTTCCAGGTTTATTTTTTTCCGGTGGAAATGCTCTGTGTTTCATTTGCTATATTTGTGGCAGAGTCGGGAAGCCCAATTTGGGCGAATCTGGACATTTACTGAGAGAAAATGCCTTTTCTCCTTCAATTCAGTACTTAGAAATGAGTATCCCCCTTTAGACTTAGCTGGGTAGTGCTAATTTGCCATCTTTAAACTAACCTTTTAGAAAACATGTAATATTAGCTCCTCTTCCAGATACTATCTCACGATTCCCCACTGCAAAATAAACACATGCCGTAATTCCTTCCATAACTAAAATGTAAACACATACTCCACTCTCGGGATAAACTGGCTCTATTTTCATGTAAATTTAGTACCCGTAGAAGGTAACGCTCAGAGTGAGGAAATGCTCACTGGCTTCCTCAGAAGATCCTGACTGTATACCTTACTGTCCAACCCACCGCAAAGCACTGAAAGCTAAAAAGTATAATAATGTTTTAAAGATGCAATTCCTTGAGTAGACAGAAACAGTTTAAAATATTACTTCAAACTGAAAAATACACTCGATTTTAATTGAGCTGCGTTTATATTAGGAACAATTTCTTCAGCTTTCCCACTGGGTTGATCATCTCTAAAGAGTTCTACACCTCTGAAATTAGGCTCAAGAACGACGACCATTCTTACCCACTCAATTGCTGCCCCCTGCTGACGGAAGGATGAACAGCTTTGCCAGACACTGCCCTCTCCAGGGAAAATGGCAGCTATAGATACATACACCCCCTGGCCTGGTGGGTCCCAAGCCCTCCGGAGAATATGCAAGGGCCAACAAGGGTGCCGGGGTGGCTTAGTCAGGTAAGTGTCTGACTTCAACTCACGTCATGATTTCGCGATTGGTGGGGTTGAGTCCCACATGGGGCTCTGAGCTGACAGTGCAGAGCCTGCTTGGGATTCTCTCTTCCTCTCTCTCTCTCTGCCCCTCCCCTACTTGCTCGCTCTCTCTCTCTCTCTCTCCCTCAAATATTTTAAACTTTAAAAAAAATTTTTTAAAAAAAGGATTCTGGGAAGGTTGAGACTAATGAAGACAGAGGCCCCATATAGGTTAGCGGTTCCCAACCTTTATACCACTAAGGAACCCCACCTCAGTCAGCACGGACTTCTTGCTTTCAAGAATTTATCCACATAAGAAAACCAAAGTACCCAGCAAACACTCATCTAATTCCAGACAAAAGCAAAGAAACATAATTGCTTTCCTTCAGTCAGGTCTTTTTAAAGGGTGAAAACCTAAGAAAGAAGGTTCTAGAATCTCATGAGAACAAAGGCAAGAGAAATGTAGATAGAGTTAAATTTCCTTGGAGCGCCTGGGTGGCTCAGTCGGTTGAGTGCCTGACTTCAGCAGGTCACAATCTCAGAGTTTGTGGGTTCGAGCCCCGCGTCGGGCTCTGTGCTGACAGCTCAGAGCCTGGAGCCTGCTTCGGATTCTGTGTCTCCCTCTTTCTCTGCCCCTCTCCCATTCCTTCTCTGTCTCGCAAAAATAAATAAATGTTAAAAAAATTTTTTAATAAATAAAAATTAAAATAAAAATAAAAAATAAAAATCTTAGCTTGACAATAGCCAGACCCCCAGGATCCTGTAAGTCTTCTTTAACATATGGAAATCCCTTTAGAGACTTCCTTAGACCTCCAACCCAACTTCAAAGTATATAATCAATTGCTCCTCAAAACCATAGTGCAGCTCTTTCTGCCCAAGGGTCCTGTTCTTGTGCTATAATAAAATTACCTTTTGCACTGAAAACATCTCAAGAATTCTTTTTTGGCCATTCGCTCAGCAGCCCTGCCTCAGAATCCATGAACCCTAAGATGCCTTCTTAATGGGCTTCTCAGGAGGTCTGGGAATACCCACCAAATGCATTCAATTATCAGGTATGTGCCTGGGAAGATATTCCTCCCGAGGAAAGAGTCCTTGGTTTTCATTAGCTTCTCAAGGAGATTTGTGGCCAACAATAAATTAATCAATGAACGAAATTAAAATCTGTAGGCTCAGGGATGCCAGGCTACGAACTCCTAGTACAGATGAGGAGACAGCCTGCAGAGAGGGCTCCTGGGGGAGATGCCATGTCCTCCCATTCCTGTCCTGAGAGGCCACCATTCAAGTTTCAACCAAAGAAAAAATATCCCTCTTCCTCTTTATACTAACTTCACCATACTTTATTTTTCATTAAAAAAAAATTTTTTTTAATATTTATTTATTTTTGAGAGAGAGACAGAGACAGAGACAGAGCATGAGTGGGGGAGGGGCAGACACAGAATCCAAAGCAGGCTCCAGGCTCTGAGCTGTCAGCACAGAGCCCAAAGCTGGGCTCGAACTCACAAACCCACAAACCCAGGAGATGGTGACCTGAAGCAAAGCTTATGAGCTGCTCATCTGTCCCGCCCGCTTCCCATTAACAATTTTGAAGATAAAGAAAAGGCAACTACAACAGGCCATAATCCTTAACCCTTTACCCTGTGTGGTCAGTTCTCCTTGGCAAACAGGTCAGTCTATCTGCAAAGCAGGTCTGAGAAACAGGAGTCGTTTTTGTCTAACGTTCACTATGTTGTGATCCATAAAAACAGATCAGCCAAAGTA
>NC_064810.1:144515022-144541351 GCF_023721935.1 Panthera uncia
TCGGGCTCTGTGCTGACAGCTCGGAGCCCGGAGGCTGCTTCGGATTCTGTGTCTCCCTCTCTCTCTGTCCCTGCCCTGTTCGCACTCTGTCTCTGTCTCTCAAAAAATGAATAAACATTAAAAAAAAAAAAAAATTTTTTTTTTTGAAGAGAAAGAAAAAGGTCTCACGCGCCCTGAATTTCCAAGCCACCTCGGTCACATCCTGGCCGCCCACGACTAGCGTGTGTACGGCCCGTTCTTGGCTATGAGCACAGAGACATTGATGCTGCTTCCATGTGCACCCATGCACCTGCGGGCGGGCTTCCTCTGCTCTCAGAGCTCTGACACGTCTCCTAACACCTCGCTTCGCCTAAGACACAGAGGCAAATTATTTTTTCTACCACCAGGAAGCGTGTCACGCCCGTGGGGCTGGGAGGCCGCCTTCTGGCGTCAAGATGGCACACAGGAAGGGACGGTGGCGGCCCTCAGCGCCCAGAGACCACTCCACCTAGTAGGAGAGCAAAGCCTACCTCTCTGACTTCGTGAAGCTGGCCAGGATACTGACTCTTGGCTCTTCGGGCGGC
Organism: Panthera uncia; assembly: GCF_023721935.1. NCBI lineage: Eukaryota > Metazoa > Chordata > Mammalia > Carnivora > Felidae > Panthera > Panthera uncia. Next base: position 144,515,586 of record NC_064810.1, read on the forward strand.
TGCAGGCGACTTGTGATGCGTGACTGTGACAACACCGGGGGCCCCCGCGCCGAGGTGTCTCTGGCTACAGGGAGACGCAGGATTGGGCGTTCCGTGGGGGAGCAAAGTGAGACTGCGGCTTCGGGAACTTGGAGTCGTCTAGAATAAGCAACAGGTGTCAAGACTCAGCAACCGACCTGCAGAACACAGCCAAGTGCTGGCTTCCATTTATTTTGGACCCTCAATCTTCCCCCCTTCGTCCATTTAGAGGGGTGAAGGCGTAGGGGAAGGAGAGGGACACGACACGCCCCGATCCCACACTCACTTAGAAGAGGCCGTGTCCGTAATTATCCTTCTGGCCTCATCTGCAACTGCGTCTCCTGCCCTACTCTATTGGCCACGAAAAGCTACTAAGCCCCCCAGACGCCACAGACTCTTACGATCTGTGCCTCTGCGTATATGAGCAACCCTTCCTGGAAAGCTCCTCCCCCTCAAGGCTGGCCAAGTTCATCCGAACCTCAAGACTCAGCTCTGTTTTCTGATACGTGAGGCATCTCCCTGTCTGCCTCAGCCTCCCTGCTGTTCTTATTCCTCTGCATCGAGATTATGTTCATCATAGAGCCGCCTTCCTAAGAGACTGTTTCAAACCCACCTTTATATCCCCAAGAACTGGCGCGTAATGACTTGCCTCATTTATTAGGTACTTAATAAATGTCTGCTGCATGACTGAATGTACCAAGTTATCCACCAATCAGTCCCCATTTGTCAGCACAGAGCTCTTATTTTACCCTAGAGGAATATATAGTCCAGGTAGCAATTTACTATGGGAAAAAGATGGCACCTCAACCTAGTGGAGATGAACTGCTTCAATAACTGATACTGGGGTAACTGGGCAGCCATCTGAAAAACAAAGTAGGCTTCATCTCCCAGATCACAGACCCCGAATGGATCAAAGACTTCAAACAAACAAACAAACAAAAAAGAAAAAACAAAAAAACAGAAGTGCCTAGGTGGTTCATTCAGTTAAGCATCCAACTTTGGCTCAGGTCATGATCTCACGGTTCGTGGGTTCGAGCCCCGCGTCGGGCTCCGTGCTGACAGCTCGGAGCCTGGAGCCTGCTTCAGAATCGGTGTCTCCCTCTCTCTCTGCCCCTCCCCCTGCTCACTCTCTCTCTCTCTCTCTCTCTCAAAAATAAATGAATATTTTTTAAAAAGGCAGAAGAAACCTGGAGCCTTGGGGTAGGGAAGGCCTAATACCTCAAATCCAAAAGCCATAGAAGAAGAGCTCAACAAATCTGATTATCTACAAATTAAAAACTTCTGCATAGTTAACAACCTTTAAAAACCCACTCCCTCGGGGGCACCTGACTGGCTTGTGTGGAAGAGTGCACAACTTGATCTCAGGGTCATGAGCCTGAGCCCCAAGTTGGGTGTAGAGATTGCCAAAAAAAATAAACTTAAAAAAAAAAAAAACCATTCCTACCACCAACGAAGCCAAACAATAAACTAGAAAAAATATTTTCAACTTGCTTCAAAAGCCTCATCATTGTACTTTATAATGAGGAATGGAAATCCTAGGGATTGAAAGGAGCACCCCAACTGTTCAAACGAGGCAAGATCTGAACAGACAGTTCACAAAACATATAAAGCGCTTAAACCATATGAAAAGATGTTCAACTGTACTTGTAAATTCAAGCCACGTTTAGATTTTGTCCATCAGGTTGGCAAAGAGCCAAAAGTTTGAGCACACTATCTGTTGACAGGAACAGGTTTGCGGGCATATAAGGTGACAAAACCCCTGAGGAGGGCAGTCTGGCAATGCGTGTCACAGTTACAAAGGCATTTTCCCGTGACCCACAATGCCCTGCTTGGGAACGTACCCTCCAATATGGCTGCTTGCAGGGAAAATGGCCTAAGTAGCAACCAGTCACCGCAGAAAGATATTTAATGCAAAGGATGGGAAACAAGCCAAAGGCCCATCAGTATGGGACCGGTTAACTAAATAATGGTACACCTACATAACCGAATACTATAGCAAGCTGTGAGAGAATAAGGAGAATGGTTTCTATGAGCTAGTGTGGAAAAATATCTCTAGGCTATAGAGTTAAGGGGAAAAAAAGCAAGGTGCAAAACTGTTGCACAGTATGCAAAGTTCTGCATCAAAATGTGGGAAATGAGTATTTTTATTGTTATTTACTTACAATGATTTGTTTAAAACATAAAAAGTACTTGGGGCACCTGGGTGGCTCAGTTGGTTGAGCGTCCAACTCTTGATTACGGCTCACATCACGATCTGATGGTTCATGAGTTCAAGCCCTGAATCGGGCTCTGCATTGACAACTCAGAGCCTGCTTGAGATTCTCTCTCTGCCTCTCTCTCTCTCTCTGCCTCTCCCCCACTTGACTCTCTCAAACTTAAAGAAAACTTAATACTTAAAAAAAAACATAGAAACACTCTAGAAGGATACACACAAAACTAAAAAATGGCTACTTATTTGTGGAGACACAGGGAATGAGAAGAAAGGAACAGAGTGCAAAGGAGACTTCTGGCCACATGGTTTTTTATATTCTTTCATTTTCAACCATGTGAATGTATTACTTACCCAAAATTTGCTAAATTCTACATACCATTTACATTCTACGTGTTCCTGTCCTTCATTTCAACTTGAGAGAAGGCAGTTACATGGTATGCTGACTTGTGCCAATTTCTGTATTTCAGTTATCAAGGATTTAATGAACACCTACTATGTGCCAAGGAGAATATCTACTATGGGGTCTCCAGGAGAAACAGGAGGTGTATGAGATAGTCTTTCATCACCGATGCTTTATAGTATTGCTGGAGATACAACAGACACAGACAGGAACATGCACACACACAATAAGAAAGTTCACAGCAAGGTTCTAATTTGGTAATACAGCCAGGAAACGCCAAAGAAGCGAGGAAGAGAAAGGTCCACTAGAGCTGACCTCATCACTGCCAGCTGCTCTGAGAGTGAAGGACGTGAAGCCTGGGCAGGGGAGATACAGAGGAAATAGGCAACGGTGCACAAATCTACCCAGACAAGCAGTCTTAGCCTGGGGCCTCAGGGAACGGTCAACAGCTATAAAAGCTGTTACATGTTAATGATCTGTAATTTTCAAGCCGCCAAGGGTTTGCACTCGAGTGGGGCATGAGGTAGGGTAGAAATAAGAACTTTTTATGACCGTCCAACATCACAGTAGCTTGTAGAGGTTGTCTGGTTTCAACTGGGATATAATAACAGGAATATAAATACATATGTAATACATAAATATAATATATATAACATAAAATAAATAATAAAATAAAAAATATAATAATAATAATAGGAAGATAAATAAAGTTGGAAAGCAGTGTGTTGCTTTTAAATAAGCTTAGGTATAGGTAATTGGAGAAGTCTTGGGTCTAAGAATCACATATACATGGATCACAATACGGCGAGCATCTCCTTTCTGCTTTAGTGTTTTCACTTGGAATGTGAAGGACGAAAGAAGCTATTTCTTTAATTCTTTCATGACAGTAAACTTGCCTAAGCATTAAGAGTCTACTAGCATACATTTTGATTGTTTGGGAGGCTTATCCCAACCCAAGAAAAGGCAGATTTTCCACTGGGCTCTGAAGCCAGCCAGCCAAGTTTCCCTCCCCCAGCTATACCAGGTTCTAGCTGTGTTGACTTCAGTCGAGTTATTTAAGCTTTCTTATTAAGCATCAATTTCCTAATCTTTAAAAAAAGGAATAATAATATTGACCCTTAAAAGCCATCATGAAGATTCAATTAGATCGTGCACATAAAATGCTTAGCATAGTAGGGAACTGTGTGGTCAAAGTTTGTTTCTTTCCTTATATTACTTAAAACTGGATCAATGGAGGCCTTATTGATTTTTTAAATGTTAAGAAGTCACTTAGCTCAAAATCATGAGCAGCGACGGACTTCCTCCTTATTTTTTTATAGGAGCAAAGTGGTGATGGAAGTCCAAAATATAATTAAATGCTTACTGGAGACTCTATATGGTCGGCCATTAAGTTGCAAGATTGTAGGGGGAAAAAACAATTCTAGATGCTGAGTAGAACGAGAACCCATTTGAAATCAGAGAGGAAGACCATTCTGGCAACAGGGGTTCCTGCCTGGGGCAGCACCACTGTAAATGGCGACGAATCAAGAAATTCACCCAGGAGCCAAATTATCCCAGTGTGAACGTCTAACCTCATGGTCCTTACTTACATGGCTGCCACTTGAATTCACAAGCAGTAAATCTGAGTTGAAAAACCTTTAATTTCCCATTAAGCGTGGGATTCCCGCAGTCAAATTCACACCGGTGCCTCCTCTCAGGGTAAATATGAACAAAAAAGTCTCACTCTCGGTAAATTCCATGGGTCACCAGGCTCCGGGAGAAGAGGGGGGAACAGGCAGCAAAGCGCGGCCGCCAGGAACGAGAAGGTTCTCCCACCACAGCGCAGCCTGCCTGAAATCTGCAGGCTGTGCTTTGTAAATGACGTTTAGTCGTCATACACACTCGTCCCTGCCACTAGCTTAAAATATAACATCATCAGAGTTTGAGGAACAACATGCCAGGGTTTTACGCCAAATGTTTACTTCCGGGAGGGGGACCAGAAATGCCAAGTGTGTCGTCTGTGAAAACCTCGGAGTCGAGGGTAACTGTTTCTCTCCGGGAGTAAGATTCACCCCTTACCTAAGCGCCTCAGCCCTGCGTCCCCTCCCCAAACAGCGCCTGCCTGACCGAGGGGGTCACGCCAAAGAAGAGAACGCGGTACCAGGTAAGACTAAGTGCCGATGCTCAGACCCCGCCCGGACATTCCACACGCAGGCGGGTTTCACGGTAGTCACCCACCTCTCGGTATTTCCTGCGAACCTCATCAGATCCCTGACTTTCCCAAGCTTTCAAGGAAGACAGACATACGCGCTGTGTATTTATTGGCTACAACGGGCACGAAGGAAAGGCATGGCTGCAAAGAGGGAGAAAGCACCTGAGAGAACATGCACAACCAGGGAAATCAAGCAACGAGCTAAGAGGTGCGGTCCAGTCTGAGAAGCTCACGGCCCAACCACCGGAGGCCACGGGCAGGCTGGGTTAGGAACACAGTTTCTAAAGTCAAAGGCCCGAGTTCAAATCGGAGCTCCAGCATTCAGGAGCTGGGGGGCCCAGTAAAGTAGCATGGGGTTTCCACTTCTAAAGCTTTTTTAGGTTTCATTTCTAAAATGTTAATAGCAATGGGGCACCTGGATGGCTCCGTTAGCTAAGCTGATTGATTTCAGCTCAGGTCACGATCTCAGTTTGTGAGATCGAGCCCCGCGTCGGGCCCTGTGCTGACTGCTCAGAGCCTGGAGCCTGTTTCAGATTCTGTGTCTCCCTCTCTCTCTGACCCTCCCCTGTTCATGCTCTGTCTCTCTCTGTCTCAAAAATAAATAAACATTAAAAAAAAAAAATTAAAAAAAAAAAAAAAAAGGAGACATAGCCTTACCACTTCCTCTACTTGAAAGTAAAAAGAAAGGAAAAGGAAAACGAAAAGAAAAAGGGAAAAGGGAAACGAAAAAGGAGAGGAGAAGAGGGGAGAAGGAAGAAAAGAGTAATCATCCTAATTACCAAAAAAAACAAAAACACAGTTTGCTTCAGAGAAAAAGTACATTTAAATAAGATTTCACATTGTCGAAAACTGTATCTGTTATAGAACTTAAAGTGCCTGTAGATAACAACAATGCTACATGGGTACCAAGTAAAGAATTGGTTTAACTAACAGTTTAAGTAAGTAAGGGCTCCTGGGTGGCTCAGTCAGTTTAGCCTCCAACTCTTGCTCTCAGCCCAGGTCTTAATCGCAGGGTTGTGAGTTCAAGCTCAATGGGCGGTGTTCAAGCATGCAGCATACTTAAATTAAAATAAATAAATATGTGGCAACTTCCCATGAATATTTTGCAATAAGACAGAACCTCAAATTGTAACGACCACTTGCTGGTCCTAAAGCCTTCTTAAAACATGTATTAGGAGTTTATAATTAAGCTTGCTGAAGCTCACATTTAAAATCTAAAAAGGAGCAAGAGGAAAATACAAATACATTTGTGACAGCCACTTCTGTAGAAAACTTTTCTGATGGAAAAAAGTCGCTGTGAGTCAATTAATTATAACAGCATTCAAAATGATATTTAATTTGAAACCTATTTTCCTCACGTCCTTGAATTCTTTCACAGTGTAGGGCGAAAAAGACACTATGTTTCAGAATGAATAGCCCAACGGAGACCACCACCAAACCGGGCCGGTTGCATATTTTGAAAATGTAACCAACTAAGATCTTTCATTACATTCCTCTCTCTTCCTCCAAAATAATAATAATGTACCATTTTTCTAAATAGGTGAAAGCTAAGCATAAGAATTGTGATTTATTCCTCTTCTTCCAAAAGTAAGCATACCTCAATCAACAAAACAGGAAAAGCATTAACAATTTTTAAGACAGTACAATTCAGGACCTTAAAATTACTCAGAATTTTGTTTTCCTGGTAGTCAACATCTCAATGAAAATATATGGTGTTTATTTTTTTTTATGTTAAGTAGGCTCCACACTCAACACGGGGCTTGAACTCATGACCCTGAGATCAAGAGTCCCATGCTCTACCAACTGAGCCAGCCAGCTGCTCTAAACACTAATGGTGTTTTTTAAATTAATCTATTCCACTATTTTGCTTAATGGCTGTATATGGACCTTTGCATCTGGCCTGCTTTTGTTTTTTAATTCCATTATCCTAAGCTTACGACAGGTCCAAAGTAGAAATAAAAGGTTTTAAAAACTGGGACATTTTCCAAGTTTATTCCCATGATTAAGTTTTCAAGTATTACACTTTCCTTGCTCGACTTTTCCAAATTCGAGTCTTCTTGCAGTAACCTTTCATTTACTTAGCCTAGGGAATTTCTTCCATTTTCATCTGCAAATCTTTACTGTATCATAAACATTTCCCACTAACTTTATACCAATACCCTCTCTTAAAGCACACACACAATTATGTGCCAACATGTGCAAAGAGAAAAGAATGGTTTTCCCCAGAGAGGCAGTCTCTAGCCGGCTTCTAATCATACCCGAGTGAACCCATGATTATACCTGCAAATGCCAGATCTTTAAAAAAGAGTGCAAGCAAATGCATGTATTTCCATTTCTTGCAAACAGAGGAAAAGAAAACTTGACATTTTAAAGTTTGCTTTGTCTCCCAACATTTTCAGCCCCCAAATAAATGACCTAACAGCTAGTCCAGCCACTCCAGAATCCCTAACCATGCTCCGTCTAGGTCAAGCTTGAAGGTCTCCTGCACTTGGCCCCTTATCACGCACACCCCACCCCCGCAACACCCCCCCCAGCTCTCACCATCTTCCCCATCTAACCAGTGGCAGTTTGTGTCATTTCAAAACCTCCCACACATCTGCCCTCCTCTCACGTACCATTTGTTTGGGAGCTTACAATTCTAGTACCAAGACTCCTTTTTGATGCTTTCTTCTTTTTCTTTTTTTTTTTTTTTTTTTAATATAATTTATTGTCACGTTAGCTAACATACAGTGCATACAGCGTGCTCTTGGCTTCAGGGTAGATTCCCACGATTCATTGCTTCCATACAACACCCAGTGCTCATCCCAACAAGTGCCCTCCTCAATGACCATCACCCATTTTCCCCTTTCCCCAACCCCCCCCCCCACCAACCCTCAGTTTATTCTCTGTCTTTAAGTCTCCTATGGTTTGCCTCCCTCCATCTGTTTATAACTAATTTTTTCCTCCCTTCCTCCATGGTCTTCTGTTAAGTTTCTCAAATTCCACGTAAGTGAAAACATATCTATCTTTCTCTGACTTATTTCACTCAGCATAATACCCTCCAGTTCCATCCACATTGCTGGAAATGGCAGGATTTCATTCTTTCTCATTGCCAAGTAGTATTCCATTTATACATAAACCACATCTTCTTTATCCATTCATCAGTTGAGGACATTGGGGCTCTTTCCATAACTTGGCTATTGTTGAAAGCGCTGCTATAAACGTTGGGGTACACGTGCCCCCATGAACGGCGCTCCCATACCCTTTGGATAAATTCCAAGTAGTGCTATTCCTGGGTCGTAGGGTAATTCTATTTTTAATTTTTTGAGGAACCTCCACACTGTTTTCCAGAGTGGCTGCACCAGTTTGCATTCCCACCAACAGTTAGATGCTTTCTTCTGAACACATGATGATTCTCTCTTTCTACTGACCAAGCCCCATTCTCCCCTTACTCATGCTGCGGAACTATAGAATTTTAGATCCTCGAAGTCTAGTCCTCTCTTTTTATCAATCTAAAACCAGCCTTACAAAGATCAAATTACATACCTCACTCAAAATTCAACTGAAAAAGCCTGATTCAAGACTCAGTCTCTCCAGGTGACCCTTCTCAATTAAATGAGGATTTACTTATTTAAATGGTGTCCCAGAGTTGATGTTAAAGTATTTGATAGAAAGCAGGAAAGCAGATATCCATTATACATTTCCACTTTTCTTCTTATCCCATACCTCAGCCCACTCACCCGTCGTCATAAAAATATATGCGTAACACTCCTTTGAAAGAAGGATACTTGTAGGCCACATTCCCTTGGAACTGGAGATCCTCAAACAAAATACTTGTATTTTATATATGTTGTTTGCAAATCATATGAAACCAAGACTGTTTTATGCCAAGTTGCGATTTTAATTAGAAAAAAAAAGTTTCTGAAAGCAGGGACGAGAAAGAAGTTTCCTTAACTATCTACCAAAAACCTAGAGCACCCACAATACTTAACGTAAAGATGTTTGGCTTCATTGCTTCCAGTTTTAGAAATAAGGCTTCCAGTAACATCACTGTTTAACCTAGTCCTGGAGGTGCTAGCCAACAAAACAGGGCAAGAAAAAAAAGGAAGAAGAAATAGAAGGGCAGGAAGGGAAGGAACAAAAAATGTAACTAGCTATAGATGTGATTTTACAAAAAAAGAAAAAAGAAAACTAATGACTCCAGCAAAGTTGCCAGTTCTTTGCTAACGTGGTATATTACAGAAGCAGCCCAATAAACCAGTAAAGGGAATAAACAACAGGGGGAAAGCAAACATATGGTTAACTTTGTAACCTCAAATGTAAGAAGAACTACAAAACAAGAGAAAACGCTGAAGGAGTATCTCTGCAACCCTGAATGTAGAAACGCTTTTCAGGGGGCACCTGGGTGGCTCAGTTGGTGAAGGGTCCAACTTCAGCTCAGGTCATGACCTCACGGTTTGTGAGCCGGCACTGGGCTCTGTGCTGATGGCTCAGAGCCTGGAACCTGCTTCGGATTCTGGGTCTCCCTCTCTCTCTGCCCCTGCCCCACTCACACTCTGTCTCTACCTCCCGAAAATAAATAAACATTAAAAAAGAAACAAGAAAAGCTCTTCTTACAAGACCAAAAGTCAAGTCACAAGTTGAACACTTGATGGATTTGACTACAAAGGGCTTCTGTTCAACAAGGACACTTTAGACAAAATTAACAAATGTGTGGAGACTAGGAGACCGATTAATATCTAGAATATAAAAGGAGTTCTTACAAATAAAAGCCAGAAATCACTATAAAGCATGGACAAAGGAGAAGAAGAGGCAATACACAGAAGAAAGATGAATGGCTAAGAAGTATCTCAAAGTAATCAGAGAAATACAAACAGCTAGATTTTAACACCTAGTAGCTTTAACAAAATTAGAGAGTAAAACACCATGAAGGAATGGCAAGGATATAAAGATGCTGGAACCTCTTGCATGGCTAACGGGAAAGTTAGCTCACAGTCCCATGTCTGTACAAGGTTATCTGCAAGGATGCTCACGGTTTATGAGGGTGGGGAGTTTGAAGCAATGCAGCCGTGCGTTAGTGAGAGTCTGTACAAATCAAATGTAGACTATACAGAAATATACATGCATCAGTTGGAAGTAAAGATGTAGAGATACGTACAGCAACATCCATACAACTTAAAACATACTGCTGAGGGGCGCCTGGGTGGCTCAGTCGGTTAAGCGTCCGACTTCAGCTCAGGTCATGATCTCGCGGTCTGTGAGTTCGAGCCCCGCGTCGGGCTCTGTGCTGACAGCTCAGAGCCTGGAGCCTGCGTTGGATTCTGTGTCTCCCTCTCTCTCTGCCCCTCCCCTGCTCACACTCTGTCTCTGTCTTTCAATAATAAATAAACATTTTTTAAAAATTTAAAAATTAAAAAAAAAAACATACTGCTGAGTGAGACAAGTTTAAAAAGAAAGGGAAAAGATATGCAGGACCATACAACTTAGGCAGACGTAAAACACATATATAAGTAAACAAAGACCCACGTATATCTGAGGAATTGATGCTAACAAAGACAGGGGGGGTGACACAGGGAAAAAGGAAGGAAAACAGTTTTAAAAGTTTAAAAAAAACATTTTTTTTAAAGGCCTGGTGGTATGGCAAACTGGTAAGTTTGCCATCATCCAATAACGATGGCATTAATCTTAATTATATTTATAATAGTAAGTATCATGTAAGTGTGAACTAAGTGCCATAAACTATCTTAATATATACACACCTTAAATCATTTAACCCGCTTCATAATCTCATGGGGTAGGGACTAGAATTTCCATTGCACAGATGAGGAACATGCACAGAGAGAATCAGCTCTTTCCCCAGGTCACGCAGCTAATAAATCTAATAAATCACGTGGCAGCGATTCAAATCCACACCAGCAGGTTCCCAAGGCCACGCCCTTGGCCATTACACTGCACTGGGTCACTAGGGGCCACTCTCTTCCACCGAGGTCCAAAACAGCCCAACTCTTTCCACAACACCATGGCTGATAGCTTAGTTAGCATTCTGGAAACAAATGGCTTTTTAATAGCCAAGTCCTGTACAGCATACCAATTCTCAAATACTTAAACAATAAGCTCATTAAGCCTAAACTACATTAAGCTGATACTTAAATTTTTTTAATGTTTAATTACCCATATCGATAAGGCCAAGGTTTGATGAATAGTCCATCTACAGATGTCAGAGATGAAGTTCCCAACACTCAGAGCACCTAATGGTGTTTTATGCACAAGTCCCCCCTCCCACCCCATGCCCCACTGTCTCCCCTAGCTTGTGACAGCCCCCGGGCCAGGGCCAATGATTAACCAGCCACTGTGCACCTTGTGAGAACTGATACAGGGCCTCACCCTGCAAATGCTAGGAATGCAATAAAGTGAGAGCAGTGAATCCTCCCAGCCTCAATTTTAACAGCTGGTTAAACCACTGCTCTGTCCCTGAAAACCTCATTCATTCATTCATTCATTGTTTATTTTATTTTTGAGAGGAGAGAGAGAGAGAGAGAGAGAGAGAGAGAGAGAGAGAGAGAGTGAGTGAGTGTGTGTGTGTGTGTGTGTGTACCACGCGAGCAGGGGAGGGGCAGAGAGAGAGGTGGGGGGACAGAGGATCTGAAGCAGGCTCTGCAGTGACAACGGACAGCCCGATATGGGGCTCAAATTCACGAGCTGCGAGATCATGACCTGGGCCAAAGTCAGACACCTGACCGACTGAGCCACCCAGGCGCCCCAGTGAAAACCTAATTTTAAAAATACCAACACTGATTCACTGATATCTTCTCTGCTTTTTTAAGGGAAAGAGTCCGGAAAAGATACATCACACACAATCATACATAAGCACGAAATGCCCAAAAAAGAAACCTGGCACAACATCAATCAACACACATTATTCAGAGAATTCAGCAAGTATTTCTTGGGCTTCTGCTATGTGCCAGGCACTGCTCTAGGAAATAAAAATGTAACAGTGAACAAAAAGACAAATATCCCTGCCTTCAGGGAAGTGGCATTCTGGTGAGGCAAAGAGACCAAAATAAATAAATCGGTAAAATATAAACTGTACTAGATAATGCATATTAATACATAATAATATGTGTATTACTATATATATGTAGTATGTGTATTATTATATATATGTATTATCTATGTATTATTATATACATATGCTAACATCTGGGGAACAGCATTCTAGGTAGAAACTCAACAGGTGCAAAGGCCCTGGGGTGGAAGTCTCTAGCTGGCATGTGTGAGCCAGGAGGAAAGTGTGGCCAGTGTAGAAATGAACAAGGCATAAAAGCAGTAGGAACTGAGGTTAGAGAGCTAACGGACTGGAAAGATGAGCTGAATTAGAAATTACAAACAATTGCCAGGCGAGCCAGAGTACCTGGTATCAGCTGGGGGCTAATTCAGACACTCCAAATGATGGGCCAATTTGAACAATGGGTTCCAATAAGCTTCCTTCCTCAGGGCCACGTTCAGGTATTAAATTGTTATTTGCGTACAATTTACATATGTCTACATAACATGTATCATCTCTATTGGATCATTTTCACGGTAAAATTGTATTACTACGGCCCTGAAGATGGGCACTTCGTGATTTATTCCATCCTCTATTTCTTCTCACGTCTCCGTATAATCGACCCAGAAGATATTTTATGCCAGAAATGAATCACAGAACAAAAGGAGACCACATGCCAAGGAATTCTACAAACGATTCCCCCATAACAGGGGGGAAAAGGGAGCTCTTATTTCATGTTTAAACTTCTGTCACCTACCAGCGGGGCAAACCAGCCATGGGGATGAAAAGTCCAATGCAATTCTACGACAGAACATTTCAAGAAGCCAATTTGATTTTCTTACAATCAATAACTAATCTCTGACAGAAGTGCTCCTATCTATTTAGGAGAGATCATTATCTCCTTTCCAAATGCTCAGGCACAAAAACGTGAGGCTCAAAAGGGCTCCTACTTGTGTCTCAAAATACTTCACACTAAAAAAATTAAGCTGTGCCCTGACAACGTCCCTCAGGTGCACAGATCCTGTAGGATCTGTGCGATAAATCCCCCTAATTACTTATTCCAAGCTTGGTATATACTGGTGAGGTTAAGACCGAATTGCAAGATTAGCTAATAATGCAGGAAATCAGTAAACAGCCCCATACCAACCGCGCGGGGGATGATAGCGACAGGAGGCTGCAGAAATCTTATAAAGCCTATGCAAAAATTAGGAAGTTTTCCCGAAAACCCCTTATTTGACTAGAACCGTAGAAGCGATTAGAATTTCCCTTCCTCTTTTCTGTTGCACTTTTTATACGTATGTAACACGCGGTTATATCATACATCTACATAACCCCTCCTTAATTTTCCCCAAGGCACTTCTTGCCAAAGCAGAAATAAACCACAGGTTCACAAGCTTGTGCTAACACTATGCTAGGCTTATTTTTAAACACAAAGGAATTTAGATTTTGTGTCTCGGGATTTTTAAGAATCCGGACAAAAGATGTGACAAGTACACAGGGCAACAACAACAACAACAAATAACAGTTCTTATTTTTTGCTTACAATTAATTTCTGGATCACAAAGAACATGGTTCACTCTATTAAAAAAAATAAAGCAAGCCCAGGTTGGCATCATTTGCACCCCCAAGACAGCAAAAGAAGACTTAATTACAGCTTGAACCTATCCCGGTTATGTGACCTTTTCAAAGTCAATTTGAAATCTCCTGATCAGCCTGAGTGAGATAATCTGTATGGTAAAACCCCCGCCTAGCCTAAAACAATCCTTTCTTTTCTTTGGCCAATCACCCTTTGTTCCACCCTCCTTCTGTAAAAACCTTCCAGTTCGTACAATTCCTTGGAGCTCCCCTCCTACTTGCTCATGGGATGCTGTCCAGTTCCTGAATCTCTTAATAAAGCCAATTAGATCTTCAAATTTACCAGGTTGATTTTTTTTTTTTTTTTTTTTGCAACAACTCTCAGACTTCTCGATTTTTAACAAAGAATTTACAACAGGGATTCATCAGAAGCGTAAGTGGTTTCAGGATTAGGCCCCTGTCGTTCCAATCACTGAATTTTACATAACCTGGCCCACTGGACTCAGACTGGTGTCGTTAACTCCCATACAGAAAGTGGACGGATGGAGTGAACAGAAGCACCCCAAAGAGGTTTAGATCGTGTAATATGAGGATATTTGCACTGCCCAATCTCAGGGTATCAGGTAGCCAACTCAGAAAAGCTGTAGACGCTCTCAATGTCCTCAACTTAGCCAACTAATTAGATTTCCCGCTGTTTTTCATCCCTTCATGAGCACTGCTGGCACGCACAGAGGGTACTGACTGCTCACAGCTTGGAGGCTCTCTCTGGTTATGCTTGTACAGTTGTGCCCCCCTCCCCGCTGAGCTGGGTGTCTGCAAAAGACCGAGCGTATTCAGTCCCTGCTCCGCTTATGCTGGTGTACTTATTATTTTAACTGCGTAACTTACAAAATAAACTGACCAAATATAAACGTAAAAAATGACTGCTTTTGTGAAGTTAAGCTGTGTGACCTGAGAAACGTCAATAAAAACGAGTTGCTAAAAACTGCTGTTTATTTAGGTGTGTGGGCAGGTTAACTATAAAAGACTAGAAGCCATTTATAAAAACCTAAGATCCTGTAATGAGTTTGCCCTGTTCTTTAAAGAAAGCCCAATGGACACAAGTCAACACCCCAAAAAACCTACTAATCCAACTAAAAACGGGCAGAAGACACGACTAGACATTTCTCCAAAGACGACATCCAGATGGCCAACAGACACATGAAAAGGTGTCATCATCACCGTCGGGGAAATGCAAACCAAAACTACAAGGAGGTATCACCTCACACCTGTCAGAATGGCTAAATCAACAACACGAGACACAAGAGGTGTTGACGGGAATGTGGAGAAAGGGGAACCCTCGCGCCCTGTCGGTGGGAATGCAAACTCGTACAGCCTCTCTGGGAAACGGTGCCGAGGTTCCTCAAAAAGTTAAAAACACCTGCTCCTCTCATGGCCCTCTGAAAGTACATTCTTTTCCCCTGAAGTCCCAGACCCCTACTCCCTTTCTCCTTAGTTCAGGATGACATATATACCTCATTTTGCCTGTCTTCGGAATTTCCATGTCTGGGTGGATTCCCTGTTATGTATGCCTATTCAATTTTACTTTCCCCTGTTCATCTGTCTCACGTCGATCTGATTCTTAGTCCAGCTAGAAGGACCTTGAAGGGTAAGGAGTTCTTGCTCCCTGACAATGCCAAGTTTAAAAAGTCAGGCAGGGCACCTGGGTGGCTCAGTTGGTTAACCATCGGACTCTTGCTTTCAGCTCAGGTCATGATCTCGTGGTTCATGAGTTCGAGTCCCGTGTCAGGTTTTGTACTGACAGCACGGAGCCTACTTGGGTTTCTCTCCCCCTTCCCCTCTCTCTCTTTCAAAGTAAATAAGTAAACGTTTTTAAAAAAGAAACCAGAGAAAGCCAAATACCATATGATTTCATTACGTGGAATTTAAGAAACAAGCAAACCAAGGAAAAAAGAGACAAACCCAAACAGGAGATGACGGAGGATATGTGTGAAATACACTTTCGTCAAGACAGATGATGTAGAATTTCTACCACTAAACCCACACTTGATGAAAAAGGGACTTGGAACTACACCTAAAGTAGGGATTTTAAGTTAAAACGGCTTGAGGTTGTACACATCACATTCAGGATTCCTTCCTTCAGCCAACTGTTTTTGTGTTTTGATTAAGGGACAATGTGTCATCAGCTAAGAAGACTTCTCCTGGAGTCTCAGCCCCAGGGTTCCAGAATGCTGGAGCGGCCCGTCTTCAGACATGTGAACGGCACGAAGGCAGCCCCCACAAACTCAGTGGCACAAATGCTGGCTCGTTACAGAAGCGGTGTTGGTCCCCTGGTGTCCACCCCCGGGCAGGTCAGCTCTACGTAAATACTCTGGGACAGGGAGGAAGTTGGCCAGATCCTCAGGGAAATGGAGACGCGGTCTTCGGACACCTCAGAAACACGACAGCTCCCGCTAGGACTCAAAACGCTTTTGAGCCAGGATGTCACGGTCGTACCCAAACTCCAGAGGACATGACGGAGAAAATGAAAGTCATCCTCCCCTGCGTCAGCATACATGAGAGATTTTTCCCCGCCTCCAGAGATCCTACCTGTTGAAGAGTCCAAATGACTCATTTTTGTTTTTTTCAAAAAGGGTTTTGATTCAAATCCAATTGGATGCCTGCGGCGTTCACAGACCTAGTAGCGACCTTAACTCCAACAGATCAACGGGCCTAGTTCCATCAAAGTGAATAATGGAAGAGAAAAGAAAGAGGTTAAGGGGACTGAAAGAAAACACACGGCCTTCTGAGGAGCCAAGCTGAGATACCTCCCCATGACTGGATTACGATACTCCTAAAGCTCTGAGAGAGAAGAGTGGTGGCCACCAAAAGAAAGACGGAAATGACATGTGCCACACACGTGTATGCCCCGCCTTATGCCCTTCTCCGCCCACTTTCTATCTCCAGCAGTTGCTGAGGCAACCAGCTGTGCCCAGACGGGAGTCCCTGCTGGACTGCCTTTCCCTCCTGCCTTCCGACCTGGGGCTGTTGTCTGAAAGCCAAGTGGGAAAGTCAGTTGGATGGCCTTCCAACAACAGGTACGAGAGCAAAACCTAGAAATGCAAGTGAGAGTCCACAACCCCACGGGGCAACCGCCGATCACTGGTAGAGAGAAACCAATGGATAAGAATGCCATCTACCGTACGCAGGGTGGAGACTTCAGAAACACATTTTGTAAGGTTCCTGTCAGGGCGACCGGAGGGATTCTGTTTTAATAGCCCACAGTGGAACCAGCACAATAATAGCATCCCTTTGGGTCTTTGTCTCCTCTGTATTTCACGCTTCCTGCGCTCCCTACACTCCACCTGCCTGGGATCACACTCCTGTGCTCAAGCCTTCACCTCCAGGCTCTGCTTTCCGGGGGAACCTACCTAAAAACAGTGGGCACACACTGTTTCACAGGGTGCAGAACAGTAACCCAAACGGTATGCTTGCTGTAATCTGTCATCCAATATCTGGTGATCTTCTCCTTTTCTCTCGCACCCAGATTTACTCTCTACGGGCTGAAGTTCCAATTGGCGTGATGTCAAGTTTCAATGCCTCCTCAAATCTTTCAAGAACTATATTGAGGAATACAGAGATAGATTTTCAGACAAGGACCCAATCTAGACACTGTAAACAGAGCCGAACTGATTTTAAAAAGTTCATGACTATGTGTTTCCAGGACAGGCACCCAGCGCTCGTGGGAGTCACATGGTTAACAACTCCATGGTCACTGGTAACCCTGGACCATCCGTTCTGAACCAAAGAAGGCAGCCATGAGTGCACATGCTCTGTCTCAGCAGACAGAGGGCAGACAAGGCAGTGACAGGGACTCCGGGATCTGGGGCTATGGAGCTAGGATCATCTGACAGGTGGAAAGGAGAAGATTGTTTTAACCATGAGCAATTGTGACAAGACCGATGAGATTCTGTCTTAGGTTCACACTGTACATATTAAGATGCTGAACTAGGATCCCTGTCAACACCAATCACCCTCCATTAGGCAAAAGAGGCTCCATGTGTTATCTCTGGGATCTCAACCAAAATCAATATAAAGCAGAGATGTGCTTTGCAGGAAGTAAAACATGTGGGTTCCAACCGTGAGCTTCCATGATCTAAGTGGATTGCCTCAACCCATGCACTTTACAACCTAGGGAACGAGGAATGAGATTAACACCTCATCCAAAAGAATTAAAAACAGGCAATTCAAATACACGTACATGAATAACAGTAGCACTATTCACAACAGCCAAAAGGAAGAAACAACTCAAAAGTCCACCAACTGATGAATGGATAAACAAAACGTGGTACATCCATACAATGGAGTATCAGTCAGCCGTAAAAAGTAATAAAGTATTCATACATGCTACAATGTGGTTGAACCTCAAAAACATTATGCTAGGGGCACCTGGGGGGCTCAGTCGGTTGAGCATCCAACTTCGGCTCAGGTCATGATCTCGCGGTTCAGGAGTTCAAGCCTTGCGTTGGGCTCTGTGCTGACAGCTCAGAACCTAGATCCTGCTTCAGATTCTGTGTCTTGCCCTCTCTTTCTGCCCCTTCCCTGCTCTCTCTCACAAATAAACATTAAAAAAAAAAATTATGCTAGATGAAAGACACAAGAAGTGACATTGTATGCTTACCTTTATATCCAAAACAGGTAAAAATCATAGAAACAGCAAACAGAATGGTGGTTGCCAGGGGCCCAGGGAAGGGGTAAATGGAGAGTAACTTCTCAAAGGGTACAGGGTTTTATTTTGGGGTGATGGAAACGCCTTGGAGCTAGATAGAAGCGGTGGTTGCACAGCATGGTGAATATACTGTCACTCAACTGTCTACCTTTCAGTGGTTATTTTGTATTATGTGAATTTCAGCTCAGTGGAAAAAAAAAAAAAAAAAAAGATTAATGCCTTAAGAACCAGGCAACCCTCCATGGACAATCCTAACATGGCCTGTCTGCTTCTCCCCAAGTCCTCCTATCCATCCTGAAAGGCCTTCTTTATTCCATGTTGATAGAACATAGTATCTTATTATAAGGCTGGTCCTATTTCCCCTGATGAAGGCAGGACCGTATACATACGATGTATCTGGATAAATACTGGGAGGCATTCTAATCAATGGCTCCAATTTTCTCATTAAAATAGGAAGTGAGCCCACCCACAGAAGAATACAAACTATCCCAAATATGTTAATAGCAGAGGTTTTAGAGGTGGGGAGACCATGCTGTTCTTTCCTCCGGTTTCCAAATTTTCTTACGTGCAATTACACTACTTTTGTAAGATAAAGAGCTCACCTAATGAAGTGTATTATTCTGGAATCTCCTGATCACACGGACTGTATTACACACAGAGAGCACCCCTCAGTGGGGAGTAGCTCTCTCTCAGACTTCACCCAAAGCAGCTGCAAAGCTGAAGTTCCAGTGCACACATTAAAATAAAACAATTTAAAAGAAAAAAAAAAAAAACCGCAAAAGCAATGACTCCATCAAGTCCAGATTTGAAATACTCTCCTGTTGTACATGCCCCAGAAAAAGGGAGGTGTGAGCGAACTAATTCTTTGCATTTCGGAGATCCTCAAACCTCTGTTACAGGCAGCTGGCAGGCTCATTTTCGGTCCCTGTATTGCCTGCCACCTTTTAGTCCCCATGGCTCATCCATGCATTACTGACTTGACTCCAAGACAGAGCCTACATGACTGAGGTCAAGGCATCGGGAAGAGACGTGTCCCCTGCAGAGGGCAAATCTGAGGCAACTGAAGAATGACACAGGGAAGAGGGGCCTATTTTTAAAATCCTCCTTGGAACAATTAACCTAATGCTGGTGGCCAAATATAGACACGCAACTCTCTTGACCTTCCTCGGGTCCAATCCAAAGTTTTTTTTCCTCATCACCCTTCTTTATTTCTCCGCAGATTTTGATGTTAGTGAGTACTCCGAACTTTCAAAGCTCCTGGGATGAGAGAGCATACCAATTCTCCCGCATCTAAGTGCGCAACCTTTAGCTCACTGACGTCTTCCATTTATCCTCCACGCCCCCAGCCGTAGGTTGTCTTCAGATCTTTGTATGTACTTTCCTCCACAAAGAGCTTTTTCTCACTTGCGTCTTCAACCGTCACCTTTTCTCAGAGGGATCACAAATGCTTACTGTCCGCCCTCAAAATAACTCAAGTTTCCAAAGATCTAGAAGATGTTTTCAGGTAAAGGATCCCCCAGCCCGATGCCTCATTTTCTCTCATCACATCATCTGCCCATGCATGTATCCCAGCCTCCAAGTCACCAGTCATCCTCCATTCTCCTTGTTCTTTTATTTCACACTGTGGTAACCATTCCTACCTCACGTTCCCTCCTAGAGACTGTCCATTCCTCGTTCTGCTCGCTGTCGCCACCTCCAACTCATATCTGTGTTGACTACCAAATAAGCTGTCCAATCGAGTGCTCAAAATACGGACCCCCTCTACATTGAACTACAGGAACAAGAGTATATTGTGAGACAAAACTGCATTCTGTCGAAAACAATCAGCAATCTCTCTCAGAAAATTTAACATGGAAAATTGGTGACGTGGCAAAAAGAACGACCAGGGGAAGGGGAGGCAACCTAGCCATCAGGGGCATCTTGGAACGATTACAACCCCGAGGGCAGCAGAAATAACGGCAAGAGCCACAAAAGAAGAATCCAGAAGGTATAGCCCACCCGCAAGAGCTAGATATGCAGTGGGGACGGGTGAGGATCCCTGGTGGTGAAGGGCGGAGCCGGCCAGGAAACGGACACACCCACCCAGGAAGTGCGGCCACCACTGACCCAAAGCTGCCCCCTCGTCCTGCTCACGCGGCCTCCACTCGCACCTCCTACTGGGTGAACCTACCTGGAAACGAGACCAGAGGGTACCAGAAAGGCCGCTCCTCAGCACACAGCTGAACAGGTGTTATGAGTCTGGGCTACATGAGATTACTCAGAATCAGAATTTATATCCCAGGACACCTGCCATAAAGGTTTGAGGTCTGCTTGTTGGGTCTGGGGCACGGTATGGTGTGGTTCTATCTAGTTTGGCATGATCCCCGGTGTTATTTTTTCCTGCAGGTCTGTGACCCTTGGTCTTACCTCTTGCTGCACTGCCCCCCCCTCCCCACCAAAGGCCCATTTCACTTTCTCTTCTGCTATGGTCCTGTGCTCCCTCCTGCAAAAATTTCAAATCCCCATCCCCACCCCGATACCTTGTTCCAATATGGACATACAGCAGGTACAAAAAGTCATGGTTAAAAACACCGTACAATTCTCATTTCAAACATGAAGCACATGAGTTCCACTATGCTAGTTCCAATTCCACCCGGCGACCTTCTTCTTTGGTTCTTTTCACTTTTTTAAGTTTATTTGAGAGAGAAAGACAGCATGAGTCAGGGAGGGGCAGAGACAGAGGGAGAGAGAGAGAATCCCAAGCAGGCTCCGTGCTGATAGCAAAGAGCCTGATGGGGGCTGGAACTCACAAATGGTGAGATCATGACCTGAGCCAAAGTCCCCAACGCTTAAGCGACGGAGCCACCCAGACGTCCCTCTTCAGTTCTTCTGAAAACTCATGCTCTACCATTCCCAAACTCCTACTGTGTTTAAAACAAAAAGCAGCCTCCATTTTAAAGAACAACTGGTTCCCATACCAAAGCCCATTCTCTTAACTGTGCTTTTGCTACAAAATAAAAGGGAGCAATGCCTGCCTCCTGCAAGCCCACACCTTGCTATCGCCTCTCTGCCCAGGTTTCAGGATTAACACAGAAACTGGCGAAGGGCATTTCTAGCCAAGAGCCAAGAATGTCAGGGCATCGAAAAGCATGGCAAAATGGTCTAAGTTACTGTCCCACATATTAAAATGGAAAAGGATGAAAGATACACCTTAATTTTCTTCTTTACTTAACCACATCCCTGATTGTGATATAAATAGTTTATCAGCTAGGAGCTCTCTATGTTGCAAGTAACAGGAGAGTGAATGACAGTGTCCTAAATTTCAAGACCCTTTTTTAATCAAACAGCAAGAAGTCCAGAGTTGGGTGGTCCCAGAGTCAGTTTGATGGCTCTTCCCACTCTTCTGCTCAATTGCCCTCTGTGTAGTGGCTTCGGCCCAAAGGCACAATCCCTCATGGTGACAAGATGGCTGCCACAGCTCCAGATGCCTGGTCATCACGGATCAGTATCCAGAGTAGGAAGAAAGGGAAAGGAGACCAAGGGCCTTTCTCCTTCTATAGTGTTCTCCTTTTGCCAGAATGAAAATCTTCTCCTCCTACCCCTGGCAGCCTCCTCTTTATGACCTATTGGTCAAAACTGGGTATCATGGCCATCCCTGCCTACGAGAGGAGCTGATGAGTGAGTACCTGACCAACAGGCAACTTCTTAGTCACGAGGAGCTCTGACCAAGCACAATGCATCCCTAGGCCTGGGAGCGTCAGCTGTGGAAAAACTCAGGCATCTACGGGCAAGAACAGAGGAGGAGACACTATGGAGCCATCAACAGCTTCCATCATGGCAGTCTCTTCGGAATGTTTCCAGGCCGCTTGAGAGAAAGCAAATCTTGCGTCTATAAGAGCGTGGCAGAATTCCTCCTCCTTCGGCTTTCATGGCTACTCTCAGGTACCTCAAACTCATCTTGGAAACAGCCACAGCTGAATAAGAAGTAAATATTCCCTCACTAGAACACGTTTGGTATATGATATACAGGTACGGGACTCAAAAAGTGCCTGAGAAATGAAGGAATGGAAAAACAAATACTCTGCCTTCTTGTCTTCCTGAACATTCAAGGGCACATTCAGTGGGAAGATTGAACAGGTTCATTTTCACCAATGCAGAAAACGTGAAAAGAACTCCTAAGCTCGTCTGGCTCCATCATTCTCAGTGACAACATAAGCGCTTTGGGGCATGGCCCAGTCACAATTTCCAGTCATATTTATGATGCCTATCCTATCTGCTCCCTAAACTCAGGCCTTCCTGACCCCGTGCCTCTCCTGAGCACAAGTCCTTTGGTCTTTCCAGGGCACGGAACCTTCATTTGTGCTGGCTGAGTTGCAAACCTCTTCCCATGCCCACTCGGGCCTTTCTTTGCTCAATACATGCCAGGTCACGTATCTGACTACCATCAGCTCACCAGAATCTTCTCCGACCCTCCAGATGAAGTTGGTGGGTCCCTCCTTTGGGACTGTGGAGCACGGGGTTTATATTTCAATTAGAAACCCTTGGTTTTTTATTATGGTTTATTGGTTTACCTACCAACTCGCACACGAAACAGCCTCAGAGCAGTGGCCATGTGGAATCGGTCTTCATGGCCCTGGTGTTAGGCAAAGTAGCATATACACGATGCTGGTCCAGGGAAGGGTTTTTTGTTTTCTTCTTTGTTTTTTGCACCCAGGGCACTTATCACCGACTGGGACACTTCCTTGAAATCCGAGTTCAGCTTCTGGCCATCTCCTCCTCCCTTTTCCTACAGTCTTTCATTGTTACTCAAAGGCTCGATCTGTCGGATATGCTAGCCTATAAAAGTGACTACCATACTTTGCAGTTCTTCCCATCAAGAGGTGGGGTCTATCTCCCCACGTCCTGAATCTGCTTGGCCCCGTGATTTGCTCTGACCTATAGAATGCACTGGAAGGGACACTGTGTCATTCCAAACCTAGGCTCCATCTTCTGTTCTTGCTACATTTGGAAGCCCGCCTAGCCACAGGCGCACAGACCCAGGGTCATGGGCTACAGGATGGGCAACACGTAGCCCACTGGCACTGCCCACCCCTCAGCTGCCCAGCCAACCGACCGCCAAGCACGCGAGGGAGGCCACCTAGCAATACCAAGCCCAACCCGTTGTGAACTGACCGGAGACACATAAGCAGGCTAAATGCGATCATCTGAGCCCAACTGAGACAAGAAGAAATGCCCAGCGTAACTGTAAGCTAAATAAATGGTTGGCATTTGGAGACACTGAGTTGTGGGATGTTTGGTACACAGATTACTAGTGCACAGATCTCCAGATGACTTTTCTTAATGCACACGTTGTCTTGGTTTTTTTAATGTTTGATTTATTTTTGAGAGAGTGAGAGAGAGTGCAAGTGGGGGAGGGGCACAGAGAGGAGGACAGAGGATCTGAATGGGGTTCTGCGATGACAGCAGCAAGCCCGATGAAGGGCTTGAACTCATGAACCGCGAGATCGTGACCTGAGCCGAAGTTGGACACTCAACTGACTGAGCCACCCAGGTGCCCCTCCAGATAAATCTGTAACATTTAAAGCTGGATAGGATCTGGGGCGCCTGAGTGGCTCAGTCAACTGAACGTCGGACTTCGGCTCAGGTCATGATCTCATGGTTTGTGAGTTCAAGCCCCGCGTCGGGCTCTGTGCTGACAGCTCGGAGCCTGGAGCCTGCTTCGGATTCTGTGTCTCCCTCTCTCTCTGCCCCTCCACTGCTCACACTCTGTCTGTCTCTCTCTCTCTCTCTCTCTCTTTAAAATAAACATTAAAAAAAATTTTTTTAAATAAAGCTGGGTAGGATCTTAGAGTATCTTCTAGTCCAAATCCTTCTTTTTAATAAGAAACTGAAACCCAGAGAGGCCGATCAGTTAACTCTAAAGCACACAAAGCCAGGACTGCTCAGAAGATGCTCTTCTGGATCTCACTGGCCTTACCACTTCACCACTCACTCTCTCTCTCTCTCTCTCTCTCTCTCTCTCTCTCTCACACACACACACACACACACACACACACACACACACACACACACACACACAGTGGCATGGAAAGACTTCCGAGAATATTATGTGAAAAATACTAAGAAAACACACAAAAAACCAAAACACACAAAAAAAAACAAAAACAAAAATCACAAGACGATTTATAAAATACGGCCCCATGCCCCTCTCTTGTTGAAAACAACACACACATGCACGTGCCCAGAATGGCTGCTTTGGGGAATGGACGGGCAGAGAGCAAGGGGGCAACAAAGAGCGTCCGACGGGTTTAAAAAAAAAAAAAAAAAAAAGCAAAATTCTACCAAATCAAAATGAGTGTGAGAGAGAAAGTTTCTCCTTCTCGTCCTGCAGAAGTGCACACGGTGGTCACTTGGGTGGCACACACACCCCACAGAGTGCACAGAGGTCAGGGGCAAAGCACCCCCAGATCATCGGGCTCCCCGCATCTTTAGCGCCAGAAGCTGGCAATTACACGGTTACTCGTCGACATATAAAATTATGATCTTCACAGCTAGTTTGATGGAGCCTCTCTAAAAGAATTGACCTACCTCACAAGGTCCCTATGAAACGCAAGAGAAGAAATGTCCCACCTGCTTTACAAAGTAAGAGCTGGAGGTTCCAAGCAAGAAAGGCAGAAACGTCAAGGCCCGTCGGGAGAACCACTAGAATACTCAAGTTTCCGGACTTCTGGCCCGGACTTTGCAGCACCGGACCCACTCATACGGCGTGCCTACGCAGTGTTTGATATTTGAGATAATGAGAAAAAGCAGGGATACCACGAGGATGACAGACAGGCTCCAAAGCCAGAAATTCAAGGCAGTCAGAGGAGGTCTACGTGGCAGGAAAAAAAAAACTCCTAACAGAAAAGACGGGGATTTTTTTTTTCTTATTTCAAGTCAACCAACCCTAGCAGGTTCCTTTGTATTTCCAAGACCTGATTTTAAAGAGACACCTCCTCCAGCTCAGCCCCTCTGCACTAGGCATCCCACTGGGGGAAAGAAGGGCCTCACCACACGTGGAAATCCTGGACGCCCCGGGAGCCCAGGTGGACACTATCCCAAGGGAGAAAGGCTCCTTCCTCGAGGGGACAGAAAGAGGAGCTGAGAGTAAATGCACCCCTTCGCTCCCGCCGCCCAGGTCCCGGGACCCCGTTTACCTGAGCCGACCAGGGGTGAGGGGGCTGGCCAGAGCCAACGTCCGCATCCCACAGCGGCAGGAAGCAGGAGGAGGCGCTGCCCTGGGCCCTCGCCGCGGCCGACTGGCTGCAGCCCATCAGGAGGGCCGGAGGGTCCCCGCCCGGCCCCAGCACAGCTCCCACCGGCTGTCAGGCTTCAGCCTCGGGTCCATATGCTCCACAGCGTCTTCTCCACTCGGCCGGCTCAGCACAGAGCAGGAGGGCAGAGAAAACTTCCGACACACAGGATTCGCCTCTTCGGCAGGAACACGTACGTGCCAGAGGGGCCCCCCGGCTCTTCTCCGATCTGTGCAGGATCCTCGCAAGAGGAATGCAAGGCTGCAAGGCTGGGGGTCCTCTTCATTCCATGGCTGGGCCTGGGGACCTCCGGGGCGGGTCTGGTGGAGCCGGGCCACCGGCGCATTCTCGGCTTCGCTGCCGTAAG
>NC_064810.1:144541451-144733762 GCF_023721935.1 Panthera uncia
GGGGGGGGGGGGGGGGGGGGGGGGGGGAGGCCCGGGAGTCTCAGAGCCGTGGTGGATGGGCTGTCTCTCATGGCAAGAGAGCAGGGCCTTTCCCCAGAGCAAAAGTTCAGCTGCACAACAACCCCACTGACCCCGCTTCTCCCTACGCGCTGCATCACAACTCCCCAGCCGCTGAGGTGCAGAAGGGCGTCCCAGGAAGAGCCAAACACACGGCGATGGCTTCAAGTCTCACTCCTGTCATGTCCTGGCCACGCGGCCATGGAACCTGCCTGAGCCTCAGTTCCCTCGCCTGCACAATGAAGAGACTACCTGCCCCACAGGACTGTCGTAAGAAGCACATGAGCTGTTCTCAACGAGGGGTGACTTTGCCCTCTGCCAGGAAGCATTTGGCAGATTCTGGAGACTTTCCTTCTCGTCACAATCGATGGTGGGGGGATTACCATCGGGCGGGTACAGACAGGCCAGGGATGCCGAACATCCTACATCGCTCAGAACAGCTCCTCATAGCAAAGAACTACCCCGCCAAAAATGTCAACAATGCCAAGGCTGAGAAAGCCTGGGGTCAGGTGACCTCTGCGGAAAGGCACTTAGCGGCCACAGCGCACCGTCTACCGTAGGAGAGAAGAACGTGTTTTTGTGGCATTTGAGCGGTTTCCATGGGACAAAAGTAGTTTCCTGTGCATTTACCAACAATGCATGCAAAGTATACTTGGCGACTCCAAGCTTCTATGCTACGAGCTGGAGAGGAGGGCTCACCACGTACTACGCGCTGCACGGGTTATAAATGCTTCCTGTCGAGCGCACGAGAGCTTTTGAATCCAAAGAGGTAGGCCGATCTGCCAAGCAGCAGGGCTTAAGGAGGACCAAAAGATCGGTGAGACAAGCTGCCAAGGAGATGAATGAAAAGTAGCTATCCTAAATGCCGGTCTCAGGCGTCAGCAACCTTGCCATCTGCTGAGCTGGCCCAGGAGGATACAGGGGGAAGGAAGATCCCGAAGGCAGTGTGCCAACCTCCTAATGGATCTCAGGGTTCCACTGAAAATGTCCCTGTATCCTAAACCCAGAGGGGCTTCTTGATGACTTCTCTAGACTGTCAGGAGTGGGTGTCAAGGAGTCTGCGGAGGGCTGGAAAATCAGCTAAGAGCAGAAGATGATGGGGGTGAAGCGTGGAGTGGGAAAACAGAAGCACTAAATTTACACCGAGAGAGAGACGGGATGCTGGTGCCCGGCAGAATCAAAACATTGCTAGTCATGGTTAGACAGCCAGCTTGAGAACACGGCTCAGGTGGGTGAGTGGACGGGCAGGCAGACGGGTAGGTAGGGTGAATAAACGGGATAGTTTATCCAGCCCAGAACTGACCCTACTGACCTGAACCCCAAGACACTCAACTTCCCAAATACTATCATTTCCTATATAACATACTGAAGACCTATGATTTACAAAATCTTCTTTGAGCTGAAAAGTATCGATTTACCTGTTTCAAATTTCACAAAGTGCCCCATGTGCTGTTCTAAGGTACTAGAGACAAAGAGGCTGCTCACTCAGCCTGCACAGTCCTTATATCAGGGGTCACAGACATAGGAAGACAGGCCAGTCCATTGGCTTCAGAGAATCAGAGACCCGGGTTCAAAATGCAGCCCCTTACCAGGTATGTGACCTAAGGCAGTTCCTTATATAACCTCTCAGACTTTTATTATCTTCGTTTTCTATTAACTAAAATGTACCTTACAAGAATCCTATAAAGATTAAATGAAATGATGTCTGTGAAAGTACTTAACACTGTACCTAGCATTTTGATCAATTTGGATAACTACCGGCGTAATTTAAGTACTATATTTATACGTTATTCTTGGTCATCCACAATCTTCTTCCATGGTATGTGAATCCCATCTCATAGGGTCCAGGATTGCATCTGGTTGTCATGTTCCCAGGCAAATTTAATCAGGAGTATTAAATTTCCGCAGCCCTCTTGGTCTTTTAGGATAACTGCCATTTTTGAAGAATGCAGCACACAAGGCATGTATTTTTGAGAAGTATCCTAAAACCCTCGCTATTTTCTACGCTCTGACCTTGCTTTATTTTTCTCCATGGAACCTAGCGCCACCTGATATGGGATATATCTTGTTTGTGGACGGTCTGCCCCACAAAAGTAGAAGTTCCATGTGGCTTCTCTGCATGGCCCACTATCGTATCTCCAACTCCAGAATCTCATGGTACAGAAGCATTTCAGTATTTGCTGAATACTCCTTCCAGACAGACCTCCTTCTAAGCCTCTCTCCCAGTGTCAGCAAATCAGGGACCAGACACCCCCACTCTGCACAGGTGACCCCAGCCGTATGCCCAGATTCTCTGCTCCTTGATGTGCTCCTTCATACTTGCTCACAATGAAATTTAGCGTGGGAATGTCGTCACACTAAGAGTTGTCTATCCTGCCTTGAATTAAAACTTCCCATAGAAGCCTATCTGTATGAAATCATCCACCAATATTCTAGATGGAAAATTGCAACTAAATTATTTATTCTGGAACAAGGCCCTATTTAAGTACAAATAAATGGTAGAATCAATTAGTTCAACTGAATCAAAAGCCCACCTTTTTTTCCCCCCTAATTATTATTATTTTTTTAATCTGAAGGTCTCCTTGATCTAAGATCATCATCCTGGGTAGCACTAATACTTTCCTTTTGGGCAAGAAAGGCAGCCTAATTTTAAAATTATGCTTGAGAAAGTACGCAAAAATGTTACACTTTATTAAGACAATAAAAAAATCCCCAAACTTTATCGTTTTAATAAAAGCAGTTCCTAAATTGTGTTTTATTTACTTAATTTGATGGTGTGTTTAGGAGGGTGATGTTTTACACTTAGTTTTAACTACCCAAAAGGTAATTATCTGTGAAAAATTCTAGAAGAAAAATGGCTCTGAGCTTAATGTAACACACAAGTAAAATTGCCCAACAGCAAAAAATGGGACAGAAGAGCCAAGGGAAGAGTAAATCCTCAGATGAGCTTGTCCAACTTTAGTTACTGAGAGTTTATCAAGCTTAAACCCAACGCATTCTATTCCCCCCAAAGACTTGCTACTTAGGAAAACAGACAGTACTCCCATGATGCTTTGCGTTTCAACCTGGGGCACTTTATATCTCAAGGCCTCAATGGGAAAGGCAGTTCGCCTTGCTTCTTGCCCCATAATTCAAGATAACAAAATATTTCTAAAATATTAAATCATGCTAGTATATTCTACAGTAAGCTGTAGGAGGTTTGTGTTTTGTTTTGTTTTGAGACCCTGTGACTTCTGAAAATATTTTCAGCAGGCAGCAATAAGGGGCTCCATGCCCAGTAGCATTTACCTCACTGCCACCTGCAGATGGGAGCGTCTGTTCGTAGAACCTAGGACAGGAGCGACTTGACTACTCGGCCAACTGCCCCAACACCGAAGACGTCAGCTGAAGAAGAGGCGACTCCACGTCCATCATTAAATTCTGTTCCATTCATGTGAAAGGGCAGAAAGGAATAACTGCCCCAAACAGCACTGAACTTTACATACTTCAACCCGTATCAAGTAAAATCAATTGTGAGCAACAAGAATAGAAACCTAATCTCAACTGGCAGGAATTTGTAATTACTGAGTATCTTCAAGGACTCTGGTTTGAAGACTTTCAAGCGAGGAATATAATGAGAATGACGTTTATTGGCGACGGCCCCAAGAAGAGCTTCTCCCTGCAGATACACAAGGACCAACTTGACGACAGCCTCAGACAGCAGAGCACTTAGCAAAATATCCTTGGCTCCACTTAAAGGCAAATTGGTTTCTGGAAATTTACATGTTAACCATTTGAGTACCTACGTCAGTTATACGTGCAATTAGATCAAAATATAATGTGAAAATTTCAAATAGTATCAAAAGGGTACGCCTGGAACTTTCCTGTCTTGCAATCCTAAGTCCCCAGTGCTACCTCACCTGGGTAACCACTGTTAGTAGCTTGCTTTTCCTTCCAAAGACGGAGAGTGTGTGTATGAATGTATGTGCGTATGAGAGAGCGTGTGTGTGTGTGTGTTTGTGTGTGTGTGTGTGTGTGTAGATCTCTCCTGTGTTTCTGGTTTGAAAGATTGGTAGCACAACAACGCACTTTCCCCAAGCCACCCACTCTTTTGTGTGTGTGTGTGTGTGTGTGTGTGTGTGTGTGTGTGTGTGTGTTTTACCTTATCGATTTTAATGTCTGGTTGTTTAAATGGTTTCAAAGTTTTCTTCTTCTGAGTATTTTAGAGACTCATTTATCAGAAACACCCCACTTCACAAGTTGTGCATTTCCAGTCTTGGGCAGTCTGGTACTAGCCATTCCCATGGGCGATCCCTTGATGAGGCCTAACTTGGCAGGCAGTGTTCTCCCTCCACACCCCGTCAACCCCTCCTATGGAACCTAAGTCAGCATCTGGCACTATGGTACAATTGCGACAGATGTGACCTCACTTAATCCTCCCCACAGCCCATAATTCCATCTTCCTATCGACAGTGATGGTTGCCCACATTCACACATGGGGCACACAGACAGCCTTGCCCCCAGTGGCACTACAGGGCTGGTTTTGAACCCAATACTGTCCACCCCACAGCCTCACAGAAAGTGAGATCAGAGCCACTCACCACAACACCACACAATATGAACAATGCCGAACTGGTTAAGTATGGACCACAGCAGAGCTATCTGATATATGAGGAACAGGATCATCTGGACAGCCTAGCAAATCTTTGCAGGGGAGAGTCATTACAACTAGGTTTTAAGGCAAGGTCGCAGCTACTCCCGCATGATCCGCTTTCTGGTGGAACCTAGCTCGACAAGAGTTACCTGTCAGAAACAGAGCGGAGCTGGATGAGTTCATGTGACAAAAAGAACTGATACCTGTGAAGTGCTTACTGTCATTTAAGCTTAAAAACCACCCTGTATGGTCGATGCCATCATTTTACTCAATTTAGAGACGTGGAAACTGAGGCGGAGAGAGATTAGGTTACTTGAGATGATAAGACTAGTCAGTTGCCTGTAAGTATCCCATACACAGCCAGAAACCAAATCCTTTGAACCCACTTCTTACTCCATCCGCATTACCAGATGCTCCGTGCGTTCTAAAACTTTTTATTTAACATCAAAAAAGATGAGAGAAGTGAAGACAGGCCATAAAAAGGGAGAAACATTAGAAAATCCTTTTTCTGATGAGGGCTTAGTGTCTGGAACACACGAAGAACTCTTAACACCTCAACAAAAAGTAAAAATAAAAAATGAGAAAGGATTTAAATAGACATTTCTCCAAAGAAGATATACATACATATGGCCAACAAGCACACGAAGGGATGCTCAACATCATTAGCCATTCAGGAAACACACATCGAAACCACAGTGAGATACCACTTCCTACCCACTAGGATGGCCGTCATCTAAAAGACAGACAATATGAAGTGTTGACAAAGATGTAGTAAAGTCAGAACCCTCCATACGTTGCCAGAGGGAACGCAAAATGGTGCAGCTGCTTTGGAAAACAGTTCGGCCGTTTCCCAAAACGTTAAGCAGAGTTACCATATGACCTTCTGCTTTCCGACATATACCCAAAAGTGTTGAGAACAGATGTTCACACAAAAACTTGCACCCAAGTGTTAGAACAGCATTACTCATAATAGCCAAAAGGTGAAAGCAGCCCAGATATCAGTTAATGAATGGACTGAAAAGTCTGGCATGGGGGCGCCTGGGTGGCCCAGTTAAGCATCCAACTCTTGGTTTCGGCTCAGGTCGTGATCTCATGCGTTTCATGGGTTGGAGCCCCGCGTCGGGCTCCGGGCTGGCAGTGCAGAGCCTGCTTGGGATTCTCAGTCTCCCTCTCTCTCTGCCCCTCCCCCACTCATGCTGTCTCTCTCAGTAAATAAAAACTTGAGAAAAAAAAACAAAGAAAAATCTGGCATGTCCATATGATGGAATACTACTTAGCCATTAAAAGGAATCAAGTATTGATTCATGCTACAACAAGAAGGAACCCTGAAAACGAAATAAGCCAGGCACAGAAGGCCATCGCACAGGATTCCATTTACACGATGTCCAGAATGGGCAAATCCTTGGAGACAGCGGTTACCAGTTGCTAGGGGCTGGGGAGAGAGGGTGGGTGGGCTAATGGGAACAGAGGCTTTCTTTTGGGGGTGATACAATGTTCTGGAATGAAGCAGTAGTGATGGTTACACAATTTCGTAAATACACTGAAAAACACGGAATCGTACGTTTTCAAAAGGTAAATGTAATGGTACGTGAATTAGATCTCAAAGACAGCCCCTTGCTAGCTGTGTGACCTTGGCTGGGTAGGTAGGTTACTTATCGTCCCTGTGCCTTAGTGTCCTTGCCTATAAAATGTGATAATAGTAACTACCTCATAGGGCTGTTGTGAGAAGTACAGAAGAAAATCCAAGAAAAGCCCTCACGGTACTTGCCACATAGAAATGGGTTCATAGATGCCATTCATTATTTTCTTTTCCCCAAAATGTGTTCCTTATATGGCTATTTTCTTCTCTCTTCAAAGAAAGTATTAAGATATATTTTGCTTGACTCCTAAATGTTACTCCAGATTGATTTTCAACTACTAACATCGCTTACGTGAAAAAAAAAAAAAAAAAAAAAAAAAAAAAAAAAAAAAAAATCCTTAAATGTTCGATCTAATGCAAAATACAGTATTTTAGGAAAATAGGACAACTTACGGTTTTTTTTAAAGAACCCAAATCTAACAGCACCGCCACCACCACTCCCACTGCTGTCACCAATGCCAGTAGGGAAGAGTGAGGAAGGAGGAAAGAGTTGATATTTAAAATGCACTAAGTGGGGGGCACCTCAGTGGCTGAGTCGGTTGAGCATCTGACTTCGGTTCAGGTCACGATCTCGTTCTTCTGGAGTCAGAGCCCCACATCAGGCTCGCTGCTGTCACCCAATCAGCACAGAGCCCTCTTCGGATCCTCCGTCCTCCCCTCTTTCTCTGACCCTCCCCTACTCACGCTCTCTCACTCTCAAAAACTAAATAAAGTCAGTAAATAAGTAAATAAAATACACTAATGTCCACCACCACATGTCCCAACAGTGGCAGGTATGAAGATACAGCTATGACTTCCCTGTGGTCTTGGGTCTTAAGGACACACAATCAGGAGGGCGCGTGCGCTCGCTCACGCGCACACAGACCCTTGTGAGAAGGGATGTGCACAGGCGAGTACTGGTATAAAAGGGAACATGGAAGACAAAAGATCCCCCTCTGACCAGGCAGGTCAAGGAAGACATCACAGAAGCACATTAGCCTTGAAAACCACATGGGTGTTTGCCACAGGAAGAATGGAGAGGGAAACGCATCCCAGCAGGGGAAACAGCATCAACAAAGGCAACAAAACACTGACCGTACCCAGTGTGCGTCTAGAACACTGAGTGCATGAGGTGGAGGGAAAGAAACTGCACCGGACACATGGTGGGCCTCCAATGCCAAGGTCAAGTTCAGGACTGTGTCTCGGGAAGCAGGCTGTTACTGAAGGTTGTTTGAGCCAGGGAGTAGCACCGTCGGCAGCCTTCCCTCGCCCCTCTGCTCCTAGCAGAAGCTTGTACTAGAGGTTCTGAAACAGCTGCAGTGGAGGGGGTGGTGGGGCGGGAGAGCAGGGAGAGAATCTGCCCACAAGAGAACACAAATTCCTGTCTTCAAACAAGGAAGGTGGATGTTTCTGATGCACAGACAGGACTGGAAAAGCAAGTGATCAAGATATTTAATGCCAAATGCCATGGAGCAGACCAGAACTCCTGGGACGAAGCACAGTAGGGAAGGGAAAGGCAGAGGTTTTATGGGGGGGAACCCTCTTCTTACCTTTAAAAAAACAAAGAGGTCCGTAGTACAAGAGATTAAGCTAGACATTGGTAAGTTCCCTCCTCAGAAACCATAAAGGAATCATTAAAGCTTTATCAGCACTGTCCAACAGAACTTTCTGTGATGATGGAAAGGTTCTATATCCATGCTGTCCAATATGGCAGCCATCAGCCAAATGCGGCTACTGAACACTTAGATGGTAGCTAAATGCAACTGAGGAATTGAATTTTAAAATTTAGTTTCAATTACAGCTGACCCTTGAACACGGGTTTGAATTGTGCAGGGTCCACTCCTACGTGGGTTTTTCTCACTAAATATGGTACAGTACCGGAAGTGTATTTCCTCCTATGATTTTCTTAACGTTTTCTCGAGCTCATTGATAGTAAGAATGCTGTATATAACACAAAACATACGAAATGTGTGTTAATCAACTGCTTATGTTATAGGTAAGGCTTCTGGTCAAAAGTAGGCTATTTGTAGTTAAGTTCTGGGAGACTCACAAGCTATAAGCACATTTTCGATGGTGCAGGGAGCGGGGAGGTCAGCACCCTAACCCCTGGTTGTTCGAGGGTCAACTGTAACTTTTTTTTTTTTTTGTAATTTTTTAAAGGAGGCTCCATGCCCAGCATGTGGGGCTTAAACTCACAACCTGAGCTGATGTCAAGATTTGGATGCTTGTAAGCCAATTTGACAATAAATTATATACATAAAAAAAAGAAAAGAAACAAAAAATTTGGATCCTTAACAGACTAAAGTACACGGGTTCCCCAAGGGTCAACTGTAATTTAAACTTAAAGAGTTACAGAGTCTCATGTGGTGGCACCTAGGTGGCTCAGTCGGTTGAGAGTCTGACTCTTGATTTCAGCTCAGGTCATGATCTCACTGTTTCGTGAGATCGAGCCCCACATCAGGCTCTGCAATGACAGCACAGAGCCTGCTTGAGATTCTCCCTCTCTCTGCCCCTCCCCTGCTCACACTCTGCCCTTCTCAAAAATAAATTAAAAGAAAAAAGAAAAAGAAAAAGAGCCTCACGTGGCCAGGTCTCTGTATCAGCACAGTTTTGGAACCTCCCTTTTGTCCTTATTTCTTACATCTATTGTTCTTTAGACAAGTGGTACAAAGGAAGTTTGGAATCTCTTCCCACTTTTTAACAAGAATTTTTTTTTAGTTTATTTATTTATTTTGAGAGAGACAGAGACGGTGCTAGTGGGGGGGGAGGGGAGAGAGAGAGAGGGAAAGACAGAATCCCAAGCAAGCTCTGCGCTGACGGCCAAGAACCTGACGTGGGGCTTGAACTCACGAAACTGTGAGATTGTGACCCGAGTTGAAACCAGGAGTCGGACGCTTAACCAACTGAGCCACCCAGGTGCCCCTCTCTTCCCACTTTTCAGTCATTCTATTACTTCTGAGTTATTCTGCATTATTCTCAGAAGTCCCAACTTTGTTTAGTCATGAAAAAGGGACCAATGTCATTTGTCGGATTACCCCCAAGACTCTGAACATTCAGTCGGTGAGTTACCAGCAGTGCCTTCTCTAGGTGAATAAAACTGGGTTTTTTTGTTTTTGGTTTTGTTTTGTTTTGTTTTGTTTTGTTTTGAGAATTGACCCACAGGACCTCGTCATTTGAATATTTTGGTAGCATTTTTGTTCGAATAGAGGAGGGGGGGTGGGGCTGGGATGCTGGACTAGATGGCATCTGACGTCCCTTGTGGCCTCGTGGTGCCAGATTCTACAGATGTCACTGGGTTCATCTCGGCAAGCAGGTGCTTCCTGTTGTGATGCAGCCTAACCAAGATATGAAAGCCCTTTGGCTCACGCCCCAGGGTGGCAGAGAGTCAGGGAAGTTCTAGTCTTTCACCTTCAGGAACAGAGATGGCTGACAAACAATGGCTCCAAATCTGCTTCCTCTTCACACTGGGCCGTGGATTTAACACGAAGTCAGCATTCCCCTCCCCAACTACCCCTCAATGGACAAGACTTCTAATTCCCCCAGAAGCAGTCCACACATTCCCACGCCTCCCCCAGATGAGGTCTCCAGACGTCCCCAAGACAGGGTTCTCTGTACCTGGCAAGCCAGCCACCAGGGTCACCGGCAGGGCCTCCTGACACGAAGCACACTGCCCTGAGGGCACAAGGGCGCCCACAGAGAATGTTCTTCCCAGCACCAGCCTCTGCCAGGCCAGTCTCTGACTCTCCCTCCTCCTTTCGCATCATCCCATGTCCCATCAAACCACGACTGAACCTCTCCATCACTGGGGAGTACCAGGCATCGTGGAAAAAGCAGAGGACAGGAGTTAGGAACTACCTCGCAGAGGTCAGCTGTCAGGGGGAGGCTGCAGGTTGTGTAGACGTGGGCAGGTCCTCACCCGGCATTAGCTTCCGAAGAACTGCACCCCCATCCCCGACCCTTAGGGCTGTCCGCGTCCCAGAGATGACGGAGGAGACTGTGCTCTAACACCACAAAAGCTCACGTGAATTGACGTGTCAGCTATCATTTTCGAGGATGGGGAAAAAAATACTTATGATTTGGGCAGCTTCTGGCATGAATATTGACATATGTGCTCCTTGAAACTCTGCAGCTTTCACTGCTCACCTAAGACCTCCTAAGACTTATAATGAATTTAAAACCCCGTGCCAATCCTATTCCTCCATGACCAAATTTGCATTTTAATTTAGAATTACCTAACAAAGGCGAGGAGCTCTAACCACGCACCATTCTGATCTGACCACGGTGTCTTCAAACACCCGACAGACACAGATTCCCTGGGACCCACCGTCTCAAGTGAACGTGGTCGTCAGTGTCTGCTCTCAGGGGACACACGATTGAGGGGAGGATTCGGATGGAATGGAAGTCTCTGGAAGCCCAAAGTAGTAAGTACAAAGATAGTGTCAGGCCCGGGACCCTGAGAACCCAGAGGAAGGACTTCAAATACAAGGGGCAGTGTTAACTCCTTCAAATGCCTAGAATTTCTCCATTTCCTCACCTAATTTCCCCCACAGATCAGAAAAGCCTTCTACATTTTTTCGATGTTGTTGGACAGGTAAGTCACCAAGAAAGATGTACCTTTCTTTCCTCAACTTCCCATCTAGAAGGAAACAAGAGCAGAGCAAGGAAGAACAAACGAGAGGTGGCCAAGATGGAAAGGCATGTTGCTGCCTGGACGTAAAACAGTGTAGATCCCAGAAATGCTCTAAGAAATGGCAATACTCTCGCACAGTCCTTTTAAAGATAAAACAACCCGACACAGAGAAAGGCCTGTGACCCAAGCCTGGTCTTACGGTCCATCCTCACGGAGAGGTAAGCTGCTCAAAAAACAGATCTGAGCGATTTCTGTGCACGTCCAGAAAACAGAGGGGAAGGATGGACCTACAAATGTGGTCATGTGATCTCCATTTATCCGCACACACAAGTGTTTAGAGATATGTACACCTAGGGGCGCCTGGGGGGCTCAGTCTGTTAAGCATCCAGCTCTTGACTTTGGCTCAGGTCATGACCTCAAGGTCATGAGATTAAGACACCCCCCCCCTTCCCACCCCATGGGGCTCTGTGCTAGGTGTGGATTCTGCTGGAGATTCTCCCTCTCCCCCTCTCCCTCTCCCCTGCTTGCATGCATGCTCTGTCTTAAAATAAATAAACAAATAAGTAATACAAAATAAAAAAACGGCCAAGGAAACTAAAATCTTCAAAATCTGAATCTGAATGTCCTTAAATGCTTCTTTTTTTTTTAACTTTTTTTTTAATTTTATTTTTGAGACAGAGAGAAACAGAGCATGAACGGGGGAGGGGCAGAGAGAGAGGGAGACACAGAATCCGAAGCAGGCTCCAGGCTCTGAGCCATCAGCCCAGAGCCCGACGTGGGGCTCGAACTCACGGACCGCGAGATCGTGACCTGAGCTGAAGTCGGACGCTTGACCGACTGAGCCACCCAGGCGCCCCATGAATGTCCTTAAATGCTTCTTAATCACTTGACTACGGTCCTCATTATCCCACAGGTCAAAGGTAACTTGAAAACAGCATCACTCAGAAGTTTCTCCAACTCCCTATCCGGAAATACGGACTTCCGCTAATTTTCAATGACCCCGAGTTCTCGGATATGGCTATTTGCAAATGACATTCACATAACCACAAATGGATTAAAAAGCATACTTGCTTTCCTTGAGGATGGTGTCAAAGCGCCGAGGGCGGCCGAGATGTGGGACTATCAAGCAGCAGTCTTACCAAAAATGAGCACAAGCACCTGAGCCCCTAATTCCATGGACTGCTTCAAGCGGGCAGCCGGCTTTCACCTGCATTACCTTGTTGGCCCACAGGGCCACCTCAGGAGACAGAGGATACCATTTCAAAGACGAGGACCGAGGATCAGAGGAAATAAAAGTGACCTGGGCGGGTACGCTCAACACATAACTGGCAGAGTGGGATTTAAATGGAGGACCTCTCAGGGCACCTGGGTGGTTCGGTCGGTTAAGCATCTGACTTTGGATTTCCCTTGGGTCACGATCTCACGGTTTGTGAGACCGAGCCCCATATCGGGTGCTGCACTCACAGCTCAGAGCCTTCTTGGATTCTCTCTCTCCCTCTCTGCCCCATTCCTCCACTCACATTCTCCTTCCCTCCCTCCCGCCCTCTCTCAAAATAAACTTTTAAAAAAAGGCAGGATCTCTCACTCTGCATTCCCCAATATTTCTTCTAAAGCAGAATGTCGTGAGCAGAAACACGTGTATGCTCAGCCAGAAGACACTTTTCATTCAAAGTTCACGGGGAGTTGCCCAAATTGCTCACCATTAGAAGCTTACAGCACGAAACGTAGTGCAAAAGGCCAAAGTTGCGTTCAAGCAAAGTTACTGAAAAATTCTGAAATAAGACCTATTTAAAAGACTGGGGAAGGGCTCTCTTGAGTATATAAAAATTACAGGTGTCCTATTCAGAGCTGTCCCCTCAAGTGTTATAAAACATGGAGTTCATGGGAGGAGAACACCATCCCGAACCTTCCCATCAGCACCTAGCAGGAAACCAGGACGAGGGATGAGGGGGAGGAGGCCTGTTTAGCAACTCTGCCTCTTGTCCCCATCTACTCACTTAATGGCTATCTGACTTTGAGCCTATCAATTAGGTTCAATGGGTCTCAGTTTTCTAATATGTAAAAATGGAGATATTACCTATGTCACAGGACCAGTGTGAAGGGTAACAGGATCCTGAGGGATGGTCACTCACATGGAAAGTATTAAACATCATTACTGGGGTCAGTCGGTTAAGCGTCCGACTTCGGCTCAGGTCATGATCTCACGCTTTGTGAGTTCAAGCCCCATGTCGGGCTCTGTGCTGAAAGCTCAGGGCCTGGAGCCTGCTTCAGATTCTGTCTGTCTGTGTGTCTCTCTTTCTGCCCCTCTCCCACTATGCTCGCTCTCAAAAATACACATTTAAAATAAATAAATACTAATAATAACAATAAACATCATCACTTCCGTCAACCGTTCCTTTCCCATGCTCAGGCTTATGGCGGTACCCATAACACCACTATGCCTAATCCTAGGGGTCTCTGAACACCAGCTACTTGATAAAAACTAGACACCCACCCCTACGTTTGATACTTCAAAGTCACATGCAAGTAAATTCTCACGAGAACCGTTGCTTACAGCTCTCTCTTAACACTTTCCAATCAATGCTTTATGTTGCTTGAATTTTTGTACCGCATCAAAAATAAGACGTTTTGCTTTGTCGTTGGTGTTTCCAGAGAAAGTCACTGTTCTGGTCGTCTTAGCAGACACGCCTCACACCCTTGCAGCTGTACCTCGAGTAACACCAGAGACCACAAGATGAACCTATGTGACACCCTGAGATTTCAAAAACTAATCCTGTTTTCTGAAATCCAGGAACAGATTTAGAAATTTTGTAACATGCGTATTTTTTTTAATTTTTTTTTTTCAGAGGAAGTTTTCATGTACGTGCATGAAAGGGAAAAGGGCAGAGAAAGGAGAAGGAGAGAGAGAATCTCAAGCAGGCTCCATACCGTGAGTACAGAGCCCAACTTGGGGCTCAATCTCCTGAACTGTGACCATGACCTGAGCCAAAATCAAGAGTCAGAGGCTTAACTGAGCCACCCAGGAGCCCCTAATCTGAGAATTTAGAAATTAATTTGGGGATTGGTAATCACTTTTGATTCTTGAAAAAGATATTAAGAACAAAAAGTACCACACATCCACTAAAATAGCTAAAATTAAAAAGAATCGACTACTGACACACCAGCATGAATGAAATTCAGAAGCACTGCATAAAGTGAAAGTAGTCTGATATGAAAGGCTGTACAAGTCAGTTTATGGAACATTCTAGAAAAAACAAAACTACACATAGAAAATGGATGGTGGCTGCCTAGAGCTCACGGGGAGGGGAAGGAATCGACCCCAACAGGGTAATGAGGGAACTCTGAGGGGCAGTAGAATGTTAATTGTGGTGATGGTTACATGACTGCATGCATCTATCAAAAAATAAATTTTATACTTAAAAAGGAGGAATTTCACTTCATGTAAATTACACCTCAATAAACCTAATTTTTTTAAAAAGGCAATCAATAAGTCAGTACTCTAGATCTTCTACAATAAAAAGAATATTTTAACCCTCAAAAAGCAAAGCAATGTAATTTCTGAATAAAAAGCAGTCCTTAGTATTAAATAAAGCGGACTTTAGGCATATTTAGGAAATGTCTTTTCCATTTAACTTCTGGATTAGGGGAAACATCATCGGGTATTGTCTGAGACAAGTCTGGATTTCAAGAGCTGCTGGACAGGTCCTCTGGGAAGCCCTCTGCAGGCTCTATGAATACAGTTATCCTGCAGTTCTCACTGTGTGTGTGTGTGTGTGTGTGTGTGTGTGTGTGTGCGTGCGCGCGCGCGTGCGCACAGCCAGTGGACATTTGGGCTCTTTCCCTACTTTGGCTATTGTCAATAGTGCTGCTATAAACATTGGGGTGCATGTAGGGAACACTTGATTTTAAGTAAAAAGTTTTCAGGGTGCCTGGGTGGCTCAGTCGGTTCAGTGTCTGACTTTAGCTCAGGACATGATCTCATGGCTCAGAAGATTGAGCTTCACGTCAGGCATCAGCGCACAGCCCGCTTCAGATCCTAGGTTTCCATTTTTCTCTGCCCCACCCTCACTCGTTCTAAGATAAACAAACATTAAATAGATAGATACATAGATAGATAAAAAGTTTTTAAAAGGCAATGATTCCAAGCAATCATAGGGAGAATATTCTCTATAATCTACTGGGGAAGGATCTGACTTGCTCAGAGTGAAGAAAGAACAGAGTGAAGAGAAGGCTTATTTAGCATATGTTCCTAATAACCACGATGCAAAGTAAGTAGCCGTCCCACCGGTAACTGGACATCAAGTTCACTGTTACATTAAGCCCA
This sequence comes from Panthera uncia, assembly GCF_023721935.1. Taxonomy (NCBI): domain Eukaryota; kingdom Metazoa; phylum Chordata; class Mammalia; order Carnivora; family Felidae; genus Panthera; species Panthera uncia. The sequence continues at coordinate 144,556,714 of NC_064810.1, forward strand.
ACTTCATTTTCACTAACTCTTTCCTAAGGAGCTTCTTGGATTTCATAATGCCTATGCTGAACAACCAGGTCTGTTTAAAAATTTTAAAGTTATTATTCACTAACTACACTACAAATGAGTGATGGTTAGGGATCTCACCTTCAGTCTCAAGAAATCCTACAGGCCCTACCATCTAAATTATTATTTATTTGGGTTCTACATTAACAGGTTAATCTGTATTCCTGAAACTGCCCAGAGACTACATCAGAGTAAATCAAATTCTCCTTCAGAGAATCTTCAAATTCGCTTCCTATTTCTTACTACCATTACGAGGTCCTTACCTTTCCTGGTCTCCAGTGATTCATCTAAACATCAATGCACTTAAAATTGGTTTCCCTACCTCAATTCTTACATCCAAAAGAAATTCCAGATGAATGAATGATTTCAACATGATAATTTAACTATAAATTCATAGGAAGAAAACACTGAAGAATGTTTTCATGATTTTATCTATTTATTTCGAGAGAGAGAAAGAATCCCAAGTAGGGTCTACACAGCCAGTGCAGAGCCAACTGCAGGGCTTGAACTCACCAACCATGAGATCGTGACCTGAGCCAAAATCGAGAGTCGGAGGTTTAACAGACTGAGCCACCCCGGCACCCCTGTTTTCATAATTTTAGAACAAAGAAGCCTTTTCTAATAAGCATGATGTACAACCAAAAGCCAAAAATGAAAATATTCAAAAATGTGACCACAAAAATTAAATATTCTACATAGCAAAAAAAATGTACTCAAAGTCAAAATACAGGTGACCTACTGGGAGAAAAGATCTACAATACGAATGACAGGCAAAGGACACATATGCTAAATCCATACACAGCTAAGTGTACAAAGATGTTTATTACAGCATTATGTGTAACAACCTAAATGTCCATCAGTAGAGGACTTAAAGCACTGCTGACATCCATTCCTTAGAAAATCCATCCTAAGACTCCAATACATGCCACAGGTCTAATAAGAAAGGTCTCCAAAATGTATTCTTTTTTCAAAAAGCCAAAAAGGTAAAAACTGTATGCACGATACAATCCCATCTGTGTAAAAAATACAGATGCAGATGCACATACTAACACTAATCTACTCGAATGATGTTAAGGGCAATGATCTCTAACGAGCATATGTGGCAATGGAGGGAGAGATTTTCTTTTTATTTTATGCCCTTGTGTTCTCCTTTATAAAAAAGTAAAAAGACACGCATAAAAAGAAAAGCATTTTTAAACCGCCCTAACCTAGGCATTTATAAAATACTGATGAAGCGTCCAGAACTCCTACCATAATTCTTGGAAAATAAAACAAGCCAGGGAGAAAAAGCGCTTTAGACGTAGGGCCCTACCTACAGTAACCCAGATGCTGCTTGGGGTAAGTCAAGAAGGATGAGTGAATCTGCGGCAAGCCAAGTCAAAGAAAAGAGTCTCCTAAAAGAAAAATAAACAGCGGACGAAATCACTGTGAAGAAATCATTTCAGGTTGTACTTAGAGGCAGAACAGGGAGGAGGTGTAACCAAGCAAGACATTTCCCTTGGCCCTGGGCAACACAGCCGACTGGTTATATAGGATTAGAAGTATCAGAGGTTTCGCATGGGGGTCTTTCTATTGGATGTGTGGAATGTGGAAGCAAACCGCCATCGGGTACGTACCTAAATTTGAATTAATGATATAAAAAGGGGTAAGTCCCAGAACACCTGGGTGGCGCCATCGGTTGAGTGTCCAGCTTCAGCTCAGGTCATGATCTCACAGTTCGTGGGTTCGAGCCCCACATCAGGCTCTGTGCTGACAACTCAGCCTGATTCAGATTCTGTCTCCCTCTCTCTCTGCCCTTCCCCTGCTCATGCCCTGTCTCTCTCTCTCTCTCTCTCTCTCTCTCAAAAACAAACATTAAAAAATTTTTTAAAGGGCTAAGTCCTTTGAGCACTGATTTTAACCAATATTTATTGACCTCAATAAGTTTATTTTGCAATCATTTCCTGTATTCTAATGATTTCTAATGAAATCCTCCGAATAACCTCTGAAAATGCCTACCTCCTATTTCCCACCTCGGTGATCCAACACCTCCTACAGATCCCTTGGAGAAAAGAATTCATGCTTGCGTGCCAAATTACCCAAGAACGTTTTTACACTTAGAACGCTGAAGCTCCTTGCAGAATATTCAGTCAGTTTGGGGTCTGGGTTTTAAGGATCAGTGACAACCACCAGTCCTCGCGAACGGCAAATCTGACTGCTACACCTCCACGCTGAAATCACCCACTCCAGCTTCTCAACAGGCCAATTAACAGCTGCCTACGTGGACAGCACGCACAGCAACTGAAGTATCCTTCCAGAATGAGTTCCAATGAGGGGTCTGTAGGCCTCTTCATTCTACCCACAAGCTTAATCCTGCTACTTCTCTCTTGGCTCTACATTTAAATGCAACAGGACAGGTATGAATTCCCTTACAGTGGGTAACTTGAAAATAACATGAAAAACAGCTTCCCCAAAGAAACAGATAACTGGGCTAAAGGGTAGCTATTCGAATTACTCCAATGCCTCCTTGCTTCCCTGTGGTTACTTACCTTAGAACTTGTTTCCATGTGGTATTTGGAACAGGCTCGAAGCTGAGTCACCCAAAACTGTTTCTCCTTTGCATCAGCAGCTAAAATAGAGGGGAAAAAAAAAAAACATTTGCAGAGATTGTTCCAAAACGTATCCAACCTATTTCTACACCCACCTAAGGGGTGGGAGGCCCAGGGAGTGAGGTAGGGAGAGAAGGGAAAACAAAGGCAGATCATAATATTCTCAAACAGAATGTGCTTACACTAAAAAAAAAAAAAAAACAAATTACACTAAATCTCAACAGAAAATTCCCTCTTAACCCACTTAAAAATGTACTCTGCAAGGGCTGTTATCAGAAAAATTTTGCCTTTTTTTTTTTTACCCTCTTAAAAAAAAGTCATTGGGAAAACATGATTTTTTAAATGTTTATTTTTGAAAGACAATGCGGACGGAGGAGGGGCAGAGAGAGTGGGAGACAGAAAATCTGCAGAGGGCTCTGTGCTGACAGCAGAGAGCCCAACGCGGGGGCTCGAACTCACAAACTGTGACGAAGTCGGACGCTTAACCGGCTGAGCCACCCAGGCACCCCAAAACGTGATTCTTTTTAAGTGCCTCTAGTCTCTAAGTATAGTTTTCCAGGGCCTTTGGTTGTTATCAGTTTTGTACCGTGAACTTATTAGCATCTACAAAATAAGCATCCAATTGAATTATTTTAATATGTGTTCTCAATGATTCGTATTATGATTGGACAGAACAAGATACCAAATGCTGCTTTAGGTTCTCCCAAAGAGACATTAAAATACAAGTCAACTGTATAGTCATGATCTTTCATCTACACTCCCCATCTCTCAAATCTACCAAATTGTTTTCTTAGGCTATCATGGGTACATAACAGGGTCTAATAAAATCTAAATCATCGATTTCACTGCATAATTAACCGCATAAATCTTTTAAAATGACATTAACTACATAAATGTTGACTATGCAGAAAACAGAATGATTCCCTGGAACCTCAGCTTGAACTTTTGGGTGAAGAAATCTAGGGTGGTAGACCAGATGTACTTGACTTCCAAAGGATTCTGCAGAAACTAGAGTCTTTTTCTTTAGGAAAAGCCACGCGTCTATGGACAGCAAGATTCATTCAACTCTACATGGACGTGAGATGTGCAATGAGAAAACCGATACCCAGACCCCTCTTGGGATGAGCCAAGGACCGGCCAGATATGTGCAGAAACTTATCCTGCCTTCTCCGTAGTTGCTAACTTTCAGCTAAATTTAGCCCTTGCGATAATGTCACGCATATAATAAAACTTTTATATTTGCTATTAAAACTACCCTTAAAAAAAAAAACCCTGGGGTTTAATAATCCTGAGAATAATATCAACTCTTACAAGGCAAAATGAGATGGCTCAATTGTCAAATTAGTCAGGTATTTCTTTTGTGTGGGTTCGTGTCATTTTATAAACCACAGGCAGGGGGGAAGTGCCATTAAGGTTTTCACCTGCTTTTGTTTCTGCTCTAACAATTTATTAAGCAATAAACAACAAAACGAAATCAAGGACCACGTAAATCTAGCCAGCTGGAACGCGCACGGCATGAATCTCCAAAGAGAACATGAATCTTATTACTGTGTTTCCGAAAACTGAAAAACTTTTTCAACTAAAGGCATTATTATTTCGTAGGCTTTTGGATTGTTTTATAGGTTCTGAAATAAGACTTGTATGTAGACAATAAAGAAACATTTGCTTATTCCATCTCTTGGCAGTAAATCTTGAAGGTAAGACCACGAAATTGGGCTCGGAGGCACGGAGTCAGCCCTCAGTGTGGCTCTGCAGAGGCTGACCTGTCATGATCAGTTCCCTGGGGTCAAGGAGGGATAAAAAGGGGCCTTTTCTGCCTACTGAGCCCTCACTTGGGCAAAGAAAAAAATGTATGACGGCAGAATTAGCAACCAACCCCCAACACGTAATATATACAAGTACTACCCTTCCTCAGACCCTAACAACATTCACTCAGGGTGTGTGTGCGCACATATGCACACACACACACACCCCAATATGTGCATTTGGATTTTTGTTCCGTTGTTCTGTCATTAGAAGAAAACTGACAATTTTTCTGGCAATGCAACTGTAATGGAATGCTGGTGGAATGATCTGGCAATCAAATTACACTGCTACAGTCAAGTCTGGCTTTGCTGAAAACCTGGAGGATGGATGTGCCTTGGGGGTGGCAGGACCTGTAGCTCTGGCTAAATGTGGGCTCCCTGGGGAATCTGCCTCCATGAAGACGCTAAGCAGACTTCAGTTCTCAAGAAGCAAAGAGAAAGGGGAAAAAAACAAAAAGGAAATTAACTCAACAGCAAGCAGATAGATGGCTTCCTCACCAGGCTTTAACACTGGAGTGAAGGGGCCCTTCACTAAGAGGTGTTCTAGAGAAATCCTGGGGGAAGGGCACGATGACCCCTGAAAGGCTTGTTTTGTCCTCCGAATACAGCCCCACAGGGGACCGTAGTAGAAGGTCAAAGAAGATATACATCGAACTAAGACGAAACATCTGAGATCTGAAAGCTGAGCTGGCCTTACTATCACTCACCTCTTGTCTGTCCTACTTCCTCAGTTACTTAAGACAAGCAATTCCTAGGGTCAGCTGTGTGTCCCACCCCAGGGGTAAATAAGAGAGGGGTGTCTGTCACCACAGAGCCCTGAAACAGCAAACTGTTAAAGGTGATTTTAAACAATCCAAAGAATTAAGATTCAACACACAGAAACAGGGGCGCCTGGGTGGCTCAGTCGGTTAAGCGGCCGACTGCGGCTCAGGTCATGATCTCGCGTGATCTCGCGTGAGTTCGAGCCCCGGGTCGGGCTCCGTGCTGACAGCTCAGAGCCTGGAGCCTGCTTCGGATTCTGTGTCTCCCTCTCTCTGACCCTCCCCCGTTCAGGCTTTGTCTCTCTCTGTCTCAAAAATAAATAAACGTTAAAAAAAAATTTTTAAATTAAAAAAAAAATAAACACACAAAAACAAAAGCCGGGAGCCATCACCATGGTAACTACGCGCGTAGCCCAGGAGACCGGTCTGAAAAGCGAGGAGGAGAACGTACCTCTCAGTTTATACATCTCTCCGTTAGCGGAATACACCACCAGCATGTGGGGGGCTTCGTCGCTCAGGGACACTATGGCCCCAGACAGAGACAGGGCTCCCCGAGGCTTCTGGTGTTTGCTCTGCTCATTCACAAAATACTGCAGGATGCCGGCCTCAAAATCCAGCACGAAGTACCTGTGCGGAGAAACCACAGCGCGTCATTCTCTCTTCTGCAGCCCGCTCCTCACGGCCAAGGAGGAAACTCAGCCTCGAGTCAACGTCAAGGCTCCAGATTCGGGAGGGCGGAGACCCAAAGTCCCTCCTGGCGCCCCCCCAAAAGTCAGCGCGTGAGGAGGGCGAGCGCTCCCGAGTCTTAAGTCAGAAGGGGCGCTTATGACAGGCCGCCGGGGGCAAGGCGAGGGCCAGCTCCCTTCAGGACTTGGTGCCATGCCCACTGCCTCGCCTGGTGCCCGCGGGTGCCACAGGAAACCTCCAAACGACCCGGAAGACAAAAACCAAAAAAAGCAAACAGGTGGAATGGGACGCAGACTCGGGTGACACCCCGTAGGACCTCACGGGAACAGCCAGAATTCTCTAAGCCTCGAAGAGAGGCTGTTTGACACCCAGGGAACAGCAAGCCGGGCCTCGAGCTTCCCGTCAGTGGTAGGGGTAACCCCGAGGAGCCGGAGATCCAGGCCCCTGTTGGGGACCTGGGGACGCTCACGCAGCCACCAGACACACTCCGGCAGCCCTTCTAATGCATCGTTTTCACGCCAACTGGCAAGAGCTCCCTCGGCTCTGGGAGGCCACAACGCCAGGCCCGTAAGTTGCCTCAATCGTTCAAGCGGATCTTCGTAGCCAAACATCCGGCCTGCTTACACTCTCAACCTGTCACCTAGGAAGTAATCACAACTTCCCCTTCTCCACCAGGACGGAAAGGTCTTCACTGCAGATTCAAGCTCTTCCTGGGGCCTAGAGGCTCACTACAGCCCCTGCTGATTCTTCCACCTTCTACCTTTCTGCTCCACTCCTACCGGCTCTCCTTCCTCAGAGTCTCCTAGTTGTCTCCCACCACAGGACCTTGGCTCGTGCCGTTCCCCGTCTGGAACAGTTACCCAAAGTGTGGTCCACAGATTCCGGTGGCCCACACAGCACAGGCGAACTACATGCTAGCCATGACTCAACCACAACGCGACCGAGGGGTGGGAGAGCAGGTCCTTCGCCACGGTCTGAGAAACACTTGCCCAGAATGCCACTCCCCCCGCCCCCCGCCCCCCGCCTGGGCTACAGTTCCTTCACCCTCTTGCCATGTTAACTTCTCAGGCTTCAGGAACAACTCAAGGGCCACCCACTTGAGAAACCACCTCGTGATATTCCAACACTCCTCCCATAAACTCCCAGAGCACCTTGAAACCGCCCTTCCCAGACTGGCCCCGGTGGGAGTCTACACTGGCCGGAGTCTCTAATTCCGCCTCTAGTGTCCCCCCCCAGACTACACTCCTTGGAAGCAGAACGGTGGTGTCCTCCCATGCCCAGCACAGTGCCTGCTGCTTGGCTAATAACATCGGCTTAATGAATTATTGAAGGGGCAAGAAAGCCCCATGGGATTCCAGTTTCCAAGCCAGGCACCAAAGCACCTGGGTCACTACTGTGACCTCACAGAGGCACTGCAAAAATATTTTATGTTTCTGAGGGCTACACGGCAATATTCAACACGGGCCAGACACCGTGCGTGTTACTGACGCCAGTCGATCTCCAGTTTCCAAGTCAGGTTGCGCTACATTCCTTGCAACGACATCGTATCTGTGCAAAGTTGAGTTTTCGGCAGGTGCTGGGGTAAAACGCAAAGATGAATGTGGAAGAGGAAGAAAGAGGGCAGCAGAGTGCCCAACACGACCCCAAGGTTTGGGAAGCCACGCAGGAACCTGCGGGGGCCCACACGCCACCCTCAAGTAATTGTGGTGATTTAAGAAACAAACACATCTCTCCTTTTATCCTTATGATTTTTCTTCAAATACCCAGGTGTCAGAACATAAATATGTATGAAGTGGTGTGCAGCCAACTAGTTAATAAATGAAACATAAGGGTTTTTTTTTTTTAACCTATAAGCACCACGGACCAAGGAAGTTTACAGCCCTCTGCTCTAATTCATTTTCGCAGTAACCTAACAATCATCCCCATTTTATAGATGTCCTGAGATCTCAAGAAACTCAAAATCCAAGAGCCAGGCTCGGCTGACCCCACCACCTTTGATGGTCATGCCAGCCCTCCCCCGGGCACTTCCTCCGCATCACCTGTCCTGCCCTTCCTTAGGTACTTTATTCTCCCCACCTTCCTGCTCCAACAGAGCTGACCCAGTGAGATGGAAGCTCCCTTCCCGGCAACGGAAGTGTCCCATCCCCTACCCCCCCACACAGAACAGGGTGCAGCCATCTCATTAGCCCCTGACACCCCAGATCTCCGTCCTCCAGAACTCCAATTCCTCTAAGAAATCTTCCACTCCTGAGGCACCCAGGTGGCTCAGTTGAGCATCCGACTTCAGCTCAGGTCATGATCTCACAGTCTGTAGGTTCAAGCTCCATGTCTGGCTTTGTGAAGACCGTGTGGACCCAACTTTGGATTCTGTCGCCCTCTCTCTCTGCCCCTCCCCACTCGAGCTCTCTCAAAATTAAACATTAAAAAAATGTTAAGACTACCCTACAACCTAGCAATTGCACCGCTAGATATTTATCCAAAGGATGCAAAAATGCCGATTCAAAGGGGCACACGCACCCAAATGTTGACAGCAGCACTGTGAACACCAGCCCAATTATAGAAAGAGCCCAAATGTCCATCGACTGGATGGACATTTGATGAACAAAGAAGATGTAGTGTGTGTGTGTGTGTGTGTGTGTATAAATGGACTATTACTCAGCAATCAAAAAGAATGAAATCTTGGAGTGCCTGGGTGGCTCAGTCAGTTACGGGTCTAACTTTGGCTCAGGTCATGATCTTGTGGTTCGTGGGTTTGAGCCCCACATTGGGCTTCGAGCTGACAGCCTGGAGCCTCTATCTGCGCCTCCCCTGATGGTACGTTGTCTCTGTCTCAAAAATAAACAAAAAATTTTAAAAAATAATGAAATCCTGCCATTTGCAGCAACATGCACGGAACTAGAATGTATTATTCTAAGCAAAAGAAGTCAGAGAAAGACAAATGTATGATTTCGCTCATATGTGGAATTTAAGAAACAAAATAGACGAACATAGGGGAAGAGACGGAAAATAAGATAAGAACAGAGAGGGAGGCAAACCATAAGAGACTTAAATACAGAGAACAGACTGAGGGGCACTGCAGGGGTGTTGGGTGGGGAGACGGGCTAAATGGGTGATGGGCATGAAGGAGGGCACTTGTTGGGCTGAGCACTGGGTGTTATAAGTAAGCGATGTGTCACTGGGTTCTACTCCTGAGACCAGTATTACACGACATGTTAACTAGCTTGGATTTAAATACTTTTGTTTTTGTTTTTAAATGTTTATTTCTTTTTGAGACAGAGAGAGACAGAGCATGAACGGGGGAGAGTCAGAGAGAGAGAGGGAGACACAGAATCTGAAACAGGCTCCAGGCTCTGAGCTGTCAGCACAGAGCCCGACGCGGGACTCGAACTCACGGACCGCGAGATCGTGACCTGAGCCGAAGTCGGCCGCTTAACCGACTGAGCCACCCAGGCGCCCCAAATACTTTTTTTAATTAAAGAAAAAAAGAAATCTTCCACTCTTAATTTCAATATTCTGAATAGCCTGGCCAAGACTACTTACCTATCTTACCCACCTCCTTCCCTCCTATACCTTAGGCCATGACAACAGAGAGGTTTTCATGATAAAAATGGATAAATCAGCACCCAAAAATGTGTCACAGCCAAGGACTATTCCAAATTGTAGTCCCGACCCCCACATTAACGCCACCTGGGAGCTTGTGTGCAATGTCAATTCTCGGGCCCCATTCAAGGCCTGCTGAATCTGAAACTCCGGGGGAGAGGTCCAGGAAGCAGGGCTTCAAGCTTCCAGGTGATTCTGATGCAGCTAAAGTCTGAGAATCACTGGCCTAAAAGCTCATCATCAAATCCCTTTCCTCCTCTTCCAGAAGACACAGCCAGAATATATTCCCCAGATTCCCTTGCAATTAGGGTGTCACCATTGAAGTTTTAATCAACAGAAGGTGAGCAAATGAGATTCAGGCTTGACCCATAAAACACACATTCTCTCTCTCTCTCTCTGTCTCTCTGTCTCTGTCTCTCTGTCTCTCTCTGTCTCTGTCTCTGTCTCTCTGTCTCTCTCTGTCTCTGTCTCTGTCTCTGTCTCGGTCCATCTCTGTCTCTGTCTGTCTCTGTCTCTGTCTGTCTCTGTCTCTCTCTCTGTCTCTCTGTCTCTGTCTCTGTCTCTCTCTGTCTCTGTCTCTGTCTGTCTCTGTCTGTCTGTCTCTGTCTGTCCGTCTCTGTCTCTGTCTCTCTGTCTCTGTCTCTCTCTCTGTCTCTGTCTGTCTCTGTCTGTCTGTCTCTCTCTCTGTCTGTCTGTCTCTCTCTGTGTCCGTCTCTCTCTGTCCGTCTCTCTCTCTCTCCCTCTCTCTCTCTGTCCGTCTCTCTCTCTCTCCGTCTCTCTCTCTCTCCCTCTCTCCCCCCTCCCTCACACACACTCAGGTTGGACTGGAGACAACCTGAAGGTGAACTTGGAAACCCCACAGGGACTATGGCAAAGACAAGACGTCAGGGCCTGGGTCCCCAAATCACCACCTTGAAGAGTCACCAGCTAAAGAACACCCACATCTGATGTTCCTTAGAACTGGTACAGGAGGGGCACCTGGGTGGCTCGGTCAGCTGAGCGTCCGACTCTTGATTTCAGCTCAGGTCATGATCTCACGGTTCATGAGTTCGAGCCCTGCTGGGGCTCTGCACTATAAAGGTGCTGAGCCTGCTTGGGATTTCTTTCCCTCTCTCTCCCTCTCTCTCCCTCCCTCTCTCCCCTCCCCCCCTCCCCCCTCTCTCCTCTCCCCCCCTCCCCCTTCCTCATGATCTTTCTCTCAAAATAAGTAACTGAAAGAAAAAAAAAAAAAGAGAGAACTAGTACATGAATGAAAAAGAAAGGTCTGTTGAACTCGGCCCTAAGATCAAGATGTGTTGCAGCAGTTAGCCTTAGAAATTCACAAAAAAAGTCTTTATGTCTATTTTCATGTCCTACTTAAACAGATCTTTAAAGATTTTAAGTTTATTTATTTTGAGAAAGAGAATGAGGGAGGCAGAGAGAGAGAGAGAGAGAGAAAATCCCAAGCAGGCTCCGCCCTGTCAGCATAGAGCCTGACTCAGGGCTCAAACTCACGAACCCTGAGACCTGAGCCGAAATCAAGAGTCACGCTTAACCGGATGAGCCACGCGGACACCCCTAAATATTTTATTTTTAAGTCATCTCCACGCGGAGATCAGACCCACAACCTGGAGATCAAGAGTCACGTGTTCCGCCAACAGAGCCAGCCAGGCAGCCCCGTCCTATTTAAAATGTGTTCCTACTCCTTCCTGTGTGATGAAAACCAAACTCCTTCAACGAGAGAGCAGGGGGGTAATTTCTGAGCTGCCGATGATCGAATGATTTAGGTGCCGACCCCGCCTTCTCCTTAGGAAGGAATGTTTTCAACTTGACCTATATTTAATGTCATTGTGACCGTAGCCTCGCAGACATCGCTGCTGGCAAGTCAGAGCATGAACGGCAATGATCAGTGATCCAAGTGTTGGGAAGGAAGCGTGGCTCTAGCCACAGCGCGTTGTGTCCCCACCCCACCCCCAGGCCACAGCTGCAGCATTCCCCATCAAAAACCATGCCACCTTTACTTGGGGGGGGGGGGGGGGGAAGGAAGGGGACCTGAATCGGCTTCAAGGCGAAGGTATGTGCCATTGGTGGGAATGGAGAAAGGGGTTGACATCGCTCTCCTTACTGTTTCTATAAAGCCATCGATTAGGAACCTGTCTGCACTCCTCTCTCCCTAGAGGCAGCTTCCCAAATGCATCCTGTTTAAACAACTCAACATATATTTGCAAGGACATTTTTCGGAAGCCGCTACAAAGAAACGAATTGAATGTTGCTCTTCTTTTGCCCAATAAGGATGACAGAATAAGTAAACGATGTCACATTATGCAGGATACGGGGACACATTAATGATTTTGCACAATGCGTATATCAAACTTACATCTTAATTTCAACCTGTCTCAGATGGGGAAAAAAAAAACAATTTCCACTGCATCCTAAAATAGTTTATTTAAATGCAAATGCACAGGTTTGAATCATGTGCACTAAGGAAGGTCATCAGTAATTTACTCCCTTTCTAAAGACGGTTTAAAACTATCGTGTTTGGAGAGAGGTGATGGAATATCTTCCGGTTAAGAATTCCGTTCCTTCAGGATGGCCTCTGAAAGGTAAGTTAGCTTGGGTCATGAAAGGCAAAAGCTCTCCTTACAGCACTAAGGAGGGCAATCCGGGTCGGTCACATCCCCTGGGAGGAAAGAAATTAAATCTGGTTTCCCGCAGGGTCAATGCTCTGTCAGGTACGGCTGTTCAGAGCGGGCAGCAGTATCTGAAAGTCACCGATTTCATGCTAAATGGGAAAAGTTAGCCATAAATTCTCAACCAGGCTTCAGAAACCCAAGTGAAGTTGCTAAATAAAATCCTCACACATCCTTACGGGTCTTTCCTTCTAGAGAAATGATAAACACAACCCTAATTCCTACTTTTTTTAATTAGCGTCTTTGAGCTTTAGTCCGCAACCTGACTGATGTGCGGGTGAATTTAGTTGGAGAGAGAGAGAGAGAGAGCAAGCGTGTTTGATTCGCCGTGTTGACACGGCAAAGAATGTGCTGGGGAGACAGACCCGGGGGAGAAATCCAATCCACGAAGAGCGCCACCTTAATGGCTAGGAGGCCCGCTTCCTGGGCCACTGCTGGCCGATTCCAAGGCCAGGAGCCCTGGCAAGTTGACAGGCCACCTCCTCGGAAGGGCTGGGGACCAGCCCCCGCCCGCTGCTTAGGCTTCAGCCCAACCCCACCGCGTTAGCCACGCACACGCTCACAGGCATTTCCACCCACATACGCGTGCACGCACACATCCGCCGACACTCACACGTTCTCACACACGCACCTGCACACATGTGCTCAGATACTCGCATTCCTGCTCACGCTTACGGTCACATCCACTCTTGAACTAACTCACGTGCTCACACACCATACACTTTTAACACTCAACGTGTGCACACACATTCACACTCTCCCGCACATGTTCCCACTGCCCCCCCCCCCGCCCCCCACACATACACGCAGCTGCTCCCTTTCCTAACACTGCTTTCCAGTTCTCGCATCCCCGGGGGTCATCTGTCTACGCCTGCAGCCTCTTAATCTCCCCAACTGCCTGACAGTCTCATTAAGGTTCAACTTTAGGATCTGAAAGTTGAAAACCATCCACGTTGGGAGCAGGGAGAAAACGGGGCCTGGAACCACCAGAACCACCATGGCCGGACTCCAGCCAGGTGCAGAGATGTAAGGGGAAAGGATGGGAGGCCGGCTTCGGGAAGAAGCTCGTTAATGCTGATGGGCAGAAGGTGCAACCAAATCACAAGAGAATTTTAAAGAGAAAAAAAAAAAAAAAAGCAGTGAAAAAAACAAAAACAAAAACCTGCCTTTGATGAGGAACTTTGCTCGACAGGCGGGTCCTGACAAAAAGCTAAATCTTTTCATCTGAATTGAAAAGTGAAAATTAAGACGACAGGAGCAAAGGCCCGGGGAAAAGGAGGCTATACCATCCTCTCCGTGACGACTGAGCCGACGCCTCTCATACCTGTGTGGTTATTTCCACTGGACTGTCAGGACTCTTCCTGCTTCCCCCAAGGCTCGGCCCCTTCTCTCCACATCTGACTCTGGGGCCAGGGCCTCGGGGCCCGCCGCCCCCATCCCCACTTAAAAGAGGAAGAAAAGGGGCGCCTGGGTGGCTCAGTCGGTTAAGCGTCCGACTTCGGCTCAGGTCACGATTTCGCGGTCCATGAGTTCGAGCCTCGCGTCAGGCTCTGTGCTGACAGCTCAGAGCCTGGAGCCTGTCTCAGATTCTGTGTCTCCCTCTCTCTCTGCCCCTCCCCCGTTCATGCTCTGTCTCTCTGTCTCAAAAATAAATAAAACGTTAAAAAAAAATTTAAAAAAAAAGAGGAAGAAGGATCCAGCTCCCAGCTGACCACAGGCGGACAGGCGGTCCTTCCTGCGGAGATGGGCCTCACCCTCCTCCGGCACCCTGTCTCCTGAGAAGCACCTGACCGACTGCTGGAACTCCCCGGACACGGCAGAGTGGGGACGTCTGAGCACCGGTCTTGTCCCCACCAATGACAACAGCGACCCTGGTCTTCCACTTAAGACGCTTTTCTGGGTTGGATCATCTCCCAACTGACTCTCTTGGAATCCCAGTCCACCCCCTGCCAACACACCAACACGGCAGAGGCAGAGACCCTCTCACAGGGGCTGGGTTTCTCCGCCTCCGGCATCCTGCCCTCCCCCACGGAGACAAGCCCCTGGAGAACTTGACCGGTGCAGGCACAGGGCTGCAAGGAGCCGAACTTCCCAGCACTCTGCACACGGATTCCTGACATTTCGGCTGTCCTCCAATTCCCTTCTGTCTACAGCCAACCGAAAGATCACCCTTTCTGACATCTAGAATCCCATTTCTAAATGGTCCAATCCATTGTTTACAGAAAATTAAAATTGGGGGAAATCAGCAAAGCACATTCAGTCTGTGAAAGAGGAGCGGAAATGTCAAATTTGTGGATGTATTTTCCCAAATTTACCTTAAGTCTTCCGACCATCTGTTGACCATTTTTATAGAGGCCTTCTCGTCTCCAGACAGCAAGATATCAAGGTTCTCCACAAAGTCATCTCCTCCTCAAGGCTGCCAGTCACAGTCGAGAGGGTATTTGTGCATCCCCGGGGGGGGGGGGGGGTCCAAAACACCTGATCACTGTGGTCTCCTCACCAGGGAAGGAGGTCACACTCATGACCCTCAGAGTTTGTGGGCTGAGAGAGAAGATCAACGTTCCCGGATTTCTCTCATGCTAACCTGAGATGAAGCCGCGGGGTCCTAGCACCAAAACCTTCCAAGTTCCAAGACGCGACACGTGCTGGTCACCTCGCTCCTAGTCAAGCTTTCATGTCTGAAATCCTCTTAACTCCTGTAACTTGTGAGGACTTGTGGTGTTCCATCTCTGTGGACTCCCAACCCTCTGGGACCTTCCTGAGTGTAATCTGAAGAGCAAAGGGAACTCGCACAGGAGGCTTGTCTTGGGCGGCAGCTAGATGGGTGGATGCACACACCCACCCTCCAAATCATAAGGGTTTATAAAGAGGCCGTAACTGGGTGCAGCCACGGGTACCACACAAGTGTTCAACACCCCATCACTATCTCAAGGCTGTGTCCTCGGTGCAGCCTCGGGGAGCAGGAAAGGCAAGCAGAACCCACATTCCAAGGACAGGGGAGAGAGTGAGGAGCCTCCCGGTGCCCGGGTCCAGCTCATGGGTCAATAGATGGTCACATCTTCTTGATGAACTTCCCCAACAGTCTCCACTACCTACTACTCAAGTTATGACCAGAGATTTCCACACTGCCACAATCATGCACCAAAACACCACAAGACAGAGATTCCAACATACTCCAGAAGGTACTAAGTTGTCAGAGGGCGTTAGGGCTCATCACCAACCAGGGGACAAGTTTATCTATTACATAAGAACACGGTCAGGGCACCTGGGTGGCTCAGTTGATTAAGCATCTTACTTCAGCTCAGGTCATGATCTCGTGGTGCCTGAGTTCAAGCCCCATGTCAGGCTCTGTGCTCACAGCTCAGAGCCTGGAGCCTGCTTCAGATTCTGTATCTCCCTCTCTCTCTGTACCTCCCCTGCTTGCACTCCACCTGCTTGCACTCTCTCTCTCTCTCAAAAATAAAATAAACATTAAAAAAAAAAAAAAAGAACTCGGTCATTATCATGGGGCACCTAGGTGGCTCAGTCAGTTAAGCATCCAACTTTGGCTCAGGTCATGATCTCATGGTTCACGAGTTCAAGCCCCATGCCAGGCTCTATGCAGACAGCTCAGAGCCTGGAGCCTGCTTCAGATTCTGCGTCTCTCTCTGTCTCTCTCTCTCTCTCCCTCTGTCTCTCTGCCCCTCCCCTGCTCACACTCTGTTTCTCTCTCTCTCTAAAATAAACATTTTAAAAAAATAAAAAAAAGAACTGAGTCATTATCAAACATTTGTGCATGCAATACTACAAGTCCAGTCTCAAGGGATCAGAAAAACTTAGTATGATATGGCTTGTCTATAGCGGAATCATTATGCTAGCCTTCCAACCTCTTAAAGACATAAACTGAACCATTAATAAAAATAATTTCTAATATTTACAGAGCACTTTCTACATGCCATGTATTATCACTCGTACTAACTCATCTATGCCTCCCAGCAGTCCTAGGAAATAGAGGTGATCATAACCTCTCTCTACAGATGAAAAATTTCAAGCGAAAAAAAGGTCAACAACTTGTTCAGGATCTTACAGAGAGGAAATGACGTGGCTAGGTTTTAACTCAGGCAATCTAGCTATATAGCTCATGGCTCTAAACTGTAAAGATCCTGTGTGTGGATTAAAATATAAAGACGGAAAACCAGAGGGTCAAAAAACACATAAAGCAAACAGAAATGCAAAAAGAAAATAAAACACAGTCAGATCGGGAGGCGGCAGAATCCTATCACCCAGAATTGGAAGGATATGCAGAAAACAATACATAGATTCAAAACAACATAATCACAAGTGTTATTTTAAATTTTACAAATAATTGTGGCACCTGGGTGGGTCAGTTGGTCGAGTGTCCAACTCTTGATTTCGGCTCAGGTCCTGATTCCAGGGTTGTGAAATAGAGCCCTGTGACAGGCTCTTTGCTGACCATGGGGCCTGCTTGAGATTCTCTCTCCCCCTTCCTCCCTCCCTCTCTCTCCCCCTCCCTCTCTCTCCCTCCCTCCCCTCTGCCCCTCCCCAGCTGGCACATGCATGCATTCTCTCTAATTAATAAATAAATAAGTGTAAAAGAATTTTACAAATAATTATATACCCCAGTGAAAAACAGGACTTCTTTTTAAATATGCATGGAATGTTTCCCAAAACATTGCCAAAAGAAAAAAAAAGAAAAATCAAGAAGTAGAAATTTTTATAGGTCACATTTTTTAACTATAATTCATAACGAAATGACTAGTATGTTAAAGACTTCAGTTTTTAAAAACTAAAAAGTTTAAATATAACTGTCACATTCTAATTTAATATACATTTAGGAGAAAAACATGGGGGAGTATTTTTAAACTATTAGGGTGCGGAGGGCCTAAGAGGCAAAACCATAAACAAAAGTGTTGACACATTTCTAAGAAGAAAAATCTCTGAAGTAAAAAATAATCCATAAATAAAACTGACAACTAATAATGTATAGTTTTAAAAAATATTGAAATGTGTTGCCTTCCAAAAAGAATGTTTCTTACAGTTTGGGCCGGCCACTTCCTACATTTCAAACAGTTAAGCAGCTTGTTAAAAATGTGGATTTCTGACTCCGACCCACACCTAGAGAATCAGAATCTTTGTGGATGAGTCACGAAGTCAGGAATGTGAATTTCAAAGTTTCCCTAATTCGTCCTGAAGTAGAAGATCCAGTGCAAAATCAGAGACAGAATGAAACCTGACAGTATTATTCACCACCCTAGTTTCTTCTCATCCGTCAGGTTTTCCCCACAATCATTCACTTGGCAAACGTCTGAGCACCCACACGCCCATACGACCTACGACCAAGCAGCATTTATTATTTAAGCGTGAGACGACCTCATTTTGTCTTAGTCTGAACGAGCCCGAGCCCAGCTCCGAAATCACAACAACCCAGGCTGTGGATTTCTTGACTCTGTCACTTTGGAATTATTTTTGACAAAGATTTCAGGAAAAGTTACTAAACCACCCGGCATAAAACTGCTGCATGATGGGATCATCAAGCAGCATCACGTAGGGGCCCACCTGCGCAGAGGGGTCCGGGGGCCAGGTCGAATGAACCACCCCAACATTAAGAGCCGGCAGCCAGAGCGGCTGTCGCCTCGGGAGCCACCTGATAAAGCACAGGCATAAGTCAACGTTAACTCTGAACGCAAGATTTGATGCCCTGAGCTTGGATTTGATCTATGATGAGATTCAATCTGCTTTTAAAGACTCGGTGATTTAATTCCAAAAGCAAGAACTGAGACCTGTCTAACAAGGATGAATACAGGCTTTCAGAATATTGCCTCTCACCTTCTGAACTCCTATTAACGCTTGAGCTTCCGGTGCCTTTAACGAAGAATTTCACGCCACTCTAAGGAAACTGTGAAATATCAAGAGGTGCCTCGAGGTACACAGTTCACGTTTCCACTCTTGCAACACAGGCAACCTACCCGGGGATCCTTACAATGGGCTGAAACTTGATTCGAGTCCCTGCTTTGTACGAACACACATCAAGTCACCTTGAACAAGATTCCAATACTCACTAAAGCCCTGGGGTGAAGACGGGTGGGCATCCTCAGCCTCGCTCCCACCGAGATGTAGAGAGCTGGGCAGCTGGCCGTGGAGATCCACCAGGGGAAGCAAACTGAATCCTAAGATTCCCAGGCTCAGCTTTGCCCCCAAATACCCGAGTCAGGTCCTAAACCCCACTGTGCTTGGATGAAAGTATCTTTTATTTTTCCCTAGGGTGATGCAGCACAGAAGACAGACATGTGATTTGGTAGGAAGAGGCCTGGCTATGGCCTAGACCGGTGCTTCTCAAGCGTTAGCTCCATCAGAATCACCTGGAAGCTTGTTAAAACACAGCTTCCACTGGGTGTTGTACGGAAGCAATGACTCATGGGAATCTACTCCCAAGGCCAAGAGCACACTATACACACTGTACGTTAACTGACTTGACAATAAGTCGTATGTAAAAAAAACAAAAACACCCACCAACACAGCTTCCTGGGCCCCTGTCCCAGAGTTTCTGATTCAGGTCTGGCCTGGAGCATGAGAATTTGAATTTTATTTATTTATTTATTTTTTAAGATTTTAAGTAATCTCTACACCCAACATGGGGCTCAAACCCACAACCTCAGAATCAAGGGTCACACGCTCTACCGACAGAGCCGGCCAGGTGCCCCGAGAACTTGAATTTCTAACTTGTCCCAGGGTGAAGTTGATGCCGCTGATAGGGCCTCATGTTGAGAACCACTGGGTCTCACTTTGGTGATAAGGTACTTTTCCAAATGCAGACAGCAAATGGGACCTGATGGGGACGTTCACATTGCATCGTATCAGCAGTCTGGCTAATGGACTACAATGCCAACAAGACAGAACTTAAAACAAGAGCCTGGATTTCTTCTTTTGTCAGGGTGCCATGGAAATATTCTTTGGCAAGGACTAGCACCCGACTGTCAACACGATCAGTTATACAAGGGTTCTCTGATGATACTTTCACTCATTTTATGGTTCAAGAAAAGAGAATCGGGGCACCTGGGTGGTTCAGTCGATTGGGTGTCCAACTTTGGCTCAAGTAGTGATCTCACAGTTCGTGAGTTCGAGCCCCATGTCGGGCTCTGCGCTGAGAACATGAAGCCTGCTTGGGATTCATTCTCTCTCTCTCTCTCTCAAAATAAATAAACTTTAAAAAAAAGTATTATGCCAAGTAAAGGAAGGCAGACGCAAAAGACGATGCATTCTATGATTTCATTTATATGTTCAGAAAAGGTAAACTTACAGTGAGAAAAAAGCAGATGAACAGCAGAGAACAGGAGCAGAATAAACCAAAGACCAGCTAGAGGGGATTTTTTTTTCGGTGACAGAAATGTTCTCAGGCAGGACTGTGGTGACAGTTGCACGACGATATAAATTAAAAAAAAAAAAAAAACCCAAAAACTGATTGGTACAGTTACAATGGGTGATTTTTACGGTGTGTGAATTATAAAAGTGTTTAAAATAAAACACCTCGGTGTTCCTGGCCCTAGCCTAGACCAGGGAGGAGTGGCAGAATTACTGCAGGGCACGTCGACAAGATGTGGTGATGAACAGGGTAATTCTGCACCTGAGACACAATTTAAAATTTCCAAGAGAGGTCGATGAGCAGCTGGGTGAATGGGTCTGGAGCCCGGAGGAGGTCTGAGCTGCAGCTATCAAGTTGAAATCACCTGTAAATAACTAGCAATCGAGGCCAAAGGCATGTAGAAGATTACACGGAAAGAGAATACGGGGGGTGGGGGAAGAACCCGGGCAGAGAGGAATATTCTTAAAACCCAGATGAGGGTGGGGCACCTGGGTGGCTTAGTCAGTTAAGGGTTCAACTCTTGGTTTCGGCTCAGGCCATGCATGATC
The DNA here is from genome assembly GCF_023721935.1 of Panthera uncia. Taxonomy (NCBI): domain Eukaryota; kingdom Metazoa; phylum Chordata; class Mammalia; order Carnivora; family Felidae; genus Panthera; species Panthera uncia. The sequence continues at coordinate 144,576,789 of NC_064810.1, forward strand.
TTCTGGTTTGTGGGTTCCAGCCCCGTGCTGGGCTCTGCACTGACAGTGGGAGCCTGCTTGGGATTCTCGCTCTCCTGCACGGGCGCTCTCTCGCTTTCTCTCTCAAAATAAATAAATAAACTTAAAAAGCGGGGGGAGGGGCATCTGGGTGGCTCAGTCGGTTGAGCGTCCGACTATGGCTCAGGTCACGATCTCACAGTTCGTGGGTTCGAGCCCCGAGTCGGGCTCTGTGCTGACAGCTCGGAGCCTGAAGCCTGCTTCGGATTCTGTGCCTCCCTCTCTCTCTGCCCCTTCCCTGCTCGTGCTCTGTCTCTCTCTCTCTCACTCAAAAATAAACAAACATGAAAAAGAGTTAAAAAAAAAAAAAAAAAAAACAGATGTGGGGAAACCTAATCATAAACAGCAAAAGAGAGAACACAAGGCAGAGAGCTAGGAGGAAACCAGACTCCCAGAAAGAGACGGTTTAAGAAAGGAGGCTGTGACCAACTGGGCTGAATGCTGACAAAGGTCAGTAAGAACTGAATCGTGCTATTTGTGACCATACCCGGATCCGCCTTTTTCAAAAACTCCTGCATTGCCATGGCCCTACTTTACGGGCAAGCAGATCGGTTCTGGTTGGTGCAGCAAACACAAGCAAGAGAGGAAAAGAATTTCTCTCGTCTTCCCAACCTTTGTCGCTCAAGTTTCCCACATGTTTCCCAACATCCACGTTCCGTGTTTCCTGGGAGCAATGGAGAGATTACTGGGTTGAACCCCAGGTCTGCAACCGGGCTCAGACGCTGCCTGACTCACAGTCTGAAATCAGGTGTAGCAGACTCCTGGCTACCCAACTGCACACCCATTTTCTCCTCGGTCTCAAATCGAGAGAACTCTAACTTTTAGCCGGTGGAGTACCCAATGCCAGAATGCACGTCCCACCCTTCCTTTCAGCTAGGCGTGGTCACCCAACCACATTTGTCCTAGCTAGTGAGGGACAGTCATAGACTAGATTCCTTCCCCTGAGCTCCTGGAAGACGGAGGTGAGGGCTAGAGTTCCAACATTCCAACTTTGGACAAACGGTCACAGCCTGGGGATGGTGAAGGAGAAAGGCAGAAAGAGCTTAGGTCTCTGAGATCTGGGGAACCTGCCCCCCAACGCCAACCCTAAAAGAGCTTACCTCCAAACTTCTTTTATGTGACATGAAAATAAAGGCAGCATATCAGAATCACATCATGGACTGACTTGTGTCCCCCCCCACACTCGTATGTTGAAGCCCTATCCTCCCACATGACTGTATTTGGAGACAAAATCTCTTCCTACAAGGAAGAGATTCAAGTGAAATTAAATTAGGTTATAGAGAGTGCGACCCTGGTTTGGGAGAATTAGTGTCCTTACTTGAAGAGACTCCAGAGAACCGGCGCCCCCCCCCTCCCCCTCTGGGCGTGTGTGCACACAGCAAGATGGTAGTCATCTACAAGCCAAAAGAAGAGGCCTCAAAATGAAACCCACCTGTTGGCACCTTGCTCTTGGACATCCAGCCTCCATAACTGAGAAATGAACTGCGGTTGAAGCCACCCAGTCCGTGGAATGTTTCAGCCTAGGACCAAAACACCTCGAGAGCCTTTTCACAACACCCAGTCTCCGGCACGCACACACACGAAGTCAGTGAGGATCTCTGGGAGTGAAAGCCAGGCGTTAGTAGTTGTCCAAGCTCCCCAGGTGGTCACAACTGCAGCCAAATTCGAGGGCCGGGGGCTGAGTCCCCCTTGCTGCAGTTCTATCAGTCACAGCTGAACACCGTTCCCGACACATCAACCCATTTGACGCCTCTTCCCGGCTAGTATGCGTTGTTAAAACAGGAGCATAACGCAGGGCACCGGGTGGCTCAGTCGGTCGAGCGTCCGACTTCGGCTCAGGTCATGGTCTCGTGGTTCGTGAGTTCAAGCCCCGAAAACCCTGTGCTGACCGCTCAGAGCCTGGAGCCTGCTTTGGATTCTGTGTCTCTCTCTCTCTGCTCGTCTCCCACTTATACTTACTCTCTCTCTCTCTCTCTCTCTCTCTCTCTCTCCCTCCCTCCCCCTCAAAAATAAACAAACACACAAAAAAAGTCTTAAAAAAAAACAGGAGTATAATACTCCTACTACCACCAGTATTTAGCAACCCTACTAAACGCCAAATGCTAAGGATACACTGGGAAACAGGGCACAGTTTCTGCTCTCAAGAAGCTTACAGTCGTGTTATCTGAAAACATACATGAATTTGCTCTATGGGCAAAAGCATCAAGTCACATAACTGCTCTAAGCATTTGGGTTAAACGCAATGGGGAACCCCGAAAAAGTAACATGGATGAGGAGTTATATCACCGTATTAAATGAAAGGCAGCAACCTATTATAATCCTAAATAGTGCTTCAGAAGTCACTCAACAATTAATCGCGGAGAATAACTTAACATGAGTGCTATATCCCCTTTACACACACAGCGTTAGACATTGTGCTTGGGGCGCCTGGGTGGCTCAGTCAGTTAACGGTCCAACTCTTGGTTTCGGCTCAGGCCGTGATCTCACGTTCTGCAAGTTCGAGCCCCGCGCCAGGCTCTGTGTTGACAGAGCGGAGCCTGCCTGGGACTCTGTCTCTCGCTCTCTCCCTCTGCTTCTCTCTCTCTTTCTCAAAATAAATGAGTAAATAAACTTTAAAAAAAAAAAGACAGACAGACTCAAGTCAAGTCCTTGGGCGGAGGAAGAAAAAAGAAGACTGAAGCATCCAGACAGGGCAACGTCAGCCCCGAGGACATCTTCCCCCACCAAGTCATGTCGCCTGGGGCAGCCAGGCAAGCACCCAAGCCTCTGTCACTCGTCTCCCACACAGAGAACAGGCAGGGCAGCTAAGCATCGCAAAGCAGCAGAGGCTAGAACCAGAAAATTAGAGACGCATGTGTGCTGTAACTGGGGATGGGAGGAAAGAATGGGACAATTCACACTGGCAGCAGCAGACCTAATGGAAAAAAACAAAAAACAAAAAACCCTTAAATACTTTAAACAGCCTCTGCCAGCTACGGGAGGCTACGAGCTCTTGGAATCGAAGGCAGCAGATAAAACCACCTACTGAAAATCCTGAGTTTGAAAGATAAGTTTTGTAAGAGGGCCCTTCACGGATTGGCGGAAGAACAGAACGAGGTGGAAAAATGAACTGGGGAGCCGGAAGATGAATCAAGGCACTCTCGCTGAACGCAGGAGGACCGGATTTTAAAGGTGGGGGAAAACGGATTTTAAAGGTGAGGGGAAACGGGATGCAACAGAAGTTCAACACTCAACTCGTAGCACTTCCACAGGGGAAAAAAGAAAAAAAATAATAAAACACTGTGAAGGAGAAACGTTTAAAGAAATAAGAAGCAGGAGTTCGCCACAATTAAAGAAAGGGCTAACGCTTCGGGCCGAAAGAACTCACAGAATGCCGAGAAAAAGCCCCTACCTAGATCTATCACAGTAAAATTAAGAATTAAAGGGAAAGAACACATCTAAAAATTTCCAGCGAGAAAAGGCAGAAAACCTATAAAGAAACAAATATCAGACTGACATCAGAGTTTTCAATAGTATTACCAGATGCCAGAAGACAACGGAATACCTGCAACCTCAAAGGAAATGAAATCCGGCCATTTGCAGCACCGTGGATGGAACTGGAGGGTATTGTGCCGAGTGAAGTCAGCCAGTCAGAGAAGGACAGATACCGTATGTTTTCACTCATATGTGGATCTTGAGAAACGGAACAGAAGACCGTGGGGGAAGGGAAGGGGAAAAAAATAGTCACAGAGACGGAGGGAGGCAAGCCATGAGACTCTTAAATGCAGAGAACAAACTGAGGGTGATAGGGGGTGGGGGAGAGGGGAAAGCGGGTGATGGGCGTTGAGGAGGGCACCTGCTGGGATGAGCCCTGGGTGTTGTGTGTAAGTGATGAACCACGGGAATCTACCCCCAAAACCAAGAGCACACTGTAGACAGTGTATGTTAGCCAATTTGACAATAAATTACATTAAAAAAGAAAAGAAAAAAAAGAAGACCACAGAATATTTTCCGATTGCAAAGGAAATAATCTTGGAATCCTTAGTCTGGTGTTCAGCTGATTTATCATTAAATGTAATGGTGAGGGGTGTCTGGGCGGCTCAGTCGGTTAAGCATCCGACCAGGTCATGATCTCACAGTCAGGGGATCAAGCCCTGCATCAGGCTCTGCACTGACAGTGTGGAGCCTGCTTGGGATTCTCTCGCTGCCCCTCTCTCACTGCCCCTCCGCTGGTCATGTGCAAGCACACGTGTGCTTGTTCTCTCTCCCTCTCTCAAAATAAATAAGCATTTTAAAAAATAATTAAAAAATTAAAAAAATAAAAAGCCTTAGCGACGTACTAAGGACTATTTTTAAAATGGTAGTTTATAAACCAACAAAGTTAAAAAGTAAAACTTCTTAAAAAAAAAAAACAAACAAATAATTTACCATAACACTGTCCCTTCCTGTTCTTCAGCCGGCCCCTGCTAAAATCTCCATCTCTGGTCTCTTGACCACTTTGCCTAATTTCTCACCGGCCCGTTTTTCTACTCATCCCCTGGTCTCCCCTCATACCAAACCCATTATTCCCCCAAGAACTCTCCTCACATATCTCCACCCCTCAGGTGGGTCCTCCAAAGAGAAATTACACAGTATAGGCAATCTGTTGGCATTTAAGGCAATTATTTTATCTCTGTTACACTAATATAGATTCTTCTTAAGTAATCTCTATGCCCAGTGTGGGGCTCAAAGTCATGACCCCAAGACCAAGAGTCTCATGGTCTACTGACTGAGCCAGCCAGGTGCCCCAACACTGGGATTGATTTTTAGATATTTATTTTACAATTTTACCATTTCTCTGATGTCAACTTTGGGAGTTTTTAATTTAACTCTTTTGGGTATTACAGGTAATGAGAAGGATGGCTCTCTCTTTTCTAATTGTTCCTTATTTCCTTTTCTTGCCTGTTTACATGGCATTGAATGTTCTGACGTAAGTGAGCAGGCAACCTTACATCATTCTTGTCCTAAGTGGAAACATGTCTCCGTATTTACCATTCAGGATGATATTGGCTATTTCAGAGAGATATACTTCCCTCTAATAAGGAAGTAGCCATTGCTAATTTATTAGGAATTTTTTTTAATGTTGACTTATTTTTTGGAGACAGAGCATGAGTGGGGGAGGGACAGAGAGAGAGGGAGACACAGAATCCAAAGCAGGCTCCAGGCTCTGAGCTGTCAGCCCAGAGCCCGATGTGGGGCTCGAACCCACGAATCATGAGATCATGACCTGAGCTGAAGTCGGACGCTTAACTGAGCCACCCAGGCGCCCCATTAGAAATGTTAATTCAAAATAGATGTTGGTTAGGAAAGCTGGGGGAATGGTATATGAAAATGTTCTTACTATCTTTGCAACTCTTAGAAATCTAAAATTCTTTCTTTTTTTTTTTTAATTTTTTTAACGTTTATTTATTATTATTGAGAGACACAGAGACACAGAGCATGAGCAGGGGAAGGGTAGAGAGAGGGGGAGAACAGAATCCGAAGCAGGCTCCAGGCTCTGAGCTGTCAGCACAGAGCCCGACATGGGGCTCGAACTCACAAACTGCGAGATCATGACCTGAGCTGAAGTCAGTCGCCTAACCAACTGAGCCACCCACGCGCCCCAATCTAAAATTATTTCAAAATCAAAAGGCTAATAAAAAATAGATGTTGACTTTTGTGCAATATCTTTCGGCATCTATTGAAGTGATCACTGAATTTTTAAATACTCTTTTAGGGACGCCTGGGTGGCCCAATCTGTTAAGCACCCGATTCTTGATTTTGGCTCAGGTCGTGATCTCATCATGGTTTGTGGGTTTGAGCCCCACATCAGGCTCCAGGCTGGCAATGCAGAGCCTGCTTGGGATTCTCTTTCTCTCTCTCTCTCTCTCTCTCTCAAAATAAATAAAATAAATTTTAAATACTCTTCTAAAGGCAAAAGTCAAAACATAAAGTTTTCCTGTGGATCTCCCCATATCCATTCTCACTCACATCTAATCCATTTTTCCTCTGCTTAACATAAAGATTTTTCTTAAACTGCAAACGAGGCCATCACGTACCCCTGATCAGAATCCTTAAATGGCTTCCTGTGGCATTCAACATAAAATTCAAAATCCTTAACGGGCCTAAAGACCTTGCATCACGCAGCTTGCCTCTTCTCATCTCCTCTTCCAATCCCCTCCCTGTCCCCTCTGCTACTGCCACACTGGCTAGCTTCCTGTTTCCAAGTCTCTCCTACCTCAGGGCCTTTGCTCATGCTGTTCCCACTGCCTAGAAACCTGTTCCCTACTCTCAACCTGGCTAGTTCGTGTCCTTTCAGATCTCAGCTCTGAAGTGTCTGCTATTCAGCGAAGCCTTCCTCCCACCAATCCACACCAGGTCCCGTCACTCTGCCCTAGGGCATAGTGCTTCCCAAGTAGTCTCACAAGCCATCATGTTTGTAATTATTTGTGGGATTATTTGTTAAAACACATGCTCACTAGACTGTAAAGTCTTTGAAGGCAGGACCACAGTGGGTTTCTCCACTGCTGCCCGCTCAGAGCCTAGCACAAATGACCAGCACAAAGGCATCTAACATATATTCAAAATACCACATCACTTTGAGCAAATCACTTAACCTTTTGGTGCCTCCGTTTCCAATCTGTAAAATGGAGCTAAGAAGACGCTGCTTCATAGAGCTTGTGTGAGCTGTACTGGGGCTTGTGTGAGCTAATATACATAAAGCACTTTAGAGATGTGCCTGGCACACGGAAAGCCCTAAGAGGCTGCTTCTTGCCAGCCCTAAGGCAGTCCCCCAAGTCAGTCACCAGTGCCCTGGCACCCTGCTATGAAGTCCCAGATTCCACAGGGGAAAGCGAGGGAGACGGGCCAGCCCAACAACGCGGAAAGCTGGCAGCGTGCAGGAAAATGATTCCAACTTTCCAATTCCAGGCCCTTCCTCCTTGATCCTCTCTGTATTCCAAAGATACGCCAAATACAAGAGGCCCTAGCAAAGAGCATTCCCGCAGTCTTTCCCATATTTATTCCTTCAACAGATATGCTGAGCACCTACTAAGTGCCAGGCACAGATCTAGGTGCCAGCAATGGGGGTGGGGACGTGGGACAAAAATTCCACCTTCATCCCATGTCCCTCTACGGAGGAGAGCTGGGAAGGTAGAGGAGAAAACAATTGCTAAGAAGAAGTTGCTATTATCACCCTCTCCTTAAAGACAAAGAAGGGGCGCCTGCGTGGCTCAGTTGGTTAAGGGTCCGCCTCTGGATTTCAGATCAGGTCCTGATCCCACGGTTTGTGGGTTCAAGCCCCACACATCGGGTTCTGCGCGGACATCGCAGAGCCTTCTTGGGATTCTCTCCCTCCCTCTCTCTGCCCCTGACCTGCTCACGTGCGCTCTCTCTCAAAAACAAGTAAAGAAACATTTTTTAAAAAGAAATAAAGACAAGGAGTCCAAGGCACCGAGAAGGTCTCCCCCTTACCAGACCCACACAACCAATCAGCAGCAAAGAGGGGAGCCTAAGCGATCCGGCCCCTAACCACTACCCTATCCCGCCTCTCTCCAAAAGGCAGGAGCAAACTAAATCTTCCACCTCAGAATAGGGGGCCTCAACTTTAAAGAATCTAAAAGCAGGGTCGCAGCAAATAGGAAGGAACACCGCTCAGGAAATGTCGAATGTTCAGCCTGGAAGCCAAAGGTACGACGTTTGCGAAAACCAACGAGCTGAGCCTGTCCGGGAGTAATTTCTCCTCAAAGGATTCTGCGGGCAGCTGACGCCTGGAAGGAGGGAAGGCGAGGAGATAAAAGGGGGAACTCTGAACCTCACTCCCCAAGGCCACCGGGCTTCAATCCCCCATCCGAAAACAAAACTGCCTGGAGGTCGTCTGGGTCCGCCTGGGTGGCTGTGGGCTCTCCGGGGAACACAGAATCCCAAGCGCGGGACAGAGCGGGCCAACATTTCTGCACGCTCTCACTGTCCACAGACTCCCAGGGAACCAAAAGCACTCCCACCCTGGTCTGACCTGGTGGAAACAGCTGGTGTTTCGCCACTTGAGCTCAAATAAAGGTAGATCGTCCCCGATTTTCTGGGAAGAGGGAGGGGGCAGTTAATGGACAGAATTCCGTTTTGAGGTTTTCTCCAAAGAATTTTTCTCGAAAGAGACGCAGCTACAAACACGTGTCTGCAGCCGCCACGTGAGCACAAAACAAACATCTAAGCAACCAAAGAATCGGGGAATCAAAGTATCTACCTTGCAGGACTTCTGTAAGGATCAAATACGTTGTTATTTGTAAAACGCTTAGAATGGCACCCGGCCCATAGCAAGCACAGTGCATATACATATATATATGTAACTATTTGCCAGGTAACATAAATTAGGAAAATATTTACCAACTACTCTTCTTAAAAATCCTACTCTTGGGGCACCTGGGTGGCTCAGTCAGTTAAGCGTCCGACTTCAGCTCGGGTCATGATCTCACAGTCTGTGAGTTCAAGCCCCGCATCGGGCTCTGTGCTGACAGCTCAGAGCCTGGAGCCTGCTTCAGATTCTGCGTCTCCCTCTGCCTCTGCCCACCCCTGCTTGCGCTCTGTCTCTGTCTCTCAAAAATGAATAAATGTTAAAAAAAAAAATTTTTTTAACCCTACTCTTGCCTCCTACATAGCTTATTTTTTCAGAGGGATGTGTTTCTGATCTCACACTGGACACACATGAGTTTTACTTCCTATGGCTCAAGTTACATGATGACAGCAAACTTAATCAATGTGCCAAAGAGCATGTGACAGTCCACAAAGAGCAGCATGTCAGAGACTGCTCATCTCAATAATAAGATAATTCCTGGGGCGCCTGGTTGGCTCAGTCAGTAGAACATGTGACTCTTGATCTCGAGGTCATGCGTTCAAGCCCCATATTGGGTGTATGGCTTACTTAATAAAAAATAATAAGTTAAGGCCTAATGAGAGAGGAGAATGGAAATTAATGACTATCCACCAAATTCCAAACATCAACTATATTTTCCAAATCTGGTTTGAAATCTCGATTACACCACCTCCAAAAAAAAAAAAATGTCTAAGATTCCTTAAGCAAGGCAGTCAAATGTTGCCCGCCAAGACACTGTCACTTGATTCACTGTTCTGGCCCTTCCCAACATCTCAACACAGGGAAAACCAGGAGAGACAGAAGAATGAAGAGACGTTTGTTCACCACTGATGGGAACAGTCTAGCCTGAATTCTGAACGCCAGTCGCGACTGTTCAACCTTATGAATCTACGCAGCCATGAAGCGAAATGAGTTGGGGGGTGTCCCCCGAGGCTATTCTAGATCTCACAAATGGCACTCAAGACCGCATACTCGAAGATGTACGTTATGTTCAGATGTGGGGAGGGTGCCCCATCCCTTCCGTCTGCCCTGCACATCACCTGCTGCTTCAACCTGCCAAACTAGAGCAAACGAACAATCCCTTCACAATAAGCGAGCCAAGCTACTGCTTCTTTTTTTTTTAATGTTTATTTTTGAGAGAGACAGACAGAGCATGAGCGGCAGAGGGGCAGAGAAAGGCGGAGACACAGAATCCGAAGCAGGCTCCAGGCTCCGAGCTGTCAGCACAGAGCTTTGATCTACTGATTGATCGCCGTCAGCATATTCATGCTAGGTCTGTCTGTCCCTTCGAGAGATGCTTCAAATCTCCCGATGGCTGTCTGGTTACAAAAGGTTTGTAGTGGGTGGGAGGTTGAGGATTTTATCCTTTAGCTGGGAGTTAACCAGTTGCAGTCAGGTTAGGACTCTGGGTGAGCAGGCTCTAGTTTTTAATTTGTTTCCCAGACTCTTGTTCCTTCCCTCCTGATGTACCTCCGGAAGCAGGACTCGAACTCACGGACTGCGAGATCATGACCCGAGCCAAAGTCAGACGCTCAACCGACTGGGCCACCCAGGCACCCCAAGGGGAACCAAACTCCTACTCATCTCTTTCCACTTGGTTCTTTGAATTTCTGAGCCTCCCACATCTACCTCCTAAATTGTTTTTCATAAAATATATCTGACCCCCCCACCGACTCGTATCAACCTCAGCCAGAAATAACCCCTTTCTCATCAGCTCTGCCCTGAGCAGGCTGATGGAGCTGAAACAGTGGGGACTCATTTGGGGCAGTGGCTGCCTCTGCATCTTTATTATTATTTATTATTATTGTTGTTGTTGTTGTTGTTGTTGTTGTTATTGTTATCAGCTACCTATCTTTGCCACCTAACCTGGAAACCCCTTTGGGGCTGTGTCACTTGATGAGGCCTCCCTCTGGGCTTAGCAACAGCATCGCACATACAGAGGAGGCTAAGACAGGTACTCTGATGGGCCCACGGAGAAAGGTCAGTAAATAAAAACTAGTCACTTCATTGTCATCATCCTCATTTACCTATTATCACCACTGTCACAGCCAGAATATAAGGCTCTCAAAAGCCAAAACTATTCTCCATAAACAAAGACATTTTCGATGCTCAGGGAATATTTACAAGACGCCGCACCAGGCTGGGAAAACGTTTAAAATCACCGATTTGGCATCTTGCCCAGCGTGCTTATCACTGACCAAAGACCAGCCAGTTAGCAACATAATCAATTCCCAATCATTCAGGACCTAATTTATCGATCTAGGGACCATCCCGAACGCCCTGTCCTCTTTCCCCACTGGCCCCTCGTCCTCTCTGAGCAGGAAAGAAAGGGTGAGAACCACATGTGCCAACCGTGGCTGACCACCAGCAGACGGACCCGAGGTTCAGAAACCAAAGGGGCTACACCTGATGGCGACAACGATGTTTCTAGATCATCCGTGGCTCACAAAGAACCCACTGAAGTAAAACCTAACCTTGAAAAAGCATCACTCAAGTCATGGAAGACAGCTTGCCTGCCAAACCCACTTCTGTAGACACTATGTCGAGAGAACTTTTGCGGCTCTGAGAAGCAGGACATTTCTCCAATCCTCCGGAGAAGCAGTGAAATTACACAGTCGGACTCTGAATTATTCATGTCACAATTTACTGAGAGGTCTCCGTGAGGTCGTAAGTCACACCCAGATGCAATGCCACGCACCCACCCAAGGGTCTGTGACTGGGGATGAAAGGAATGTTGAGCCTACTGTTTGTGAACATCCTCTGTACCCAAGGCTTTATTCCAGAGAAGTGGTGGGGAAGGCTCGTGGAGAGCTCTGACGCTGGAGAATCAGTCCAGAACGAGGCTCCAGTGGGTGGGTCAGAGAAGCAGGGAAGTCTGGGAAGAGCTGACTGCAACGGTCCAGGCAGAGATTCGTGTCTGCAGGTCATGCACAACATGTACGGGTAGTTCACACAGAAGTCCTTCCCTTCTTATTTGCCAGCACACTAAAGGAGCCCCCGCCCCCTTCTCACCCACCTGCAGCCTGATAACTTGTTTCTCTGTGAGCTGATTTAGAGGCAAGGTGGCCAGCCTGGGTGACGGCACCAGGAGTCCTCTCTGTACAAAAGCCTGCTTTACATCTGCTGCGGCTCACGGGTGAGGACGAGGTCAAGGAAAGGGCTGGCGAGGAAAACCGCCACTTTGGTTTCGTATTCCTTTAGGCTGTTTGCTTGCCTCTAAAACATTCTGTGACCCTCTGGGTTGGGGCAGTCAATGCCCCGATATAATACTCCATTTCCATAAGACAGGATGTTTTTTAAGCACCTGGAGGATATTGATCTGCTACAGATGATGGAGGCACTTTAGGGCAAAGAGCTGGAGAGAGGAGACGGGCAGCCCCCCCGGGGCAGAGCTAGGAGCGTTGTTTGATGTGGCTTTCACTTAACTGGTGAAGAGTAACCAACAGGAAACCCTGAAATCATCACCTCTACAACAGCATCCGTCAGAGAGCTGAGCCTGTAGACATCAGGTCGCTGGAGGGACGTATCATCCAGCTTAGAAAGAGGTATCCTAAAAGAACAGAATGTTGAAACATACTGAAACATAGCTGGCATTCATCAGGATTTTTTTTTTTAATGTTTATTTATTTATTTTGAGAGAGACAGAGAGAGTGTGTGAGTGCAGGAGGAACAGGGAAAGAGAGACACAGAATCTGAGGCAGGCTCCAGGCTCTGAGCTGTCAGCACAGCCCCACCCAGGGCTCGAACCCATGAACTGCGAGATCCTGACCTGAGCCAAAGTCAGATGCCTAACCGCTTAACCGACTGAGCCACCCAGGCGCCCCTCATTGGGATTCTTAAATGATGGTGTTCATTCTTTTGCCTTTCTCTAGATGGAGCTTGGGAACCCTGCCTCTCAGGTTAGTGAATTAAGTAACTGCAGCTCGGGCATCACGTTTTCCACTGCATGCTGGGACCTCTGGTGGCACATTTCCATAACCACTCTCCTTTATACTGGAACTACTGATGCAATAAATCATTTTATCACCAAGACCTACAGTTTCTAGGTAGCGCTCTCTACCAAAAGAAACCTATTGGCTTTTGGCCAGAACGGCAACTTGACTTGGGTTTTGGCTATTTTTGAAGGTACCTGGAGTTTGGTCCTGGGAAAAAGAGCTAGCATAACGGAAAATAAAAGACCTCATTAACTCTATGACTCTTGTGGCTAATGAAAGCCATTGCTGGTGCAGCTCGAGGTTAAAAAAAAAAAAAAAGGAGAGGGAACATCTCACTGAATCGCCTCCTCCCAGCCAATTATTTCATTAGCAAACAAGAAAAGAAATGCAAATGAACATTTCCATACTGACTCATTGACTCAGCACAGCCACTCTGGCACCCCAGCCATTTCAGATCAAACGAGCGTGCTGGAACGTCCATAGACCCTCAGCATCCACATTTAGCTTCCCTTTCCAGAGCTATTCCCCACATCCCAGGCGAGACAAATGCACTTTGCCGTCTGTGAACTTCACATCAATCTACTTGAATCGCTCCCACTCCGAACGGCAGCTTTGAAACCAACCACCTAACACCCTTAAGAAAAAAAAAAAAAAAAAAGCTGAGAAGTTGAAGACCCTGAAAAGGCAAGTCCAGTAGGTCCCAAGAGGCTGGCTTCCCCGGAACTGTGGAAGACAACCACTTGGCCTCCTTGCCCTCTGGCCTTCAACATGGGGACACAGCCTTCGGTAAATGGACAAGGCATTTGCAGAATTCAGAGGCCAGAAATCCAGAGGCTCTCTCTCCCCGCTGAACTTCTTGGCAAAGAGAATGTACGACGAATCAAACAAAGGTGGTATTGAAATACTGCTCGGACTTACATCGCAAAATGTAATGAACACCCGTCACTTCCTTCAAATGAATCCATAAGTCTCCCAAGCCTTCCCAATATTTATAGCGTGCGCAAATTACCTTCCTAATAAACCACTTCATGAATTAAAGGGCCCCTACTTCCTTTATTCAAATCATTATGTAATCCAGCATGCTCTCATCTCAGGCATGGCCCAGAATAAAATGTTCTCCTTCACCAGAGAACATTGTTTCAAGGTCGGCCCACCTGGGCTGCTCCTTTGATACATCTCACTGCAACAGCACAGCCTCTCGGGAGACCACAGCAGGGTCCCTAATTAAACGCATGACCACAGGGAGCTCAGATGTGGCCCATCCTGCTTCAGCCCTCTGTCTGAGGTGGAACCACAAGGGCACACACGGCTGATTATGTTCAAGGCCCAGGGCAGACAGCGCTCCTAGAACAGGAGGTGGCAAACCTTTTCTGGAAAGGGCCAGAAAGCAAATACTTTAGGCTCAATGTGCCATACAGTCTCTACTACAACTACTCCATTCTGCTGATCTAGGACCGAAGTACCCATGGATGACAGTAAACAAATGCCTGTGCCTGTGTCCCAAGAAAACTTTATTTGTAAAAAGGCAATAGGCTGGATTTGGCAGATCGCCTTGAAGCTACTGTTGTAGATGAAAGGAAAGGTGTCTTCTGAGCCTTTTATCACCTTGCCCAGGCCAGTGACTGTAGGTCTTACGGTGAAATCTCCCCTCACCCTTGTGGGAGTGGCAAACACCATTCAGCTTGGTTATTTCCACCTCTACAACTTTCTTTTGCCCTGTTTGAGACATAAAGTGCCTTAAGCAGGGAACATTCAAATGCCAGTCATTCTCTTTATGTATATATGGCTACATTACAGAAATAGTTGACTTTGGTTGGCAGGCCTTGCTTACAAACAAGAGTCTTAATTTAATAATACAGATGAAATTTCAAGTGACAGAAGGTCAGGCCCCATCGGGAATTTCCCTACCTCCTCCATGCAAACAAGCATTGATAAAAGGTGCTTACGTTTGACGTCTGCAAAAGAATGTGAATGCACTTAATACCGCAGAGAGTTAAAATGCTTAGAAATAATTAAAACAACTTTATGTACTTTACCACAAGAAAACAATTACTTTCTAAAAAAATCTTGTGAAGGGAAAAACACTGATAGCCACAGGAAAAAAATTACGGTAAACAGGAGGAAGAACTGGTGGTCGAGGAGTTCCAAATGGGGGAAACAAGCCAAGTTTTCCAAACTGTCAGAATGAAAGGCAAAATTAAGGAACCCAAGCAGCTCTGGGCCTCCTCCAAGGCCAAAAGCCAAGTTCATCATACACGTTTTCTTTACTGAAACCTTTACATATTTTGAGCATGCCTCGCCTATGATGCTGGAATTCGTTAGCCCACAATATACTTTTTTACTACAAAGAAAACTCTCAATAAAGCTGTCATCCAAAGAAAGAAATTCAGCACTGAAAGGGACCTTGGACGATACGCCACTCGGCATTTGTAACCTTTTCTTGTCGCATTGGGCATGATGGCTGATGTTCAAAGCATGATGGATAACTCGAGATCCACTCCCATGGTTTTGCTCGTGCCATTTCCCTCTCTGCTGCTCAAGAAAGTACTTCAGAAGATGAGTAAGAGTGGCATTATTGTATGAATAACCTTGAATCCAGTCTAGTTTTCCTTCTATGTAAGGCATTAGCAAACATAGATACCTCATGTGTGGGTGGGTGTATACACACACACACACACACACACACACATACACACACCCCAAAACACCTACACCCATAACAGCATGAGTGAGAACCGGTGTATAATTCAATCTAACCAGAATTCTTAAAATACCTATGGGTAGATATATCCTAGACTCTGTGCTCTTAATTTATTCCAAGGAGCTGAGGGAACTTAAGTAACCGTCACAGGCTCCATGTAGGTCTTTACAGATCAAGTCAGAACGTAGAAATGGCCACATGAGTACTAGTTTTACATACCCAAATAAATAGAGAGACAAGCAAAATCAAACAGTTTGACCTATCTGTGCACCTATGAATTCAAGCTAACTCAGACCACAAGCTAGCTTAGAAAAACTTAGCCTGGCAAGAAAAAGTGAACAAAACACTGTATATATGGGTGTATGTGTGTATATATATGTACATATATACACATATATATACATATATATGTACATATATGTACATATGTACATATATGTACATACACACACATATATGTATGTATATACACATACACCCATATATACCAAACTCTCCGAAAATTCTAGTTGTTACTGAAAGGAGCAAATGTATTCAGTACCCCCAAAAGTATAATATGTGTTCCTATGCCCTTGATCTGGTCACATTTCTACCCACCCAAATCTAGGAGAATGGAGAAATTTTCATATTCTTGAAAAATCAAGAACTAAGCAGACTTGTCTTAGTCTATTCAGGCTGCTGTAACAGAATACCACTGACTGGATGGCTTACAAACGGGAATTTATTGCTTACAGTTCCAGAGGCTAGGAGAGTCCATGGTCAAGGCACCTGCAGAGTCAGGGTCTGGTGAGAACCTGTGTCCCAGTTCACAGATGGCTGTCTTTATGCGGGGTCCTCGAATGGTGGAAGGGGACAAGGATCCTGCTGAGGTCTCCTTTATAAGGGCACTAATCCCATCCAGGAGGGGTCCACCTTCATGACCTAATCACCTCCTCAAGGCCCCACCTCTGAACACCATCACACTGGGGATCAGGTTTCCACATAAGAATTTGGGAAGGGAAATGGGGGACACAATCATTCAGTCTACGGCAAAATTATGACCATCTCTTCCTTTGGTCTCTAAGCCAGTCCGAAAGTTAGTTCAGTTGTCTCCCTGGAGTAGCACTGCCCAAAGTGTGTGTGTGTGTTGACAGGTGTCAGGGAATGAAAGGGTGCTATCATCGGTTCTCTTTGAGAAACCACCCTGACTGAAAGTGAACAAAACGTCAGTTTCTTCACTGCGTGACTTCTCAAAGCAGAAATACGCTGGTGCTCACTGCGTGGCCCCACAAGGACATGGCAGCAGGTAGTGTTACTAACCATAGGAGTTTTGTGGGCAGTGTATCTCGTGGAAATAGCGTTCCATGGAACTCACTTTGCAAAACTATATCCACAATGGGACTCTCCTGTCCCATTATGTGGAATCATTTGAGCCTGGTACTTTAGCCCTCAGTATCAAATTTTTCTAATTTCCTGGAGTCTAAATAGGAGGACTATTAGGATCCACATGACCCACTATAACTATGCTACATAAGTCGTCACTAGCCACGTGCAGCTATTTAACTCAAGGTGATGAAAATTAAATCAAAGGGGTGCCTGGGTGGCTCAGTCAGTTGAGCCTCTGACTTCAGCTCAGGTCATGATCTCACGGTTCGTGGGTTCAAGCCCCACGTCGGACTCTGTGCTGACCGCTCAGAGCCTGGAGCCTGCTTCGGATTCTGTGTCTCCCTCTCTCTGTGTCCCTCCCCCACTCATGCTCTGACTCTCTTTCTCTCTCAAAAATAAATAAACATCGGGGCGCCTGGGTGGCTCGGTCGGTTAAGCGTCCGACTTCGGCTCAGGTCATGATCTCACGGTCCGTGAGTTCGAGCCCCGCGTCGGGCTCTATGCTGACAGCTCAGAGCCTGGAGCCTGTTTCAGATTCTGTGTCTCCCTCTCTCTCTGCCCCTCCCCTGTTCATGCTCTGTCTCTCTCTGTCTCAAAAACAAACGTTAAAAAAAAAAATTTTTTTTTAATAATAAATAAATACATAAACAAACATTAAAAAATTGTTTAAAAAATTAAATTGAAAATTTTAAATCGGTTCTTCAGGGGCACTTGGGTGGCTCAGCTGGTTGAGCGTCTGACTCTTGATTTTGGCTCAGGTCGTGATCCCAGGGCTGTGGGATCAAACCCTGTGTCAGGCTCCGTACTGAGTGTGGAGACTGCTTGGGATCCTCTCCCTCTCTCTCTCTCTCTCTCTGCCCCTCTCCCCCACTCACATTCTCTCTCTCTAAAATAAAAACATATTAATTAATTAATTTTAAAAATGAGCTCTTCAGCCATGCCAACCACATTTCAAGTGCTCGATAGCCACATATGGCTACTGGCTGCAGGACTGGGACAGCATGCCTATGGATCATTTCCATCACTGCAGATATGTTCTCACAGCGTTGCACTAGAATATAAGCTCCCTGAGTTCAGGGATGTGTCTGTTGTGTTTTCTACTGTACCTGCAGCTGCATCAACCACAGTGCTTTGAGCACGGCATTTTTACATCAATAGTTGTTGGCAGGTAACAGGAAAGACGATTGCCTTCAGTAAGACTTGCCCTGCTCTGCAGTCGTTCTGACCGCCCCCTCCCCTCCCCATTCCTGTCCTCAAATTCTCTAGTGACCAAACATACTGCTCGCCTCCACACGGATGGACCTTGAGGGCATTATGCTAGGTGAAATAAGTCAAAACAAGACAAATGCTGTATGATCTCACTTATATGTGGACTCTAAAAAAAGCAAACTCGGGGTGCCTGGGTGGCTCAGTCAGTTGAGCATCCGACTTCGGCTCAGGTCATGATCTCACGGTCCGTGAGTTCGAGCTCCGCGTCGGGCTCTGTGCTGACAGCTCGGAGCCTGGAGCCTGCTTCGGACTCTGTGTCTCCCTCCCTCTGACCCTTCCCCGCTCATGCTCTGTCTCTGTCTCTCAAAAATGAATAAATGTTAAAAAAAAATTTTTTTTTTAAATAAATAAAGCAAACTCACAGAGACAACAGATTGGTGGCTGTCAGGGCTAGGGGGTGGGAGAAATGCAGGGATGTTAGTCAAAGAGTATAAACTTTGAGATATAAGCTGAATAGGCTCTGGGGCGCCTGGGTGGCTCAGTCGATTGAGCGTCCACTTCGGCTCAGGTCATGATCTCACGGATCATGAGTTCGAGCCCCCGCCTTCAGGCTCCGTGCTGACAGCTCAGAGCCTGGAGCCTGCTTTGGACTCTGTGTCCCCCCCTCTCTCTCTCTGCCCCTCCCCTGCTCAGTCTGTTTCTGTGTCTCTCTCAAAATAAATAAACATTAAGATGAATAGGCTCTGGAGATATAATACACAGCATGGTGACTATAGTTAACAGTACAGTATTACATACTTGAAAGTTGCTAACTGTTCTCACAATAAATAAATAAAGAAATAAATAAAGAAATAAATAAATACCAATTACGTGAGTGATAGATATGTTAGGTAACCTTATTATAGTAACTATTCTGTAAGATATACAGATCACCACAGAGTACAAACCATCACATAGTACGTTTTAAATCTATACAATGTAGTATGTTAATTATATCTCAATAAAGCTGGAAAAAATATCTCCTCAGCATGGATCTGGCATTGTCTCCAGTTAGTAACTAATGTATAGCAAGTTTTTATTTCCTCTCGCCCACATTGTTCAAATTCTAAAAAAAATTTTTTTAACATTTATTTATTATTGAGAGACAGAGAGACACAGAGCGTGAGCAGGGAAGGGGCAGAGCGAGGGGGAGAGACGGAGTCCGAAGCAGGCTCCAGGCTCCGAGCTGTCGGCACAGAGCCCGACGCGGGGCTCGAACCCACAACCTGCAAGATCATGACCGGAGATGAAGTCGGACGCTTAACCGACTGAGCCACCCAGGCGCCCCTCAAATTCTATCAAAAAGGCTAAAACGCACAGTTCAACTCAGAAGGCGTACAATTCTAGAACATTTTAAAAGTAGTCAACCTGCAAAAACCAAGGTGCTTGTGTTACACATCTTTCCACCCACATATTTAATTCTAAGGTAAGAAGAAAATGTCCCTTGTCACTTTGCCTTCCTGGTTGGGGGGATATGGCAGGTGTAGGATGAGTACCAGCCCCTGCCCTTAAATGCACAGGGATCCGGGGTGACAAGAGGTCTGTCCCAAGTGTCAGGATGCCTTTGTTCTCACGAGCAGAGCACAAGGGAGAGCAATACATCTCACACCTTCTTTAGCCACCAAACCTCCCCCTAAATTGACTTAGCCTCTTACCACCACTCCCAAAAGTGACCGTTTTCCACAGTCCACAGAGCGGCAGTATGTTAATCAGCGTAATAAAAATGTAAATGTTTGCTCCACTCAATACTCTTACAGATTGGAGTGGACATTTTCACAATCACCTTTTTCCCCTAACATAAAAGCTCTATAAACCCGAGATTAATTACTTCTCAGGCACCTGTTAATCTCCCTCTTTCCAACGAACAAAACCAACATCAGAGGGGTTTTTGTCTTCTTGCCAAAGAGCTCAACAGCGTGGACTCGTCCACCTGGCCCTTTCCTGAAAATGCCGCTTATCCGTCCTTTTGCATTTTATTTGAACTCTTCCGTTTAACAAATGTTTTTATTGTAAGCCTCAATTCCTATTAAGAAATAGACTTAGGGCACCTGAATGGCTCAGTCGGTTCAGCGTCCGACTCTGTATTTCAGGTCATGATCTCAGGGTTCCTAAGAGTGAGCCTGCCTTGGGCTCTGTGCTAACAGTGTGGACCCTGCTTCGGATATTCCCTCTCTCTCTCCCTCTCTCTCTTTCTCTCTCTCCTTTTCCCTCTCCCCCTCTGCCCCCTGCCCTCTCCCTCTCTCAAAATAAATAAATAAACATTTTTTAAAAGAAATACACGGACTAGATACATTTTGCTAAATACATCTTTTACTCCAGTACTTAGATTTTGAGAAATGTATTTCAAGCCTCTCCAAAAGCATTAATTCTAAATAATGTGAGCTCTGTCTCCTTGCATCACGTTACTTCACTTGTGCACATCAATACTGTGACCCCAGGAAGGAGGGCAACAGGACACTGGAGAGTAAGAGAAGACAAAGTCACTGTGGCCAGGGATCACCATCCCCTGGAGGGTCAGTCACGAAGTCACAGGAGAGGGCTTCCAGAGGTACATCAGGAGGGAAGGAGCAAGAGTCTGGATAAGAAATTAAAATCCAGAGCCTGCTCACCCAGAGTCCTAACCTGCCTGCAACTGGTTAACTCCCAGCTAAAGGACAAAATCCTCAACCTCCCACCCACTACAAACCTTTTGTAACCAGACAGCCATCGGGAGATTTGAAGCATCTCTCGAAGGGACAGACAGACCTAGCATGAATATGCTGACGACAATCAATCCATAGGTCAAAGCATATAACCTTGACTGGGCTAAGGCAAGCTCTTTTCCTCCTGGGATTCAGCAGGATTACGGCATTCTCTGCAAGATACAAAAATAAGCCTAAAGATCCTAAGGAAATAAATTTAAAGCCCACATCCTCAATGTTTGTGCTAGTTTTGAGAAGAAGTAAGTTCTGAGTTACTTCATGACTTTGAGATGTTTCAAACACTTAAGAAAATCTGCTCTGCAAAATGGATAAACGTGATTTATTAATACTCAAGGGTTATTAGAATACTGAAGACGACCTTGCTCCTTGGTTTTCTTATCAACCTTAGTTAAGTTCTTTGAAAGAAACAGATTCTTTAAATTTGCAATTCTAGTTAAAATGTTAAAGGAGTCTGGTTAAATTTGTAAGGTGCTAAAAGCCTTAAGAATGTTAATTTGTTAAATTTAGAAGTGAATGTTAGTTGATAAATAAGCGAAACCCCTCCTAACATAAAAATTACTAGTTTATAACTAAAATAGCTATAAGTTGAGGTTAAGGCTTAAGAAACAGCATGTTTTTTGGGGCGCCTGGGTGGCGCAGTCGGTTAAGCGTCCGACTTCAGCCAGGTCACGATCTCGCGGTCCGTGAGTTCGAGCCCCGCGTCAGGCTCTGGGCTGACGGCTCTGGGCTGACGGCTCTGGGCTGACGGCTCGGAGCCTGGAGCCTGTTTCCGATTCTGTGTCTCCCTCTCTCTCTCTGCCCCTCCCCCGTTCATGCTTTGTCTCTCTCTGTCCCAAAAATAAATAAAAAACATTGAAAAAAAAATTAAAAAAAAAAAGAAACAGCATGTTTTGAAATTCACAATTTTAATAAACTGAGTAATAATAATTGAACAAAAACAACTCACTGTCAATGTTCCCTTCCACGCATAAAAGTCATCCTCGGTGAGTAAAAACACACTGACAATTCACTTAGCTGTCATGTTGTTATTTTAAACCTTCTTCTTGGGGTTTTTAAAAAAAATAGTAGTAATAAACTAGATGATGGTGGCCAGGGAGGGGAGTGCGGGGATGGGTAAAGTAGGGGGTGGGGATTAAGAGCACACTTACCGTGAGAAGCACTGAGTAATATATAGAATTGTTAAATCACTATACTGTACAGCTGAAACTAATAACACCATGTGAGAATTACACTTGGATGACAAATAAATAAAAATTAAAATCAAAAAATAAAAAGTCACTGACAAAAAAAAAAAAAAAAAAGACAGCAAGACAACTGCCCTGGAAAATTAAATAAGCCCTTCTTAGAAGACAGATGCGAGGGCTGTTTTTCATCTAAGCATTTGGAATGGAAAATCCCCTCCAAAAGGAAATTCATTGACGAGATGATAAGGTGGTATCATCGTTGGAACCTCTGCCAAACAGGAAAGCAACCGGAACTCAGCAAGTCACTGGTCCCGCTGCCTCCTACTGGGTGGCCAAACCTGTACGGATGTGGGAGGCAAGGTCAGTGCGTACAGCAGACCAGGCGAGACCAGGGTCACAGGGCCACACGCACCTTAGTTCGTAATGTCATGTGGAAGACAGGCCCACTAATGCTACATCATCTAATTCCTCCAGAAAATTCTGAACTGTGATGTTCACACATATCCAGATTGTTAAATGAAAGCATTTCATTTTTAAGTCTTGGCAATTAACGACTGAAGGCATTTGCACAAGCAAAACAAAACATATAGGTGAACCACAAAGGGCCTATCCCAGGCCTATCTGTGGCTTTTGATCTACAGGATGAAGTTAAACTCCATAGTGAGTCTCTCATAACCTGATCCTGCCTGCCTACCAGCCCCAGCCCAGTTCCTCCCTAGTCAAACATCCTGCAACTCCTAAAGATGATTCCATTCCCTGCCTCTGGGCCTTTGCTCATCACCTTCTATGCAGAATGCCCTGACCTGTCCACCTGACAGGATAGCCTCTTTCATGGACTCTGGTCTGCTGCTCCCGGGTAGATTCGACCACTCCTTCCCTTGCCTCTTACACACACCTGAGAGCATTCCTAACACTTTGGTACTGACATAGATACGTCTGACACCTAAAATATACTTAGAACAGCAGTTGGCAATGGAAAAGACCAATCTAAAACCCAGATGACTTCAATAGGATTCCCTCACTGCAAAAAAACCCCAGAAACTTAATTTGAATTTGCTTGAGCAAATGCAGAGGTGGCCTACCGAAGGGGTTTAAAGGGTTCTCACAGAAGCCAAGAAAGGTAGCCAGGCCTTAGAAACACCCCGGATGCAAAGACTGGAAATCCAGCCAACTGAGAGGACGCGTTCATTCTCTCTGATTCTAACCTCTGTTTCTTCGGAGATAAACACAACTGTCGCAGTTCCTGAGGTGGCACCTTGCAGACATCCAGGCATTTGCCTACCTTCATTATCTGTGTCTCCAATTCAAAATCTCCAAGAGGAGGGAATACATATCATCACTGAAGGCCCACGAGAAGCAGTTCGCAAATAAGGAAGAATGGCCTCCAGACTGGACCTCCCAAACTGCTTGCTGAGTAAGTGGGGTCGCTATCCTGGGCTCAGGAAAACAAGGATGTACAACACAGGCGAGGCAGGTCTCGTCACCAAACCAGGCAGTGCAGGAAGCCCAAACACGCGCGCTTTTGACCGGAGGATAATGGCACCAACAGCACAGATTGCAGCATATGGACGTCCCGTCAGGGTAATACGTCTTAGCTACCGTAATTATCCTCTATTTCATTCCAGAGAGAAGTCCAACTTCCTGTACCTCCCAGAGCAGCGGGGTGATCGCCGTATGCTCTGAATTGCTGGTCATCCTCAGTGCATACTCACTTAAGAGACTCAGATACAAAAAAATTTTTAAATGAGAAGTGGAGAACATTAAAACCATAGAGAAGGTACACAGAGTGGTGGTTGCCATTGGTTTGGGAGGGATGCACAGGGTACTTTAGGGTGGTAAAACGATTCCATGTAATACGATGATGGTGGATATATGACATGCATTTGTCAAAACCCATAGAGCTGTACAACCCAAACCGTGAACTTTGATGGTCTACAAATTAAGAAAGAAAATAATTTAGAAGGTCAAAGGATGCCAGGAAAGAATCTAGACTGGCAAGACAATTCTAACTCTTACAAATATATGAAACAACCTCACTGAAGGGAGTGGGGGAAAGGTACTGACCTAAGTAACTGTGCAAATGAGCGGAAGACTAAAGACACAAGAAACAATACCTAAGCACCGTACTCTAGCTAGCAAAGTTGTTTCCCGTGGGGGTATAGGTTAACAATTCTAATACAGCCAGGCATGTATACTAGAATGGAACAATTACATCAATGGCCATCGGAGGGTATAAGCCAAGTTTCTCACTGTTCAAAAGGGAATTTACAAATACACAAGGGGAGCCTAGAATGATCCATGCAGTAATGTGTCAGAGTTGGGGACATCGAGATGCTAAACACGAGTTAAACTTACGCTTAGATACGGACGGGTTACACACGGAAATATTTATAACTATGTGTGTGTGCGCATGTGCGTGTGTATATACAGGTTAGCATTGAAACACTTTTTTCCTCTGTCAGCTGAGAGGACCTACAAGAACTGACACCCTTACAGCAATAAGCACACCCAGCACCCAGATCTTGGTCTCTAATACCATTCTCTGATAAAAGGAACAAGAGCTCCCTGAAGAAATAGTGGGTTCTAGGACTGGGGCAGGAAATACACAAGATGAGCCTGGAGGGGTCTTACACTGCCAGAGAGTAAGGAAATGCTCAGAAACAAACAAAAAGGCCACAAGGATGGGGGCACGTGAAAGTGACACAGAAGCTAACTGAAAGCGTTTCCAACGGCCAAAGCTGGAACAACTGTAGCAACAAAATAAAGTAGGGTTGGGTCATAACCCAAAGTAAAAAGCAAATACCCATGATTCCACACTGACGTGACTAAAGGAATGAACGGAGAAAAAGAGACAAATCTCCCATGCGGAAGAAGTCCAAATAAATGACAGAAATACTCTCCTCTCAAGGAAGTGGAGGAACGTCCCCACTCCTGAAGCGTGAGCTGCACACAGTGACTTCCTTTCAAAGAGCACAGTCCGAAAGAGCAGGGAGAGCGGAGCTTTTCGGTGGAGAAACCGGGACGACACGACTCAAGCCAGGTGATCAGTTAACAGCAACGGTCTTAAATCACAGAGATACACGTACCCCTGACGTGACGCGATGAAAATGGCACTTGGCCTCTGCGGTCTTCCTCTCGAAACCCGTAACTCCATCTCATCGTGAGAAAAACATCAAGCCCATTCCAATAAGGGGCATCCTACAGTCTCCCGACCAGCAGTCCTCAAAAATGTCCAAGCCATCAAAATCAAGGAAAAGTCAGAGAGAGAAACTGTCACAGTCCACAGGAGCCTAAAGAGACATCACTACTAAATGTAACGGGATACGCAGGACGGGATTCTGGAATGGAAAAAGGACATCAGGTCAAAACGAGAGACATCTGAACCACCGTACGCTTTAGTTCATAATAAGGTGTCAGTGTGGATTCATTAACCGGGACAGACATACCACATTAACATAAGACGTTAATGACAGAGGAGCTCTGGGGGTGGAGGGGGGAGTCCGCAGGGACCATCTGTACTCTCTGCTTAATTCTTCTGTAAATCGAAAACTGTTCTCAAAAACAAATAAAATCTATCAATTGCTTTTTAAGTGGGAGGAAAGGAGGAACGCAGACCAAGGGCTTGTTGGTTTTCAGAGAGCGTGACAGCGATCTGGTCCCCTGGCTGGCTTCACGCGTGGCTCTGTCTCGCTGGGGCGGAATCTTCCTCTCAGCGCCGCGCGCGGCTCCAGACGAAACCTCATTACGTCTAAGATGGAGCTGCTGGCAGTCGGCAGCAAGAACTTTCTGGAGCGCAAAAGAGAAGCTATTTTAAGTGACAACCAGGGACTGCCAGACAAATCGCAAGCAGTTCACGTGAGGGGTTCACAGGGTGTGAAAATCACTCGCAGCTTTTGAAGGAGCAAACACGAAACAAGGGAAACCCTCGCGCGAACACTTCCCCAAGAACAAGGGGCGAGGCCCAGGACCGAAAAGGACTCAACGGCATTGTCCGTTTCTCCGAACTGGTCTCCCAGGGTCGCCACTCTCCTTTTACTGCAGAATCCCTGAAGGCAAGCGGCCAAATCCCACAAGAGAGCTGAGCGATCCAGACTGGCAGAGGCAAGGGAGTGAGGCCACCAATTCCGGTTAATTCCCCTGGGCCCTGGCTAACATCTTGCGGTCCCGGGCTGTTCCTCCAAAGGTCCAGCTTCTAGTCGACACCAATGTGCAGCCTGACACTGACCAGATTGCAAGTGTCACTCTGAATGGCCCTGAACAAAGAAACACGGCCATTAAAACACGGACAGGTGAGAGAATTAGGAGGAGGAAAGGCACGAAGGCCAAATGACTGCCTCTTCTCCTTCTTGTGTTTTTTTAAAATTTTTTAATGTTTATTTATTTCTGAGAGAGAGTCAGAGCATGAGCAGGGGAGGGGCAGAGAGAGGGGGAGACACAGAATCTGAAGCAGGCTCCAGGATCCGAGCTGTCAGCCCAGAGCCCAACGCGGGGCTCGAACCCACGAACCGTGAGATCATGACCCGGGCCAAAGTCGGACGCTCAACCGACGGAGCCACCCAGGCGACCCCCTTCTTGTATTTTTCAAAAGCTAAAAGTATCCTCGAACACACACATTTACGTAAAACAACACTTAAAAAGGAAAAAAAGTTGACATTTTGAAATCGATTCGTCCTTTCGGGCTTTGAGTCTGGAGGTGAAAAAGGAAAGCCGCCAGACACGCTACAGGCCCCGGGAGAGGAGCGAACGCACCATGTGGCCTTGGCCGCTGCAGCTCTGTGTGAGTCTGTAACAGAGCCAGGGAGTAGACGCTAAACTTCCTGGAAGACACAGAAAGCCAAGTTCTAGAGCTTTATGCCTCTCTCAGGTAAAATCCTGGATAACACAATTGCTCCTGTAAGACTGGAAACACAGGCTCCCCTTGGAACAAATACACGTGTTGCACTGAAAACAGTATCATCCGGTCTGTTCATAAAACTATCCTAACCAGAGTGGAGACGGGGAAAATATTTGAGAGGGTTACTTACTACTGACTTTATGAGAAAAGTTATCAAATTTGGTTGAATTTTTCTCTAAAAGGTCCGACAGCTGGGGTGCCTGTCTGGGCGGCGCAGCGGGTTAAGTGTCCCGCTCTTGACTTCGGCCCAGGTCATGATCTCGCGGCCCGTGAGTTCGAGCCCCGCGTCGGGCTCTGTGCTGACAGCTCGGAGCCTGGAGCCTGTTTCAGATTCTGTGTCTCCCTCTCTCTCTGCCCCTCCCCCGTTCATGCTCTGTCTCTTTCTGTCTCAAAAATAAATAAACATTAAAAAAAAATTAAAAAAAAAAAAGAAGTAAATCAACACGAATCCCCCAAGAGTCTTCTTTATAGACAGTCCTCGAGGAAACCCAGTGGAAAGTCACACAGTTGGGAACGGTAACTGGATGTAATCAAACAAAACTTGGCCGAGGGTACCTTCTCGGGAAACTATTTTCTCTAAGTGGAAGTGTTTGGGAAAAGCACACACCATATGGATCAGACTGAAACTTCCCGAGGATCCAGAAAGCTGATCTTCCCTCATGGTGGTCCTGTCAACACACTCCCCCACCTGGACGCTCTGAAACGGTCCCTAGAAAGTCCAGAACGAGTCCAATCTCCGTAACGGATCACACCTGGTTCCAATCTCATCTCTGCCACATCCATTTCTACCCCCAAACTCCACTCCGAGAACTAAGAGGACTCGCGATACCTCAAATACATCATTTGTCCTCGTGTTTCCAAGCCTCCAACCCCTTGGCAGGTCGACTATGTCATTTACTTTTCAAACTAGGACATTTTTGAGAGTCAAAGGAGTGCTATTAATAATGATGTGGGGACAAAAAGGATAACCCAAGGATACCACAATGTAGACTCCTCTAGCCTTCATTCACGATTTATTTCTCTGCTGTGAAGCCCATTGCAAACACCCTCTGGTGAACTCCTACTCATCCTTCAAGGCACAGGATAAATATCTCCCCTCCCTTTTTCTTGTGCCGTTCTGACCACTTTCTGTTAGAGGTAACCACTCCCTCGTCTTTGTATCTCTCACAGACTTTACCACACAATGTTATACTTACTTGTCCATGTGTATATTTTCTTTGAAGACAGGAATGTTTCCCCTGTACAACAGGCTTTGTGCTGGAACTGTCTTTTAGTCAGTGCTCAACAAAAGTTTATTCATTTTCTTATAAAAACATAAACAATGTACTTACCTTCAAAACCATTCTTTGTATAGCACAAACCACTGGCTCTCAGCCGGGGATAATTTTGCCTCCCAGGGGATACTTGCAATGCCTAGACTTTTGGTTGTCACGACGAGAGGGGATACAACTGGCATCTAGTGAGTAGAGGTCAGGGGTGCTGCTAATAAGCATTTTTTTTTTAATTTTTAAAAATATTTATTTATTTTTGAGAGAGAGAGAGAGAGAGAGAGAGCAGGAGAAAGGCAGAGAGAGGGAGACACAGAATCCGAAGCAGCCTCCAGGCTCTGAGCTGTCAGCACAGAATCCGATCAGGCCTTGAACTCACAGACCAAAAGATCATGACCTGAGCCGAAGTCGGACGTTTAACCGACTGAGCCACCCAGGCGCCCCTGCTAATAAGCATTCTACAACATACAGGACAACCCTCCCCGACAAAGAATTACCCAGCCTAAAATGCCAATAGTGCGAAGGTTGACAAATTCTGGAACTTAAAACTTCAGCTCCCTTCCTCCTGAAGTTACTACAAATTCTGGATTACAGAAATAGAATGTCAAGAAAATTTCCTGCACATATGCCATAGACATATTCAGAAAGCCAACACATTCAGGGATTTAGTATAAGACATGTAAAAATGGCACAGACTTATTGTACAGATTCATGAATTGGTCCGAAAAGCAGTGTGGATACACAATGTTACACAGAGTGCTTTCAATGCTGTTCTCATGCAGAGGTTAGGAATCTAACGCATGGATGTTACAAAGCAGATACGACAGGAAAAGGAGTAACACGAGTGGAGTTTCTTCAACCGTCCACAAAATCAAAGACGAAAGAAAAGCTACAAACTCTGGACCATGTCGAGTCACTGACATCTGGGACTTGAATCTGAAACTTGCTCAACTACCACCAGAACCAAATACCACTATTACGTGGAACAGAAACTCTAGAATACGTAAAGGATATTTTCTTTTTGTTTTTTAATGTTTATTTATCTTTGCAAGAAAGAGAGAGAGAGAGAGAGAGAAAGAGAGAGCGGTGGAGGGGCAGAGAGAGAGGGAGGCAGAGAATCCCAAGCAGGTTCCACGTCGTCAGCACAGAGCCCGATGTGGGGCTCAAACTCACGAACCATGAGATCATGACCTGAGCTGAAACCAAGAGTCGGACCCTTAACTGACTGAGCCACCCAGGCGCCCCTAGAAAATATCTGCAAACACAGAATCTTAATAAAATTAATTTCTAAAGAAAAACGTGACCACCAATTATGCAGCCGCTTCCATGAGAACAAATTTTCCAAGCTTCTCTATTAACAGATATCTGCACTCTTCAATTTTTGCTTGGTAAACCGTCCTTGTAATAGAGTCTAAAACATACCGCATACCTCTCTGCCTTCATTAACAGAACTAACTATGTCAAATTTGCTTCTCCTGGATGCCAAGGGTACCTTAACTACTTCTAATCTTGTACTATACTAATATAACCCTCACAGCCTATTGAAAAGGGATGGAAGGCTTGCCCCTTCAGTGAATGGACACGAATGGCCTGTTTTCTTCTGTTACAACTTCTGAGTCACCCACTAGGCCACAACTACAATTCCTGGGGTACGTGCCTCTGGCCTTCACCTCCAGCCTCTTCTAATGTGGCTCTTCTGGAAATCTGGTATGAAGTAAGTCATCAGAAATACCTTACCGAGGGGCACCTGGATGGCTCAGTTGGTTAAGCATCCAACTTCGGCCTCGGTTATGATTTCACCGTTCCCGAGTTCGAGCCCCACGTCGAGCTCTGTCCTGACAGCTCTGAGCCGGGAGCCTGCTTCGGATTCTGTGTTTCCCTCTGCTCCTCCTCCACTCATGCTCTTTCTCTTTCTCTTTCTCTCTCTCTCTCAAAAATAAATAAACATAAAAAAGAAATTTTTTAAAGAAATACCTTACCTAAACCCTGGGAAAGAGGCTGAGTGAATCCACAGCTCAAGCTCTATTCCACTAATTCCAGGCAAAAAGCTCTGTAGCCTGTGAATATTCACATCCATGTATGTTCCTTCCTTGGACGTCCTCTTACCCACTGCAACCCCTACCCCTTGTAGTCAAGAGCAGGAAGAAAGCCACATGGGTAAGGAATAA
Organism: Panthera uncia; assembly: GCF_023721935.1. Classification (NCBI taxonomy): domain Eukaryota; kingdom Metazoa; phylum Chordata; class Mammalia; order Carnivora; family Felidae; genus Panthera; species Panthera uncia. Next base: position 144,606,676 of record NC_064810.1, read on the forward strand.
GAAGTAAAAAGCCCACAAAGGAGTGGTTACCTGGGCAAAAGGAGGAACGAAAGGGGAGAGAAAATTAAACATGAGCCACAATCAGTAAAAATAAGGTCATTAAACTCCCAAGGCTTGAGATCAGGTTAGCTACATTTACGACAATCACCTTCTAATCCTAAAGCACACATCCCTTTAAGAAAGTAAATGAGACTTGCAGATGTTATTTAAAACTCCACAGAAAATGAGCACTTAGGTACTTACAAAACTTTAATTCAGAGGTATTGATTTTTTAAAACAGGCAACACATAACCAAAGCATCCTGTCCATTTGGCATTTATCTTAACCTGCCTGGAACCCACTAATTGAGAGTTTCAAGAATGACTCATACATCAAGGTGACTTTTAGAAGTGTGCCTCCAAGCTCCCAGACAATAATAACCGTGTGAGCCCTCTCTCCCCACCTCCCAATACTCTACTCCTGACTCAGATGACAACACCCTAGCAGTGACCTCAGCTCCCACAACCTACAAGGTCCAGAATGTACATTTACAATCGTTTCACTTCCTCTGGACTAGACGTTTAACTTGAAGCTACCAAAAGCTGTTGACGGACGGTAACAGACATAGAAAAGTCACTATCTGATGTGTATCTGTCACCAAGTCTGTGTTTATCAAATATTGGCAGCATTTGATAAAAGAGATGAATTGTACAACGCCATCACAGAGACCCCCAACCCTGAACTATCTCCTTTAGCACCTCACCTCCAGCCAGGACTAAATGGAAGTCTTTTCGATGGCAGGTCATACCGCATTGCCATAGGTACTAAAAAGGCATCTAATAATCCATCCTTGGAAGAAAAAAAAAAAAAAAAAACAAGAGAAAGATGGAGACATATACTTTTCTAGTATCATAAAATATATCTCAACATAACAGCCAGCACCACACTCAACAGAGAAATTCTAGTCAGGTACAAAATAAGAATGTAACCTATCACTGGTATTTTTTAACACAGACCTAGAGATTCCAGTCAATGTGATAAGACAAGAAAAAAAGGAAAAATAAGATAAAAACTCAGAGGGAGGCATACCATAAGAGACTCTTAAATACAGAGAACAAACTCAGGGTTGCTGGAGGGGAGGTGGTGGGGGGATGGGTTAAATGGGTGACAGGTATTAAGGAAGGCACTTTTAGGGATGAGCACTGGGTGTCATATGTAAGAGATCACTGGGTTCTACTCCTGAAGCCAAGACTACACTGTATGTTAACTAATTTGAATTAAAAAAAAAAAAAAAGAATCCGAAGTCTTGACAACATACCCTGTTAAGAAACACTCTCATATTTTGCTGACGGAAGTATGCGATCTTTACGAGAAGCAATTAGGCAATGTATATCAGAATTAAAAAGGCACATACCCTCTCACGTAGTATTTCCAGTCTCAACATTTACTCCACAGAAATAGTTACACATGTGAGAAATGATGCATGTACGGTATTACAGTATACATTCTTTGTAATATCAAAACACTGGAACTAATCTAAATAAGTATCAATAGGGAACGATGAACAAATTAGAGCACAGCCGTACGATGTACTACTGCGTAGCCACAACAAAAAATGACGGGACCTTTATCTCCCACTCCAGAATGATCCTAAAAAATACTGTTTGGTGAAAACAAAAAATGCCATTGGCTAGACTAAGAGATGGGAAGAGTGCCCACACTCACATATCTGCTTGCGTAAGCATTAAATGTCACTGGAAGCACACGTAGGAAATTGACAACATTGGTGACAATCTCTGCGGAAGGAGACCACAGGAGAGAGGGGAACAGTTCATGCCACACCCTTTGGATTATGGCCCATGCGAATGGAATACCTGCTAAAAAGTGAATTCAAGTTAAAAAATGTTTAAACCTTAGTAAACATTCAAAGCGCTCCCAACCCCAACTCCCAGCTAGTTATTAAGTTCTGACGATCTCTTTTCAAAGCATGTCCTATTCACCCATCTCCTCTCCAATTCTGTGACCATAACCCAATTCAGTCCTTGGGATAACTGTCAGCAGCCTCCTAGCTGGTCTCTGCCTTCCCTCTCTTCCCATTACAGAATGCACCTAACTCCACCGCTACATTCCTCTCTTTAAGTTGATCAGTGTCGGGGCACCTGGATGGCTCAGTCCGTTGAGCATCCAAATTTGGCTCAGGTCACAATCTCACAGTTTGTGAGTTCGAGCCCAGCGTCGGGCTCTGTACTGACAGCTCAGAGCTTGGAGTCCGCTTCGGATTTTGTGTCTCCCTCTCTCTCTGCTTCTCCCCTGCTCACACTCTCTCTCAAAAATAAATAAAATTTAAAAAATGAAAAAAAAAAAAAAAGATCAATGTCACCTAGATCTGGTTAAGTCCCTCCTCTATGCATCAGTAGATGCTATCTGCTACAGAAATCCACACTCCTAACTTGGCATTTAGACCCAAACTACTTTTCCAGCTCTATTTCCCAAGGGTGTTTTGGGCTCGTTTTTTAACTTTCCAATTATACTACAAGTTTCTTAAAGGTCAATTATTGTCTAACCCATGTTTTTATTTTCAAAAAACTCTTATATGGCATCTTGTACCTAGAAGGTACTCAAGAAACGTTCTCTGAATCAATGAACACACAATAAATATTACATATAATTAATGGAATTTAAATATCTGATTATCTCATACTAAAAAACGGAACAAAAATGAAAAGCATGGTCTCCTGTTTAAGCAGCTTGAGAAAAAAGAAGTTCAGGAAAACCAAACGCTGTGGCTGGTGATGAAAGTTTATTCTGGGGGCACCTGGATGCCTCGGTGGGTCGAGCGTCAGACTCCTGATTCCGGCTCAGGTCGTGATCTCACAGTAAGGGGGATCGGGCCCTGCATCAGGATCTGGACTGACACTGTGGAGCCTGCTTGGGATTCTCTCTCTACCCCTCTTTCTCTGTCCCTCCTCCCCTGAAAATAATAAATATTTTTTAGAAGCTTACTCTGAAATAGTCCACTCCACCAGAGTTTCACCTCCAAACGTGTTCTCCTTCCCACCTCCCATCTCATCTCCCCACTTCGCTAGGGTACCTTCCTCACCCTCAAGAGGACACTGCCTCCAATTCTATATCCTAAGTGACCTGGTTTAGTTCATTTCAGGTGGGACACAAATGTGTGTTGATGCTGCTTATTCTGATAATGGCCTTCACAATAACAATGTAAGAAAAAAACAACAACGTCAAGAAGTCATACAATGTATGCAGCCCAGAGGATGCAGCTTCCCCGTGACTGAAACCTAACAAACACTTCATCTTTGCAAACCCACAGGAAAATCGGCAAAGTGTTTCAAATTGCATATAATCAAAATAAGTCCAGTCTTTTGAATTCTTGTCTACCACTTTTTCTTCCACCTGAAGACTATAAAGGGACATTCCACGCTCTCGACATCATCAGGAAGCTATTTAACATCATTTTAAAGATATTTAAATCTTTTTCTTTTAAATTCGGTGTCAGCAAAAAGCAGAGAATCAAAAGTTTAACGGCTTTCATGAAAACAATACATGAATTTTCAAAGCATTCCCAAAATATTAAGATTTTTAAAATCTGGATAAACAAAAATATTTTTATCCCAGGAAATAGAGTATTATCGTTTCTCTTTTCCCCCAGATTCCTCCCAAAATTACGGCAGGAGTTACACGATAACTGACAACACCAAACGTTTGATTTCTGGACGGGACTTCTAAGGGCCATGCAGACAAATTAAAAATGGGTCTTAAGGGTTTTTTTAACTTTTAAAAAATCTTTTGTTGTAAAGTTTTATGTGATGAAATCACATATGGTAGCAAGAAAAGAAAAGGCCAAAACTGACCACTCTACCTCATTCCATCACTTAAGCTGAATAATCAATTTAGGAAGTGACTGGGATAAGTTTTTTAGATGGCTAACCTCTCTAACCACCAGTATCCTTACTTGCAATTTTAAGATCCATAACAATTAATTAATTGGTAGCACTTAGGGGAAGACTACATTATATATTGTGTGTAAATCACTCAGGATGTCTAGGAGTAGTGAGTGCTATATAACTAATGACTACTGTTATTTGTGAAGAAGTTAAACACTAGATTCAGAAAAAGCAGCTGACAAAATTCAAAGTCCACTTATGATAAAAACTCTCAACAAAGCGGGTGTAGACAGAATGTACCGCAACATGATAAAGCCATCTATGACAATGCCACAGCTAACGTTCTACTCAATCATGAAAAGCTGAAAGTTTTTTCTCTAAATCAGGGATAAGACAAGGATGCCAACTCTTGCCATTTTTGCTCAACACAGTATTGACAAGTCCTACTCATGGCAATTAGGCAAGAGAGAGAAATCAAAAGCATCCAAATGGGAACAAAAAAAACTAAAACTGTCACTATTTGTAGATGACATGATATTATACATAGAAATCCTAAAGACTTCACTAAAAAACTGTTGGAACTTGAAAATTAATTCAGTAAAGTTGCAGGGTACAATATCAATTTACAAAGATCTGTTGCATTTCTATACGGGAATAATGAACTATCAGAGAAACTAAGGGAAAAAAAATCCCATTTATAATTACATCAAAAAGAATAAAATACCTAGGAATAAATTTAACCAAGGAGGTGAAAGACCTGTACGTTGAAAACTGTAAGACATCGATGAAAGAAATTAAAGATACAAATAACTGAAAAGATATTCTGTGCTCACGGACTGTAAGCTTTAAAATCATTAAAGTGCCCACACTACCGAAAGCAATCTACAGATTCAAAACAATCCCTATCAAAATTCCAATGGCATTTTTCACAGAAATAGAATAATTCTAAAATTTGTACAGAACCACAAAAGACTCTGAATAGGCAAAGCTATCTTGAGAAAGAACAAAGCTGGAAACATCATGCTTCCTGATTTCAAAGTATATTTTTAAAAAACTATAGTAATCAAAACAGTATGGCACTGGCATAAATATAGACACATAGATCAATGGAACAGAACACAGTCCAGAAATAAACCCAAACACATATGGTCAATTAATTTATGACAAAGGAGCCAAGAATATACAATAGGAAAAGGACAGTCTCTTCAATAAATAGTACTAGGAAAACGGGACAGCCATACGCAAATGAATGAAACTAACTCAAAATGGACTAAAGACCTGAACGTAAGACCTGAAACTATAAAACCCCTAGAAGAAAACATAGGCAGTAAGCTCCTTGACATTGGTCTTGGTGATGAGTTTTTGGATCTGATGCCAAAAGCAAAAGCAACAAAAGCAAGAATAAACACGGGGGACGACAGGAAACTAAAAAACTTCTACTCAGCAAAGGAAACCATCAAGAAAATGAAAAGGCAACTTACTGAATGGGAGAGAATATTTGCAAATCATATATCTAATATGTGACTAATATCTGAAGTATCTAAAGAATTCATATAACACAATAGCAAAAAAAAAATCCAATTAAAAAATGGGTAGAGGATCTGAACAGACATTTTTCCAAAGACGTACAGATGGCCAACAGGTACCTAAAAAGACACTCAACATCATTAATCATCAGGGAAATGCAAACAATGAAAACCACAATGAGCGACCACCTCACACGTGTGAGAATGTCTAGTATAAAAAAAAATGGGGTGCCTGGGTGGCTTAGTCAGTTGAGCTTCCAACTCTTGATTTTTGGCTCAGGTCATGATCCCAGGGTCATGGGATTGAGCCCCGCATCAGGCTCTACGCTTAAGATTGTCTCTTTCTCCCTCTGCCCCTCTCCCCCACTTACCTTTCAAAAGGAAGAACAGAAAAGAACAGAGAGAGAGAGAGAGAGAGAGAGAGAGGAACGAACGAACGAACGAAGGGAAAGAGAGAGTTGGCAAGGATGTGGAGAAAAAGAAATTCTTGGTGGGAATGTAAACTGATGCAGCTATTATAGAAAACAGTATGGAAGTTCTTCAAAAAAAAAACACACACACACACAAAACTAAAAATAAATAAAACTATTACATGAGCCAGCAATTCCACTTCTTGGTATGTATCCAAAGAAAATGAAAACACTAACTCGAAAAGATGTATGTACCCACATGTTTATTGCAGCATTATTTACAACAGCCAACATATGGAAACAACCTGTCACAGATGAATGAATAAAGAAGATGTGAGGGGCGCCTGGGTGGTTCAGCTGGTTGAGCATCCAACTCTTGATTTCCGCTCAGGTCATGATCATGATATTGAGCCGTGCATCAGGGCATCCCTCTGCACAGAGTGTGAAGTCTGCTTAAGATTCTCTCTCTCCCTCTGCCCCTCTCCCCCCTCATGTGCTCTCTCTCTCTAAAAAGGAATATAAAATAAAAACAATGTGAGATATATATATGTGTGTATATATACATGTATATATGTGTGTGTGTACACACACACAATGGAATACTACTCAACCATAAAAAAGGATAAAATCTTGCCATTTGCAACAACATGGCCTGACCCTGAAGACATTATACTAAGTGAAATAAGTCAGACACACACACACCATATGATCTCACTTTTAAGTGGAATCTAAAAACAAAGATAACAAGCCCATTAATACAGAGAACAGAATGGCGGCTGCCAAGGTGGGATGGGGCGGGGGGGAAGGTGAAGGCGGGTCAAAAGTCACAAACTTTCCGTTATAAAATAAAAAAGTCCTGGGGATGTAATGTACAGCATGATGATTATAGTTAATAACACTGTATTGTATATTTGAAAGTTGCTAAGAGAGATCTTAAAATTTCTCAACCCCCCCCCAAAAAAAAAAAATGTTTTGTGACTCTGTGTGGTAATAGATGTTAACTAGATTTATTGTGTTGATCATGTCTCAATATATACAAATATTGAGTCATCATGTTTTTCACTTGAAACTAACATATGTTAATTATACCTCAATAAGAAAACAAATTAGTTGGCCTTCCCTAAAGACACACAGACTAGCAAAGAAAGGAGGAGCTATGAAAGGAAAAACTATGTACTTAAAACTTACATTTAAAAAATATCGCAGGGTGCCTGGGTGCTCAGTAAGTTGAGCGTCAGACCCCTGATTTCAGTTCAGGTCATGATCTCGCAGTTTGTGGGAGTGAGCCCCACGCCAGGCTTTGCACTCACAGTGTGGAGCCTACTTGGGATTCTCTCCCTCTCTCTCTGCCCCTACCCTCCTCACTCTCTCTCTTAAAATAAATAAATAAACATTAAAAATATTGCTATGGGCAATCGGCATGTGAGTAATGGGAACTGTACCACAGAGAGTATTATTCCTACTAATCAAAGAGCATAAAGTTCTCCAACTTTTGAGGATGGTGGAAATACTCTTATTTGTGATGGTGGTCTCACAAACCACATTTATTTGTCAAAACTCACCTAACTAGGGGCGCTTGTGTGGCTCAGTCAGTTAAGTGTCCTACTTAAGCTCAGGTCACGATCTCACGGTCCATGAGTTCAAGCCCCACGTCGGGCTCTGCGCTGACAGCTCAGAGCCTGGAGCCTGCTTCGGATTCTGTGTCTCCCTCTCTCCCTGCCCCTCCCCTGCTCACACTCTGTCTCTCTCTCAAAAATAAATAAACATGAAAAAAAAATTTTTTTAATTCACCTAACTATACATAAGACTGAATTTTACATGCTGCAGTAAACCAGAATTTTAAGAACAGAAACTTTTCTGAAGCCAAATATCCCTCCTCTCCAATAAATATGGAACACAAGGAAAAGCATTCAATCCCAAGCAACTCGAAAGAGTTTAAAGATTTTACCATGAATTGGGTAAACAAGAAGGTACTCCAATTTTACTGATGGAGAAACTGAGGCCAGATCAGTGAAATAAATTGTGTACATTCCTACACTGCGATTGTCAGCTCACCACCAGAGTGAGCCAGGCTTGTGGCACTGAGATGGAGACCCCGCTGTGCCATCATTTGCTAAACAATGAGGCCTTGGGCAAGTTCTTGAGGCCGTGGGCAAGTTCTCAATCCCTGGGGCTACAGAGTGAGGCAGTCAGACTCATTTTCTGAGATCCCCTTCAACTGTAACATTCTGATTTTATATTCTACTCAAGATCTGAAATATAATTGAAATGTCCTTTAAAAAACCACGAGTCAGGGCATCTGGGTGGCTCAGCCAGTTAAGCGACCAGCTCTAGATTTCAGCTCGGGTCATGTTCTCACTGTTCATGAGTTCGAGCCCTGCATCCGGGTCTGTGCTGATGGTGCAGAGCCTGCTTGGGATTCTCTGTCCCCCTCTCTCTCTGCCCCCCTCTCTCTCTGCCCCTCCCACTCTCTCTCTCAAAAATAAACTTTAAATAAACAAACAAACAAACATGCCAAGAGTTGAGGAGACACCTGGGTGGCTCAGTCGGTTGAGTGTCTTACTCTTGATTTTGGCTCAGGTCATGACCCCAGGGTCTTGGGATGAGCCCCAAAGTCAGGCTCCGAGCTAAGCATGGAGCCTGCTTAAGATTCTCTGCCTTCTCTCTCTCTCTCTCGCTCTCTCTCTCTCTTTCTCTCTCTCTCCCCTTCTATCTCTCTCCCCCCCCACCCCGCCTTGCCCCCCACTTGTGCTCTCATTCTCTCTAAAATAAACCAAGAGTTGAAAATTCCGTATCAGAGAATTGAGCTTACCACTATATTAAAACAAAAACAAAAACAAAAAACCCTACAAAAATCCAATTTATAGAAGAGACAACCACGGAGTATTGAAGCAAAGATTTCCAACTTTACAAAAATCATTCGCATGAAGAGCTTCCCTAGGATATTTAGGTGTTGGTTTACACGTTAATTTTGAGAGAAAGAAGACAGAAAAGGTTGGTACGTGCCACAATCAAAAATAAAATTATTCAAAACAAACGAAATATCTCTGACACTGGGATGGAAATAAATGTACGTCTGAGTCAACTCACCTCCAAATTTTGAGACCAATTTCATGTGTAAAGAAAGCAAAAGAGTAGGATAATAAAACCATCTGAGTTTTTAAAAAATCTGACATATAAAGTGTGTTGGTGAGGGGCATAAATAACTAGAAAGTTTTTTTATAAAGAATCAAAAACTTGAGGCACCTGGGTGGCTCAGCTGGTTAGGCATCTGACTCTTGGTTTTGGCTCAGGTCATAATCTCTCAGTTTCATGATTTCAAGCCCCACATCAGATTCTGTGCCGGCGGCATGGAGCCTGCTTGGGATTCTCTCTCCCTCCCTCTCCCTCTCCCTCTCCCTCTCCCTCTCTCTCTCTGCCCATCCCCCACTCACAGTTTCTCCCTCAAAATAAATTAATTTAAAAAAAAGAATCAAAAAACCTGTCATACGAGGGAAAGAAGTCAGAATAGAAGAAAAAGCCCAAAATTCACAATTCTAATTCCACAAAGAACATCAGAAGATTTACCCTTGGGGCACCTGGATGGCTCAGTCGGTTGAGTGCCCAGTTCTTGATTACGGCTTGGGTCATGGTCTCAAGGTTCGCGGATTCGAGCCCTCCATCGGGCTGTGCACTCACAGTGCAGAGCCTGTTTGGGATTCTCCATCCCTCTGTCTCTCTCTGCCCTGCTTCTCTTGCTCTCTCAAAAATAAATAAATGTTATATATATATTTTTTTATTTTTTAATTTACACTTGCAGAAAATTTACACTTGCACAACTATCTTTCTATTCATATTCTCCACAGCACCATTTCCCAAAGGGTCTTCTACATAGTTTCAAAAGCAAAACAAGTGTCCCTTGTTAAAAGTGTCCCTTGAATAAAGTTCCATTACTGCTCACCACATTACCCTCACGTGAATTAGGACCGCATTCAGCTGCACGTAAAGAAACTCAACTGCAACGGTTTCACCAAGCAGGGCTTTATTTTTCTACGAGAACAAAGTCCAAAGATGAACAGTTCAAGGCTCGTGAGGTAGAGTAGCTTCACGAGGCCAGCAAGAACTCCCTCAGTCTCTCCGATTTACAACTCCTAGCATGTGGCTTTTGTTTTCATGGTGCAAGATGGCTACGGAGCCTTCAGGCAGGAGAAAGGCAGGCATCTAAGGTCCAGACTCCTTAGATCCTATTTATTGAGGAACCAGTACCTTTCCCGGAAGCCCCCCCCCTCTGCAGAGCCTTCAACTTCTGTCTCATTGGCCAGCACTGGGTCACGTCTAGTGACAAAGGAAGTCTGAGGAGGTGAGAATTTTTAACTAGGTACATTGCCACCTAGAGGAAAATCAGAATCCCAAAAAAGAAACAAGAGACTGAATGTTTGTTTAGCCATTTAAACGATCCATCCCACTTATCTTAGAAATCCAAAAATGCATATTTGACTTTAAGGGCTCTGAGACCCTGCACAGTGAAATACACCTGTTTCCCTTTTTTAAACGGAGTACTTCACAAACTTCTTTGAACGCTGAAATGCCGTCTTTCCTTTGGCCTGTCGACACACCATTTGGTGCAACCCGTCTTGGGAAATAATTACTCTGGGAACTAAGAGAAGAAAAAAACTCTGCTCTTGTGCAAGAGACCGTTCCCATACATAGAAAAGTAAAAGGAATAGGCAGAGGTGCATTTAAACAGAGAGTTCTGGATACAGAATTACTGAAGGGATAACAGAATTCTACAATCAGGATCTGCTGTGTTTTCACTTTTTACCGAAAGTCGCCCGTTCAGTGAGAAAAAGCTTTTCTCTTTCCCTGCCTTCAGAGGGTGAGCCACGCCTCATTTCCTATTCATCACCTCTTCCCAACTCCCGGAACTGTCATTACCTTATGTAACTTCCCTCTGTTCTCAAATTTCAGGCTGGCCTTTAAATGTCCATTCCAGAGTGCCTCCAAGGTATCACTCAGCCTTCGGTTCAGCCTTTCATGCTTTAATTACTTTTTTTTTGTTTGCCTCTCCCATTTTCTTGTTATACCACCAAAACACTTGGGGGTTTAGCATTTATTTGAATCAGCCCTGCCCATATATTTCCTACTCAATCTTTTCAACCACCTTTCTTCGATACCTCACGGAAGCTGGTGTTAATTAAATGCTGTCCTAAATGCCAGTGTGACTTCCAAGAAGAAATGCCCCGATTTTTACAAAAAAAAAAATACAAAAAACAATCAAAACATAATTTTTCATTTTGATTACTGAAGCACTCGAAAGAAAGCTATTCATCATAACCAGTTCCACTGAAGTATTGTTTCTTTTCATTCAATTTGATTTTTTTTAAAGGAAAGGAAGGGGTGGACTACATTTTTCACATCTCCAAACACCATGCATTTCCGGAGCACATGAAGGGATTTCTCTGCCAAAAACTCCAATGCATCTCTTTCTCTGGAATGGAAGTAAGAAAATGCCATCTTTTATTTCCTGAAGAAAAAAAAAAAATTAAATAGGTCAAATATATAAAACTTTCATGAAAAAAGGCAACACTTCATTTAAGCCATTAAAGAGAAATGTGTTTAAACTCCCCAATGGAATCCCATGCTCTGTAACAGGAAAGGATTATTCACTGCTGACTTTAAAGAACCAGGCACGGCTTATCACACCATTTTATGAAGGCACTGAATGGAACTGAACCCCCACAGGGCCTTCTTTGCCTTCTGTTTTCTAGAAACCAGGGGGAAAAAAGCAGTTGAGACTGCTCACCTCTCCAGTAGACAGGCCTCTCTCTAGAAAGTCAAAGGACCACGTTAACAGAGGCCATAAAAAGCCTTTTCGTGACAAGGCCTGGCTATAGGGATTCTCCACCCCCTTTAGAGGCTATTGTCACTCATGAAAAAGAAGGTCACTCCAAGCTGGAAATCTGGACAGCATTACTTAGGGTCCAGCAGAACACTTCCCAAATTGCTTCCAGAGAAGAGGACTGGATTCTCCCAAACGCCAGGGGGACTACTCCCTCCAATCACGCCTCTCAGCCTCACCTCATGTTTAGTCCCCCACGGCCCCAGCCATCCTTTTCTGTGATTTGACACCCACGCCCCTATCCTCCCACACTTTTTTTTTGGCTGTACCCCTGAAAACCACCTCTCACCCCAACCTCTCTTCCTGTCTTGGCTGAAACCGGACTTTTGTTGGAAACACACTGCAGCCATTTCTAATTCCCCAAAGGCAGTATAACAGCTCTCCACCCCTGGGCAAAACTTCCATCAACCTCTGTGCATCACGAGAGAATTCCTTGAAGACCTTGTCGAATGGCTTGGTCTTCCTTGAGACACCAAGTGCAGCTGTCACTCTGAATGACCTTAGAATTCACCACGTACTCAGCGTGGTCACTTCCTTGTCCCCATTCTGTCACCTCCTTCTCTGCGTTACTGCCTTCCTCTCAAAGATCCATCCTGGTCTCTCCCGTCACCACTCAGAACGGCTCCACATCCGGCAGCTCCTCCAGAGGTGTCACCCCACTGTCCTTTTACCCTCTATAAACTCCTTCCCCCTCAGATCTCCCTCACAGCTTCTCCCAATATGGCCACTCCCCCGGCGCCCTTTTGGTGCCATTTTGCCAATCCCTTTATTTTCTACTTTTCTGACCGTCCTCTGTCTTCACCTCCTTTCCCCTCTGTACTACATCACCCGCCCTGTGGCCAACGACCTCAACGCCCCTGCACTCTCTACACCTGCCCGGCCAAATCCCAGCCCCAGGTCCCTCTACCCATCTCCGCCACCGCGTCTCTCTCCAGGATGCTCAACACAAAGACGGAAACCACATGTGCGCTAAAGCTGATGTCCTAACAGATTCGTGGTCTTCATGGTCTCCATGGTCAAGAGGCCCTCAGAACCACCCAGCGATCCTGCTCAGCTCTTCCCCCCAGTCTCTTCAAAGGCTATTTCAAACCTCCTCCATTCTACCTGAGCCTTGGAGGCCGTCACCTCCACCTCTCCCCGCTGCACCCTCAGAAAATGGCCTTCCCTCCTACTTCACAGTTCAGCAGGAATGCTTTTAACTTCCTGCTTACCCCCAAACTCACCTGCATCTGTATCCTTCCTCCTTCCTCCCCCCCCCTCCTCAAGCCAACATGCACCCCTGCTCAGGACTCCTTTGACTTCCTAGGCACCAGCTCCACTCACTTAATTCTCTTCCACACCCTCACACTTGCCTCCCTACCAGCGCCCTCCCATCATCGTCTTAATGCTCCGACACTCTACCATCTTGAAAAAAACCAAGTCCTGCTTCAAACCTCCTGCTCTATCACTCTTCTCCTTCTCAGCCAGGCTTCTTGAGACATCTCTCTCATCTTCACTACCTCTGGGCTCCTTCCCCACACCCCCTGAGAAATTCCCCTAGCCACAGGCACCAGCAAGGTCTTAGCTGCCAAACTACACGAACATATTTCAGACCATGCTTCACTTGCCCTCGTGGAACATCCTCCCTCAGCACCCTACGGCCACACACACTCCTGGTGTTCCTATCTGGCTAGACAATCTTTTCTCCTGCCATCCATCCCTGCTTTTCAAACTGTTAAGTCTTCAACCTGCATCAGGAAATCAACTTAGAGCAGGGTTTCTCAACCCTGGCCTTACTGACATTTGGGGCTGCACAATTCTTTGCTGTGGGTGGGTGGAGGGGGTCACCCTGTGCTGTCTAGGCTGTTTGGCAGCGTCCCTGGCGCCTACTCACTAGAGGTCAGTCACGACAATCAAAAACGTCTCCAGACATCATCAAACTGGCACCACTCCCGCCTGAGAACCACTGACTTGTAAGGTCACAACCAACATATTTTTTTAATGAACTGAAATAAAATAGAGACTACCAGAGAATATCGGCTAAGAAAGGACAAAGGTCTTTCATGAAAGTTTCATGAAACTTTTGTGTCTGTGTCTGTGTCTTGTTTGTATTTGTATACATGTGTGCATGCAGAACAGAAGATCTTTCTTTGTGTGGATCAGAACCAAAAAACTCTGCAAATTCGCTGCCTTACGTGTTAGTGTTCCCAAAGCTCTGTCCTCTGTTCCTCTCCTTTTTAAAAGCATTCAGCAATGCAAAAGGGCATACAGAGACACAATGAGCACTCATGAACTCAGCATCTGTTCAAGAAAACAAGGCATCATCACCCGTTACCAACCCCTGGTAGCCACCCCTGAAAGCATACTCCTGGAAACCACAAATCTATTTTGGCATTCCCCCATATTTCTACTATGTTTGGATATGGGTCCTTAAATAATATATATAGTACTATTTTGCTCACTTTAAAATGTTTTAAAAGAGCATCATATTTGGGACACCAGAGTGGCTCAGTTGGTTAAGTGTGCAACTCTAGATTTCGGCTCAAGGCATGATCCCAGGGTTGTGAGATCAAGCCCCCACGTCAGGTTCCTGCCCTGGGCGCAGAGCCCGCTTAAGATTCTCTCTCTCCCTCTACCCCTCCCCTGCTTGGATGTTCTCTCGCACGTACTCTCTGTAAAAAAATATATGAACTAAAATAAAATTTTTTTAAATTTTTAAAAATCTAATAAAGTATCTTTTTAAAAAGAGCATCATGGGGCACCAGGGTGGCTCAGTTGGTTAAGCGTCTGACTCTTGACTTTGGCTCAGGTCATGGTCTCACAGTTTGTGAGTTTGAGCCCCACATTGGGCTCTGTGCTGAGCAAGGGGACTGCTTGGGATTCTCCCTCTCCCTCTCTCTCTCTGCCCCTCCCCTGCTTGTTCTCTCTCTCTCTCTCTCTCAAAATAATGAATAAACATTTGAAAAAAATTAAAAAATAACAAAGGGCATCATGTTATACGTGCTCTTCTGCAACTTGCTTTTCTTCACATTCTTCATCCATGTTGGGATGTGCTGTTCAGACCATCCATTTTCACTGCTGTATAGTATTCTGCTAAGTGACTATACCACAATTTATTCATTTATCCATTCTTCAGCTGACGGACACTGGGGCTGCCTTCCTATTTATGAGCAGATCAACAATGCTGCTCTCGTCCTTCATGTGTGTATATTCTAGTGCAAATGGTGACAGATCTACTTGGACATACGCTCAGGAGCAGAATTACTGCCCCCGTCTAGAGTTTGTTCATCATTATTATTGCATAAAACAATTTTTCTTTATAGAGGTTGTACTTGTTTGTACCTAGCAGTTCTTCAATATACTGTGAAATCAAATGCTGCATCGATGACGATGTCTCATAAATATCTTCTCCCAGTCCGTGGGTCTTACTCCCCTACTTGGTGATTTTCCCCCTCCTGTGGCCTGTTACTTTCTCCTTAGTGACCGCTGCCTTCTCCATACTGGGAAACTGGATCTCTTTTCCAACCTCCAGATTCATGCAGCCAACTGCCTCCTGGCCCTCTCTCCTGCCTGTATCTCAAACTCAACGTCCCAAACAAAATCCATTACTATCCCCCCCACCTTCCCCAGCCCTGGACCTCCTGCATTCCCTGGCTCAGGGAAAAATACTGCCATTCATTCTCAGGTCCAGTGATCCTTGCCTTCTCTTGTCTCAAACCCGTCCATCACCTGGCCCTGTCAATTCAACTTGCTCATTGAAGGGATTTTCCTCACTGCTATCCACCTCCAGTAAGAAAGTACCTTATTTCTGAACAGCTTCATCTCTCAGTTGGATTGCACCCCATCGCCTCCCTGTTCCCAGCCTTTCAACTTCAATATGTTCTTTTAAAAACATCCAGGGGTGCCTGGGTGACTCAGTCGGTTAAATGTCCAACTCTTGATTTCGGCACGTCATGCTCTCACAAGTTGTGAGATCGAGCCCCACATTGGACTCTGTGCGGACAGTGTGGAGCCTGCTTAGGATTCTCTCTCTCCCTCTCTCTCTGCCTCTCCCCTGCTTGCCCTGTCTCTCCCCCTCTCTCACACACAAAAGAAATTTTAAAAAATAATAAACAAATAAAGAAAATAAAAGCCATCCAGACCTAGCAATCCCATGATTATTTACCCAAGAGAAAATGAAATATAAGTCTACCAAAAAAAAAAAAAAAAAAAAAGACTTGTATTAGAATGTGTATAGAACCATTATCCACCAAAGCCAGAAACTAAAAACAACCCAAATGTCCATAACAGGAAATGAATGAACAAACTAATGGTCAATGATGCAATGGAATACTACTCAGCAATAAAAAGGAGCTACTACTTACAAACGTAATGGTGTGGATGAGTTTCAAGTTATGTTGACTGAGGGAGGCGCCTGGCTGGCTCGGTACAGCACACGACTGTTGATCTCAGGGTCATGAGTTCAAGTTCAATCCCTACTCAGGGGGCTTCTGGGCACGGAGCCTACAAATTATGTTGACTGGAAGAAGCCAGACACAACACAGCCCCCACTGTGCGACATCACTTCCGGGAGAGTGAGCGTGAGCAGAATAAGTGAGAGATCTCACTTACATGAGATCCAAGAAAGAGCTGGCTGTAGATAAA
The DNA here is from genome assembly GCF_023721935.1 of Panthera uncia. NCBI lineage: Eukaryota > Metazoa > Chordata > Mammalia > Carnivora > Felidae > Panthera > Panthera uncia. The sequence goes on from NC_064810.1 coordinate 144,622,994, forward strand.
GTCAGAAAGTGGCTATCGGGAGGTGGGGTTGGGTGGTTGAATGGAAAGGGACATGGGGGAGCTTTCTGGGGTAATGGAGATGTTCTATATCTGGTTTCGGGTGGTGGTAACATTAGCATATACAATTATCAAAACTCATCAACCATCCATTGGTTGATGACCAATCAACCATCAACTGTCCATTGACTACTACCTGGCCATTTTACCGTATGTGATCATACCTCAAATAGAGGTATTGATTTGCTTATATTTAAAGCAAACTAGAGTGAACTTGCTAAAATTAAAATCTGACCAAGTTATTTCCCTGCTTCAATTTTTTTTTTTTTTTTCTGAGAGCCCCGTGATTTCCGGACAAAGGCATTTGAAATACCGTATCTACTTATGCTCCAATGTCCACCCTTATCCTTCTTCTGGCACCCTTTCTCAGGGGCTACACTGCTCTCACACTGAAATTCTTACACGTTCCCAAGCGGATGATGTCCTCTTTCAGCTCTGGCCGCTATGACTGACTCCCTGACGTAGCCAACTCCTACGGTCTTTCAAGACTCAGTGTGGGGGCGCCTGGGTGGCACAGTCGGTTAAGCGTCCGACTTCAGCCAGGTCACAATCTCGCGGTCCGTGAGTTCGAGCCCCGCGTCAGGCTCTGGGCTGATGGCTCGGAGCCTGGAGCCTGTTTCCGATTCTGTGTCTCCCTCTCTCTCTGCCCCTCCCCCGTTCATGCTCTGTCTCTCTCTGTCCCAAAAATAAATAAAAAACGTTGAAAAAATAAAAAATAAAAAAAAATTAAAAAAAAAGACTCAGTGTGGAGGTCACTTCCTCCAGGAAGTCTTCCCAATCCCCCAACGCTGGACTAGGAGTCTCCCCTGCGTTCCTGCAACATCCTGTGCCTACTGATACCCCCACCCCCTTCACCCTGACATTCACTTGTCCATCTGCTTCCACAGAACATAAACCCCCCCCCAAGAACAGGGCCAAGAGCTATTCACTGCTTGATGTGCCCAGAGTTGAGGATGCCAGGTACTCCATTCATGTTGGCTCAACGGGTGAATGAAATACTCAAAAACTGTTTCCTCCTCAAGTGAAACCCAGAGGGAGGGAAACTCGCAGTATCAATATTTAAGGGACAATAACTTCACAAGAGAAAAAGGTAAATATTTCATATTTAAGACTTCAGTAACCACAGGAACGCAGGAAACCGTATCGTATCATGATCTGCTGCAAACAAAAAAGGAAAAAAGACAAACAGACTTGGCTAACTCGCGCTCCGAAAGTGAAGATAAAAGGAAATGGAAGTCGTCTTAGGTAAATAAATAAATCTCAGGAAAGGCATACTGAGCAAAGAGAAGACTCTTTGATGAATATGAAAGCGGTCACTTCTTCAGTTGATTCTAGGGCAGCTGAGAGTTAGTCCAACAAACCTCTCTGAACTGTGTAAATTCCAAAAGCAGCAGCAAGGAGCCGGCGATGATCTGGAAACGTACCAAGAGTTCAAAAGCATCAGGTCTAGACACCTCAAACTCCCCTGAGAGGCATCTGGCAGCCTGCCCATGGCCACGTTCCCCGCTGAACCAATTTCTTCCTCCCCATAATCATTTTTCGGACGGATCACTAAGAAGTTAACTTTAAGAGGAGCGGTTTCAGCCACCATCTCTCACATCTCAGAGGGGCACCTCCTGTCCTTTGTAAGGGAAAGAAATGCACTAGTGTCAAATCACAAGTGAAATGAATCCCTTAAATACCAGGAAGCAGAGAATATAAGTAAAGCTCTTTCTTCAGCACTTCTGGCTGCCAAATGAATTCCCAAAGCAAAAAAGTGCTGGCTGTATTGATTCAAGTGCTATCTGATTTGCCAGGATACTTTTGAATATTCTAGAACGATTATCAGCTGCTGGTTATCAACAAGGCTTCTCTTTCTTCCTCCTCCTCCCAGTCAAGATCTCAATGCATGGCCCGATATTAAAAGTGACACATTTCCCCTCATAAATTCTTTTAAACCCTCCTAGATGCTTCCTGAACCCCTCCCTGGCTCCATTATCAATATCTGAGCCTGACATTCAAAATCTTCAAAACAACACTTACAGGGCAGCCATATTTGCGGGGTAAAAGGGAAAAGCAGGGACGCCTGGGTGGCTCAGTCGGTTGAGCCTCCAACTTTGGCTCGGGTCATGATCTCTCAGTTCTTGAGTTCGAGCCCCGCGTCGGGCTCCGTGCTGACAGCTCGGAGCCTGGAGTCTGCTTCGGATTCTGTGTCTCCCTCTCTCTCTGCCCCTCCTCCACTTGTTCTCTCTCTGTCTCTCTCTCAAAAGAAATAAACTTTTTTTAAAAACGTGAAAAGCAAAACTGGAGACAAATGGACCAAAAAGTGGCCATGATTCAAAACAAACATGTACAGCATCACACAACATCGAAGATCAAACTCCTACTACAACTGGCTAACCCAGTTTTGTTGGGTTTTCAGTTTTTTTATTGTGATAACATACATGTAACGAAATTTGCCATTTAACTATTTTTAGATGGACGATTAAGGGAAACTAGTTACATTCACAATGGTCTGCAACTGTCATTGCTATCTATTTCCAAAACTTGTTTCATCACCTCAAACAGGAACTCTGTAACCGTTAGCAATAACCCTCATTTGCCCTGTTGCCAGATCCTAGAAGCCTCTAAGTCACTCTCTGTGTCTACGAATTTCATATAACCACAATATTGTAACTACAATATCATAACATTTGTCCTTCTGTGACTGGTTTATTTAAGCATAGTGTGTCCAGGGTTCATCCATGTTGTGGCACGTGTCAAAACTTCACTCCTTTTTATGGCAAATAATGTTACATTATATGGATAGACATTTTATTCTTCCATTCGTCTGTTGACGGACACGTGGGTTGTTTCCACTTTGGGGCTCTCGTGAATAATGGCCCAGTGAACACCAACGTACAAGTGTCTGAATCCCTGTCTTCAATTCTTCTAACTTTACACCTAGGAATGGAACTGTTGGGTCATGTAACACACAGTTTTTGATAAAGTACATTTACTAGTTTAAAAGGAAAAAAAAAAAGCTTGGTATTGTTCCTGACTATAAAGGTCATGAATGCATGTTCATCGTGGTAAATCTGAAACATCATTATACCACCCAAAGAAAATCACTGTTAGTATTTTGAAACAGTCCCTTAAACTCTTACCGTCTGGTTACACGCATACACAGAGTCAGACGCGCACAGATATTTTACCTGAAACCAGCTGTTTTTCACTTAACATTTTATCAAGAGCATTAATTCTACTGTCATTAAACGTTCTTCAGAAACATCACTTCATATCAGAATAATATTTCATATTATGCTACATTTCATAGCATAACTTTCCTAACCTTTCCCCCTAATTTAAGGCTGTTCGTGGTCATAAATAACACAGCAGTAGACATCTTCGTGTCTTATTTCTTGTGTACTTCTCTGATTATATTAAATATACAAACTCAAGTAAATATACTTTTTTTTTAATGTTTCTATATTTCTTTTGTGAGAGAGGGAGGAGGGGGCAGCGGGAGAGGGAGAGAGCGAATCCCAAGCAGGCTCCACACTCAGCACAGAGCCCAGTGCAGGGCTCAATCTCATGACCATGAGATCATACCTGAGCCAAAACCAAGAGTTGGTTGCTTAACTGACTGAGCCACCCAGGTGCCCGTCAAGTTAATATACTTGAGTTAATATCAGACATATTAACTCAAGTATATTAACACAAGTAGAATCACCAGGTCAAATGACATGAACATTCTTAAGGCTGTTGATAAAGATTATCCATTTGTGTTCCATAGAAGTCATACCAATCTGCATTCCTACCAGCAATGTTAAACAGCTTCTTCCAACGTAAAAATAAATTCTGAAAATACAAATATTTGAAAACATCATAAAAATATTGTTTAAAATAAAAATAAAGTAATACAACATTTAAAAACTGCTTCTAAACTGGTAGACTGTGTGGTAACAATTTTCTTTCCTAATAAAGGATGTGATCAGACTGAATGATCTGAGGTGTTAGGTACCCATGAAAATAAGTGTACAAGTGGTAATCTATATTTTAAATTAACAAAGCTGCTCAAGCATTAATATCTTCACATATCGCTGTGTGGAAAGATTTATGGAAGACTATCACCTTCCTGACGGCTCTCCTCACTCCCAAATCTTCCCCCTGCCCTTTTCACGAGACTAAAAGGCAACACTCATGCTACAACATATTTATTTAGTAAAGATCCAGTATTTGGGTTTTAGCAGAAAGGGCAGTTCTACCGCATTACCAACAAACACGTAAAGGAACCAAACGGTGATTAAAAAAAAAAGGAACATCGCCACCTGTGGCACTGACTTGTCACTCTGAGACACCTTCCCGCCCCCTTCCTTAGACAATTTGGTCGCTTTACATTAAAACGGGGAACAAGCCATCCTGGCGGAAGAGACTCAGGGGGTCACTCTGGGAGGAGGAGATTCCCCCAGTTTCCCTCCCTCACCAGCCAAGGAGGTGTCAAATTCCCTCCACAGGACTTCTGGTGCAACACGACAGTCCCCAACCACTGCACCAGCAACCACGGGGCCCCAGAGTCACCGCAGACATGCTCAGGGGATACCATCCGGACCAGAGCCCGCAAATGACCGTCAGCGGGAAACACAAGACCCGACCCTCAAGTCCACTGGTCCACAGGGCTTGGCCACAGCAGGATTTTGCTTTTTGCTTTTATTTTTGTTTTGAGTTGTTTTGTGTGTGTGTGTGTATTTCGTGGGGTGTTTTTATTTATTTATTTTTTTTTTTTTTTGCCTTTCTTGTTTATTTCTAAATTTTGAATTAGTTGCCATTCTTCAAAGAACAACACGGCTTCTCATAAAAATCCGTATCTCTGGTGCCTCTTGAATTACCTGAGGATCTCAACACTGGGCCCACATTCACCAGCCACAGGGCAGAAACAGGCCAGAGCTGAACATCAGCTGCCTCAGTTACATGTGACGCCTTCTGGTCTCCACAGGCCCACCTTCTCAAACGCTCAGACCACAGGGTCAGTGGCCCTCGGCCAACAAATTTGCAGTTTTTCTGACACCCTTGTTTCTGTGAAGGCCGGGGCCCCGCAAAGCATTTGAGCTTGTGACCCCTGGACTGGTTAAGAATAATGTGTTGTGAGCATAAATATGGTTATTTTTCAAATGTCTGCAGATCCTGCTGTGACTAATAAAACCCAAATCGCTCCAAAGCCATCGCTCAAATCACAGTACCTTTTGCCATCCGGAATTTCCTGAAATGACAGCCAGTATGAAGTACTATTAAGTGGAGGGTGGGGACGCGAAGGTTTTATTTTACTAACAACAGAAAAAGATGGGAAACCATTCAATTAAGAACTTTGCCACGTTTCTTTGTTTTTACGTCCTGCCTACCTCGTGCTAAACATCAGGCCTCCTATTCTTGACACGGCCTCAGACACCCCAGGTGGCTGGGGAGAGCTACCAGGTGATAAGTGCGGTGACACGGGCCGGGCCACGCACAATGGGGACAGCACCTGCCTGGGAGCGGCCCGCTGGCCCTTAGGAGGGGACGCAGGTAGCCTCTGCCAAAGGACTTGCATCTGCCTGGCTGAGGGAGCAGGAAGCAAGGGCACAAGTCAAGGGGTGACAGTGGGGCCGGGCACCGGGCGCCATTTTCGTAGAGTCTGGGCTTGGTTCGGAGGTCCTAAGAAATCGCCCAAGAGCTTTACGGAGCACATACACCTGGGGAAGCTCACCACGGACGGTGCTGAAGGTGGCCTGGAAGAGGAGGCATCGGGCCCAGGCAGGCAAGTACAGGAACGACTGTGAGAGTCCGGGCCAGGGCCGGGGGCATCTGACCAAGAGGCAAAGGGCAGGGAAGGCGGTCAGGGTGAGACTCGAGAGAGAGAAGGAGGCAACAGGAAGGAGTCACGGAACTTCTGGCTCCAGCAACCTGGTGGACATCGGGGTCATCCAGCCAAGACGAGAAACACACAAGGGAGAGCGACGGGGCGGGGGGGGGGGGGGGGGGGGGGAGACAGAGACGGGCCCCACCTGTCAGGTGTGGCAGGTGCGGATCTAGGCACAGCCAGGCCCGCTTTCCCACTTTACCTGCGGGGGATCTGTGTGCCGTGCACAGCAGGCGAGACACCAAACCTTGACACACCCTCCTCCCCCCAACCCACCCGCCAAGGGCAGCAGCGTTGGCATCACCAGGAGCGAGAAACCGAACGCTGTCTTCCTCACAAAGGCAGAAGCGTGGGGTTTTTTTAAGTGCTCTCTACCCCCAACGTGGGGCTCGAACCCACAACCTCAGGACCAAGGGTCACGCGCTCCACCGACCGAGCCAGCCTGGCACCCCAAGAGGAAGCGTGTTCTGCCCACTTCTTGTGTGCGGGCGGCTATCCAAGTGCCCGCTGCCAGACCCCACGCCAACATCAGGAGTCACCTCCCGGCCCCTCTCCGCCTCGGCACGTGCCGCCTTCTCCCATTCAGTCCCTCTTTTGACACACGCCGGGCACGTGCCAGGAGCAGGGCATGGTGTCAGGAGACCCAGCGGAAGCATAAAGACAAAGAATGCACGAAACCAGCCCTCAGGAGAGTCCAGCGAGGCAGGGAGGACTCAGGTATACACCCTACATAGTGAGCAAAGCGTGATGGGCCAGAGAAGACAAACAGAGTGTCTTATGTCACGTTCCCCAGACGCAGAGCCTGACGTGGAGATCCCTGCGCAAATGAATGCTTGAGGAAGTACTCTCAGGAGAACCTTGTGAGCAAGTGAGGGGAGCTGCATAAGAAAGGAAAAGATAGGGGTTGAGACAAGCCCAGCCTCTGTGGATCCCACAGAGAGCTCTGGGGTGCCCTGCGCTGTAGACTTTGTGCTGCCCGGAGACAAAGGGCTGGGTTTTATACCCCCCATCATTGACATCAGTGATCTCCACCGTTGGGTAACAGGCCACCCCCGGGGTGGAGAATCAGATACTGCCTCCCGGTCATCTCCGTGCCGGGGGCTCCTAACTGGCGAGGCAGAATCTTCCAGGGAAGGATACAAGTGTGAGCTGGTAGCAACAAGGTCTGCAGTAGCTGAGGGCTGGGTGCAGTGGCCCAGTAAAGGGTGATCCAGGCAGGGCACCAGCGACATCTTCTACAGAATCCATTCCAGGGTCCATGAGAAGAACATATAGGCAGGGAAAGACAGAGGAGTCATTCTTCATAGGAATCTTTCCATCTTTCCACCTCCCTGGCAACTGCCCAGGATATCAAAAACACCCACCTCCACGAGGTAGTCAAGCCCATCTGAAAAGGCTTGAGCACAGAGTGTAACTTTACAACCCAGGCTGAAGGCCTGCCTCCGAGGCACCGGGTTTATCGTTCCCAGTTACGAACGGCAGCGTGCAGTTCCATCCACCTCCTGCCCAGGAGCCCCTCTAGCCTCCGAGTGAACTTCCGTGACCACACTTGAGCAATAAATGGGCAGTCATCCTCAGCCATATAACTGACAACATCTCTCCAATTTTTATGGTGCCTTTTATGCTCACTTTATAAAGTTTCATGTTTTACTTTCCAGATTTCATTGTGTGTTCCCAATGTGCCCCAGGAGTGCAGCTAAACAGTTTTAATTTTCCAAGAAGTATTTCTCTGCCTCTCCTTTCCATGAAAGCATGGCTAAGAAATGGAAAAGGGCCCCCCAAAGCAAGTTTTCTGTGCAGCACATATAATCCGGTCCAAGACATTCAAGCAGGAATTAACTTCCAGCATTAGAGCAGAAACCCCCCAGCACCTATCTTCAAGTATTTAGAGAATATATTCTATGGCAATGCAGAGCTGAATAAGCAAATTCCAAAGTAACAAGATTAACCTTGTAATCAAAAGCTATCTGATTATTCAGGGCAGAGGGAGAAGGTATTGGGTAAGATGCCAGAGAAATTCTGAATCACCAACCAGGTCCAAAATGAAATAAATGCTCAAATCAATTAACTCATGAATTACGATTTACTCTTTGATTCAACTCACAGATGAAGCTTCTGACAATATGGGGGTGGGGGGAGGCTCCAGGTTGGTTTCTTAATCAGTGCAAACCTGCTTCAACTGTCATTCCAAAAATGCACACTCTAATGATTTCATGAAGAAACATACCAATCGGGGCACCAGGCTGGCTCAGTCAATGAAGTGTGCAACTCTTGATCTCAGGCTTGTGGGTTCGAGCCCATATCAGGTGTAGAGATTACTTAAACATAAAAATATTTTTTAAAAAGAAAGGAGGAAGGAAGGCAGGCAGGCACCAATGAACTGAAAAAAAAAAAAAAAAAAAACAGGAAACTACAGGTTAAAATAGCAACAAGTAGACTTTATCGAGCACCTTGCACGTACCCAGAACTATATGAGGAGCTGGATGCTTAATTCCTCTCCATTCTCATGAAAACACTGTGCAGTACAGGGAATATTAAAGAATGCTGGGTCCATACCTCACACCTCAGACACAAAAGTCCAGAGTAAAGAGTAGAGACTTAATTGAGTGAAGTAACATTCAGAAGCTTTCAGCAGAAAATACAGGCGACCTTTCCTGCTAACCGTAAAAGAAAATACTGAAATCCTGCCACATTAAAATGAAGACCTTCTTGACCTGAGGTGCTGTCTGTAGACTGACTTGGTCTGAATCAGAGCTGGGAGCTGCTCTCAGTGAAAAATCTGAGTCGTCAGCTGTGCTGTGTGTTGAAGTAGCAATCCGAAAGTTAGCCATTTTTTTGAAAGCAGGTCTCAGTTGGGAAATCCTACTTATGTTTGCTTGCACTGGCTTCCCAGGCATCTGAGATACACCTGCCAGGAAGGAGTGATAGCTGTTTCTGTCAGTGAATGGGGCAGCTGTCACGAGTGGGAAACATAATAAAGATAATATAAAAAATAAATGATTTGTTTTTCAAAATCGTCACAAATAAAATAGACAAATTATGAACTAAGAAAAGATATCTGTGACATATATCCAAAAAAAGGATAAGTATTCAAAATATATAAAGAACTCCTACAAACTAGTGTGAAAAAGATAAACAGCCTAATAAATAACTGGGCAAAAACACACAAACTGGAATTTCCCAAAAGGGGAAGAGAAAATGACCCTTAAAAATATGAAGAGCAGGGCACTTGGGTGGCTCAGTCAATTAAGCGTCTGACTTGATTCTGGCTCAGGTCATGATCTCATGGTTCATGAGACTGAGCCGGGCAGCAGGCTCTATGCTGGTAGCTCAGAGCTTGCTTGGGGTTCTCTCTCTCCCTCTTTCTCTCGACCTCTCTCCCACTCACGTGCACTCCCTCGCTCTCAAAATAAATAAATAAACATTTTTTAAGATGTGCAGCTTTTAAAAAGCGATGAAAAGCCCCTCTTTCCCATAATTAGGGATACACAAATTAAAACACCAATGACATAATTTCTACCCGCTAGCCTGGCAAAATTAAGAAGTCGTCTAACAATACCAAACACCAAAAGATGTGAACGGGGGAACATTTCTGTTCTGCTGATAGACATTAAACTGGTACACCCACTTTAGAAAACAAGTTAGCATGATCTTATTTAATTTTTTTTAGTTTATTTATTTATTTATTTATTTATTTTGAGAGAGACGGCACAAGCGGGGGAAGGGCAGAGAGGGAAGGAGAAAGAATCCCATCAGCCCTGATGCAGGGCTCAAACTCACAAACCGTGAGATCAAGACTGGAGCCGAAACCAAGAGCCAGAAACTTAACCGAGCCATCCAGGCACCTCAGCATTGTCTTATGAAGTTGAGCCTCCCGATACCCTAAAATCCCCAAATTCTACTTCTCCATATACATCATGGAGAAATTCTTGCACACATGCACTAAGAGTCAGGCACAAGCAAGTACACAGTAGTAAGTAGCACTGCTCCCAGCTGAAAAAAATTACACAATCTAAATGCTCACCTACAGGATAAATAATTGGTGGCACATTCACACAATAGAGTGTTACACACCTTTGGGAATGAATGTACCACAGTTAAGCACAACAACAGGGATCCATTTTGGAACATTAGTGAGCCAAAATAAACCCAACTGCAGAAGCCTATATACAACATACTTTTTAGGATATATAAAAGTAAAAACAAATGGAACTAAGTCATATTTTCTTTTAAAGATGCCAGATATATTTTTCAAGCCATTATTAGAACTTACATTATTATTCATAAAAAAGCAAGGCAATGATGAACTCAAAGTTCAGAAATTAATGGCGACCTGAAAGGGGAGGGTTACTGATTTGAAGAACACACAGGTAGGTAAGCTACCAGTGGCTGTATTGTCCTTCCCAGGTTGAGTGATGAGCTCATTCCTGTCCATTTTCTTCTTATGTTAACGACACGATGTGTACGATTACATATATTCTTTCCTATAAACCAATTATCACATTTTTAAATGTTTTTTTTTAAGTGTTTATTTCTTTTTGAGAGAGACAGAGACAGAGCACCAGCTGGGAAGGGCAGAGAGAGGAGGGAGACACAGAATCCGAAGCAGCCTCCAGGTTCTGAGCTGTCAGCACACAGCCCGACGCGGGGCTCGAACCCACAAACCACGAGATCCCGACCTGAGCCGAAGTCGGACGCTCAACCGACTGAGCCATCCAGGCGCCCCAACGTTTATTGTTTTTAAGACAGTGCAAGCAGAGGAAGGGCAGAGAGAGAGGGGGACAGAGGATCTGAAGTGGGCTCTGTGCTGACAGCAAAGAGCCATGGGGAGGCTTGAACTCAAACTCTGTGAGATCATGATCTGAGCTGAAGTTGGATGCTTAATTGACTGAGCCACCCAGGTGCCCCCAAATATCACATTTTTATTTTATTTTTTTTTATTTTTTTTAAATGTTTTTATTTACTTTTAAGACAGAGAGAGAGCACGAACAGGGGAGGAGCAGAGAGAGAGGGAGACACAGAATCCAAAGCAGGCTCCAGACTCTGAGCTGTCAGCACAGAGCCCGACGCGGGGCTCGAACTCACAGACTGTGAGACCATGACCTGAGCCGAAGTCGGACGCTCAACCGACTGAGCCACCCAGGCGCCCCCACATTTTTAAAAGATAAGAAAACATGGGTTCATCTATTCATTCTATGACACCACAAAATTACAAAAAAATGAAAACAAACAATAAATAAATGATTTTTAGATTATATGAGATAAGTACTATTATTCTCATTTACTGCTTAGGAAACAGAATTTTAGAAAGGTAGGGTAACTTTCATACATTCAGTTAAGTAAAAGTGACAGAACTGGGCTTTTCATTAACTTGAAAACCCATGCTTTTACAATGAGATCTTGCCACGTGCGGCGACATGGATGGACCTAGAGCACATAATGCTAGTGAAATCAGCAGAAAAACAAACACCATACGATTCCACTTACATGTGGAATCTAAGAACAAAACAAACAAACCAACCAGACAGACTCTTAAACACAAGAGAACAAACTGGTGATTGCAGGGGTGGGTGTGAAATAGGTGAAGAAGATTAAGAAACGTCCAGTCATAAAATAACTATGTCATGGAAATGAAAAATGCAGCATAGGGAATACAGTCGATAATACTGTAATAATATTATATTGTGCCTACACATATCACGGTGAGCACTGAGTGATATACAGATAGAACTGTCAAATCAATAGGTTGTACACCCGAAACTAATATCACACTGTACGTTAATTACACTACAATAACTCTAAAATACCGCATATTGGGGGGGCGGGGGGAAACATGCTTTTAACATTATGCTATCCTGTTAAGGTTAACACCGGGTGGACAGGGGGGAAAAAAGAAATAATTCACAAGATTCTAGAATCTCTGCCTAAGACCCCTTCAATGTGTAACTCTTCTTACAGAAATCCTTGTAGCACCTGTGCCTTCCATGAGTGCAGGGAAATGAGCATTATTCAGGATTTCTGAGCTCTCAACTCATAAATGTATTTACATCTTCTTAGTGTATAGTCATATTAAACAAAAAAATAACAAAATCCATCATGGGGCTCCTGGGTGGTTCAGTCAGTTAAGCGGCCAATTTCGGTTCAGTCATGATCTCACGGGTTCGTGGGTTCGAGCCCCACATCAGGCTCTGTGCAGACAGCTCAGAGCCTGGAGCCTGCTTCGGATTCTGTGTCTCCCTCTCTCTCTGCCCCTCCCCCACTCATACTCTGTCCCTCTCTCTGTCAAAAAGAAAACATTAAAAAATAATAATAATTTAAATAAATAAATAAAAGTAACAAAATCCTTTAAAATTCAATGAAATTTGCAATGTATAGAAAACCTGTGACAAAGCATCTTACTTCATTTTACAAATGCAAATAAGGATCCGGATACAAAGTGAAAAATCATGTCTTAATGCACAACAGGTGGGTTGAGATAGTTTTCTTCAGGGAAGCATATCTATTCAGGGGATTCAGAATCGTTCTTGGTTCCAGATTGTTCTTTTCTTGCTTGCTTTCAGCATTAGGGTTTCTTTCACTTCCCCCCAGGGAACCCATGCTTGTTCTGGCACACCTCCAGGTCTTAACTAGATGATATCTCCTCCAGAAAGAGTTCCCTGCACACGTGAACTGGGAGACAAGTCTGGACCCGATGCTCCCCACCGTACTCCCCCAGAGCCCTGGCTGTCCCGTGAGAGCATCACCACGCCACAGCTTAGCCGCCCATCCACGATGTCTCCTTCCCAGTCCATCAGCAACGAGGAAGGACCCAACACTATGCCCAGGGGACTTCCAGACACAGTACAGCACCTGGTAAGAAGGAATAACCATCCCACTATGTGAAATCCATTCATATAAAAGGAACAGAGGTGGGGGCACCTAGGTGGTTCAGTCGGTGACCGACTCCTGATTTTGGCTCGGGTCATGATCTCCTGGTTCATGGGATCAAGCCCCGCACGGGGCTCTGCACTGACCGTGTGGTGCCTGCTCGGGATTCACTCTCTCTCTCCTTCTGCCCCTCTCCCACTGGTGCACTCTGTCTCTCTCTTAAAATAATAAACACTTAAAAACATTAAAAAAAAAAAAAAGAAGAATCACAGAGGGATACAGAATAATGGGAAGAATGCGGCATTTGCAATCAGACGGACCTACATGAGAATGTCCACTTCAACATCAGTTTGCTTGGCTAAAATAAAGACAGTGCTGCCTGCCTCGGGGGCACCTGGGTGGCTTAGTCGGTTAAGTGTCTGACTCTTGGTTTCAACTCGGGTCGTGATCTCACGGTTTGTGAGTCTGAGCTCCGCCTCAGGCTCCACGCTGGAGCCTGTGTGTGGGATTCTCTTTCTCTCCCTCTCTCTCTGCCCCCCTCCCCCAGTCTCTCTCTCTCTCAAAATAAATAAACTTTAAATACACAAACGAGCAAACAAACAGGTAATAAAATCCGCCTGCCTTGGATGAGGGTGATACTGTGTGTGAAAATAGGTCCCAAAGATACTACATCAGCGATTTTAAACGGTGGCCGTACTTGAGAGCTGCCTGGGGGAAGGGGCTCACCTTCTGGTTCAACTGGTCCAACGTGGGACCGGTGGCAGTGTTTCTGTATTATCTCCCCAAATACAGCTAATGTGCAGGCAGGTTCCAGAACATCTGCACAGAACAGAAACAAGGAAGTAAACAAGGCACCTGCAGAGCCTTGCTGTGTCCCTCTCTTGGCTGCCGCACGTTACATCATTTAGTAACCAACCCTCATGGAGTGATTACTGCCTTCCTATATGATCGAGCAGTGGTCATTCTTTCTCAACCCTCTTCCTTCTCCCCCTCAAGCATGTCATTTGCCTTCACAAAAGATCTACCTTAAACTTTCAGACAAGTCCCTATACGTAAATATGTCCAAATGGGGTGTACAAGACAGAGAGAGAGAGACAAACGGGGGAGAGGGAAGGAGGAAGGAAGGGAGGGAGGAAAGAATTGAGAACAGAAGGCAAGAGAACAACTCTTTTTTCAAACGTCAGAGAATTTAGCAGCTTCAGGGTCCTGGCTAAGTCATGAACAGAAAAGCAAAAGAGGAACTGTGTCCAACTCCAGCTGTTACAAGCCCACAGGGCCTATATTTCTAGTATGAATTCAGCATAACAAAAACCCAACAATAAAAATCATCAGAACAGCTCCGTTTTAGCTCTAAAATAATTAAATGTCTCAGGTGCCCGTGCACTGGTCCCCTCACTTCTCACGAACGTAAATCCCCACCAACGCGAGTCCCGAGAGGCAGCAGACATGGGATGGCCGCCCTGATGCCAAAGACTGGGACAGGAACTGAGTTAACTGGCCCCTGAGCCCCTTTAATTCTAAGTATCTACAAAAAGCTTTTGTGCATTGATAGCATTAGGCAGGAAAGGATAAAGAAGGAAAAGGGGCGCCTGGGTGGCTCAGTCGGTTGAGCGTCCGACTTCAGCTCAGGTCATGATCTCACGGTTCATGAGTTCGAGCCCGGCATCTGGCTTTGTGCTGACAGCTCAGAGCCTGGAACCTGCTTGGGATTCTGTGTCTCCCTCTCTCCCTCTCTGCCCTTCCCCTGCTCACTCTGTTTCTTTTTCTCTCAAAAAGAAACAAAAACATTAAAAAAAATTTTTTTTTAAAAAGAAGAAACAACATCCAAGCGGCATGAAGGAGGCATACGGGTCTGCCTTCTTCACAGCGATCCGGCACAATTTTAAAGCCAGCTGTCTCAGCAATAAAAAGAAATCGATGACTGACGAGACATGACCACATGGGTGAATCTCAAACGTTATGCTCCCTACAGGAATCCAGACACTCCAAGAATGTATGTGCTGTGTGTCTTCATTTACAAGACATGCTAGAACAGGAAAAACCAATCTAGTGGGGACAGGGGGAGAATCGGGATGGCAGTTGCCTGCGGTGGGTGGCACAGGGGCACTTGGGAACTTGCTGGGGGGGGGGGTGGCAATACTCTACCTTGGTAGGAGTTTAGGTGACTGGGGTATACAGTTGTCAAAACTCAGCAAGTGCACATGTAAGATGTATGCATTTCATTGGGAAATTTTACATCAAGAGAAAAAAATTGCCAATAACTTCCCATTTGTTAACAATATGGCTGGGAGGACGTGTATTGATGTCGAACGTTTACCATGAAATGCATAAAGAAATAAAATGGGTTGATGGGATGTGTCGGCGAAAAAACAGGGAAGGAAGCAGGTAGAACAGAATGTTAATTCTATGTAGATTCCAGGTGATATCATTGTGGTGGTGACTGTACAATTCTCCCAACTTTCCTGTATGTTTGAAATTTTTCAGGATGAAACGTTCAGGGAGCAGCAGGGAAAGTGAGACATACAGAGGGTGGGAAAGGGAAGCTAACTGCCAAGAAAAAGTCTAGAAGCTACTATATCCACTGGGGCTTAAGGCAGCCGTGAGCTGCTGGGACAAAAGGAAAAGACATAGATGGCGAAGTTGAACCTAACAGTAGCGACCTGGAGGACGACTCTTCTGCACCAGAGGTGCGTGGGAGACGCACGGGGGACCTGATTTGACCGCTCCAATCTCCCTACAAGGTAGGCACGTCCCCATTTTATAGATTAACAGACTGCAACTCAGAATGGTGTCATAATGTACTGTGGTGACACAGGCTGGGACTGGAAAGGGATTCTTCTAGCCTCAAAACTCCAATGTCATATGGAGTATCATGAGCCCACACTTCTCCCATCTTACTGGGGACCGTGCCAAGGGCACACACATGGCACAGCGGCCACTCCGACCCAGCGCGCCACCCATCACACAGCGGGCAGCCACCCTCCCGTAACAGCGCTGACAACTGCACCGAATCCCGGTCGCTTAATTCTCCCGATCGCCTTCGCGAGTCCCCGACCCTCCGCTCTCACCACTGCGAGAACCTCCCGACGGGGGGTTTGAGCCGTCACCTCTGTGTGCACAGCTTGGCCACAAATATTCCCAGGTGGCTCATTCAGCGCCATCCAACAGCGTTCCAGCCCACCGCCTTCCCAGTCTACAGGGCCAGACAGCTAACCCGGACTCCCTTGCAGCTAGATTCTTTAACAGACACACCCACGCAGGATTGGAAAGGCAACGGTAGGCGGCGGCAGCCACATGCTGGGTGTGTGATTCCCTGGAGCAGCTGTGGCACAGCGTTTCGCGTTCTGCCTCTAGCGTCACAGGTACCGGGGCAGAAACGAGTTAGAACCCTGTTACGGCGGGGAACTGCTTGGAGATGGGCTGTGCTGTTGCCGAACACGGAGCAATGAAGCTTTGTCTTCCCGGCATGAATCCCCTGCTGCTTAGGCTGCTTCAAAGGAACCTTCTGTCTGCAATTAAGATCCTCACCAGTACGATGCCTTCTAAGCAGCTCTGAACCCACCTGCTAAGCTATGAGCCTACACGACTGCCCGCCAGACACAGACTCAAGCTTCCCCGCTTTCCATGTCAGAGGGAGGACAGAGGAGGACAATAATAGCAGGGGGAACATACTGCAGGCCGCCAACTTCCATCAAGATCTCAGAAAAACACGCGGAGAATAGCCTTTCAATTTTTTTTTTTCAGTCAATTCATTTTGAGAGAGAGGGAGACAGAGACTCTCAAACAGGCTCTGCACTGTCAGCGTGGAGCCCACAGTGGGGCTCAAACTCAGGATCCGTGAGACCGTGACCTGAGCCGAAACCAAGATTGTCGGACGCTTACCCTACTGAGCCACCCAGGCACCCCTGGAACAGCCCTTCAAATGTCCAGGGAACAGAGACAAGAGAGCACATGTAAGTGAAGGCTTTCAAAGACCTTTGCATGCAACCCTGGATTTGGAATAAAGCAGACCAATTTTGGGAGGCCATCCCTGTCAGGATGATCTCATTCAAAAGCCGCACTGGCGTGGCGGTCTGGGGACAGCCTAATGATGTACGAGGGCACGATTTTTTGTTAACTATCATAGCTTACACAGAGAAATAATTATTTTGGTTCCCTTCAAAGAAATACTCTGATTGTCATTACCCACAATCTTTAGCTCAGTTGAGACAAATCCATTTCCTCTGAGCATGCTTAGAAGATCTGGAAACAGCAACCCAGAGCCACGGGCAGAGGCCAGGGTGAGGAAGTCGTGCAGGCTAATACCATTTTTAGTCAAAAGTGAGGTAAGACTACGAAGCAGGCCAAGTTCATTTCCGCCGCGGCTTGCAACTTATTCAGAAGGCAATTCCAGAAAAAGGGCTTCAAAATATTTTGAGCAACGAAGGCACTGCGGTAAAAAAGAATCCTGCCTTTCTCGGATATGCATATTTGGAAATTCCTGTTCAGAAAAAATAGATTTTTAGAGTCACGTTTTATAGAATGAGACTAAGAGGGATCGTTTGTTCCTTGGTTTGGTTGTGTGTGCCCCAACCAAGAAGAAGGAGACTACTAAAACTCTGCTCTGGGCTAGCCTCTGTGGCCACTGGCAACGGTGCGGTAACGCTCACACTGGCCTCAAACCCTGGGGACCGCAATGTTCACTTAGGGCTAAAGCACGATTTGGTCACCTGAGTCACTTTAGCCCTGGCCCGATGGCTTCCCATGGTTAGTCTCCTGGGTGTTGCTATTTTGCAAGGCTTAAGAGTGAAACAGGGGCGCCTGGGTGGCTCAGTCGGTTGAGCGTCCATGTGGGCTCAGGTCATGATCTCGCGGTTCGTGGGTTCGAGCCCCGCGTCGGGCTCTATGCTGACAGTTCGGAGCCTGGAGCCTGCTTCGGATCCTGTGTCTCCCTTTCTCTCTGCCCCTTCCCTATTCACTCTCTCTCTCTCTCAAAAATAAATAAAACGTTTTCTAAAAAGTGAATTATAACCCCCCCTTTTTTAAGCAAACCAGCTTTATTATTTCCCATGAACAATGGTATTATTTTATCTACTTACTGGTTGGCTTCTTTACTTCTAAGTATAGTGGACACACAACGTTACACGAGGTTCAACTTCTCTGTAAGTTACACGCCGTCTTCACCCCAAGTACAGCTACCATCTGCCACCACGCAGCACTGTTACAATATTATTGACTGTCTTCCCTACGCTGTGCCTTTTATTCCCGTGCCTCATTCATTCCATAACCGGAAGTCTGTACGTCCCACTCCCCTTCGCCCGTTTTACCCGTCCACCACGCCCCCTCTGCTCTGGCAACCATCATTTTTTTCCTCTGTACTTACAAAACGAATTCCGTTCTTTTCTCTGTTTATTCATTTGTTTTCATCTCTAGTTTCCACCTATGAATAAAGTCATATGGTGTTTATCTTTTTCAGTCTGACTTATTTCACTCAGTGTAACACCCTAAGTTCACGCATGTTGTCACAGGTGAATTATGACCCTAACTAATACTGAGAAAGTCAGAAACACAGTAAAGTGTTCTTCACAAATCAGCCCCTAAAAATATCTCCCCTGCTGAGTCTCCTTTGTATCCTTTTAGACCTCGCTAGATCCCAACGTATCAACAACTGTCAGGTAGGTGGGTACATTACGATCTTTAATAACACCAACTGGAACACACTCTGGAACTTTGCCAAAGAACATATACAAGGGGACAGGCCTTAAAGACATGCACAAAAAGGAAAACACAGTTGTGTTACAAGTAGTGGGATTAGGAGCCATTTTTTTTTTTTTTTTTTTTTTTGCTAAAGTAGCCTTCATTTTTGTTATACCATCTAAGAAATTATTGGAAAATAATACAAAAACGTCTTGTCCACCACCACAAATGCCAAATCTCAATTGAGATATTTATATTCCGAGTACTGGATTCTTTTCTCCATCACCCACAGAAGCTAAAGGTGTTTCAGTCCTGTTTTCCAAAGAGCTGCAAAACCAGGAGTCAACAAACAATAGCCCATGGACCAAATCCAGCCCACCGTTTGTTTTTTTATAAATAAAGTTTTGTGGGAACAGTCATGCCTATTTGCTTACATGCTGTCTACGGCAGCTTCCCTGCTACAACAGCGGAATTGAAATTATTTACTATCTGGTCCTTTACAGAAAACGTTTGGCGATCCCTCTACCAAACCAAAGTAACATCCACTTCAGCACATGGAAAGCTTATCAATGCACCATGGGAAGTGTCCCCCAGAGGTTAAATACCATCTCTAAAGGCCAGGGTCCTAAAAAGCACTTTGAGTAACTATTGTCCAAGAGGGCAGCTCCTCGGGAGCGGAGGGGTGTGCAAGGGAAACAAAGTACATCTCCCGACAAGCCAAGGTCCACGTTAGAACTGCTCCCCGGCAACGGAAGATCTCAGGATCTGGGCAATCCTATGCCCAGTGTGCACGGCTGTTTCAGTCCACGGGTCCACAATGACCAGCCTGCACTGAACCACCCCAAGCACACTTCGGAGAGTATACGTTCTTGAAAATGATGTCCCGCGACGCTTCTGTAATGTTTAAGTGAAAGCGACAGCATGAACAGAGGTCTTTGTGAGGGATATGCAGTAAGTCAATTTAGATATTCTACAACCTAACTCTGAATGAATCCAGACCATCGGACAGCCGTGCACCTGGTCTACACTGGTCTTCCGTGCGGCCCCTCTCTCCCCACTGCCCCCACGTTTTCTTTCATACGCAGGCCTTCCACATATCACCATGTGACAGAGGCTGTACGTCGTGTAACTGGCGGTACTTTTCCCAAAGCACGCGTGTTAGAACGTTTGGTTAAATCTGCAACCTAATTTCTCCTCACCATTCTTTCCTACACATTCCCAGCTTATTTCATATGGCTGTATTTTTACACTGCAGCGGTGACCTCAAGCCACTCGTGCTAGTAAAGTAGATCTTAAAGCGGAAATTAAAATCAAATGAATATGCACAAAACAATCGAGAAAAAGAGACTATTATTGACGTAGAGCAGTTTTGGCTCCAGCGAAATCAAGCAGAATTACGCGGTTCCCACATATTGCTTGCACCTCCCCCTGCCGACACAGCCTCTTTATTAGATTTTAAATTAGAAAAATAGCATCTGCCTGCCAACGTAAAATTTAGAGATGCCAGTCTTGTGGCTCTCAGACGTCACTTTTCTCCCGAGGCCTCCCCTGGCTTCCTGGTAAGTACAGATCCCTGGAACTTAGGTTGTCCCAGGGCTTCTTGCGGGGTGGCTCATGGCACAGTCTTGCCAGGAAGGCAGACACAGGGTTCACGTTTGCTCTGTGCGTGGTCCAATATTTGACGGCTGAGCCAATGAATGGATTCACACAGCTTCAGAATTTGGTTTATCACGGACCTGCTTAGAAGTATTCTTCTTCTTAGAGGTATTCTGCCTTAAAAGGCACCCGGGCGGCTCAGCTGGTTAAGCGTCTGACTCTTGATCTCGGCTCAGGTCATGATCTAACGGTTCATGGGATCTAGACCCGAGTCAGCACAAAGCCTGCTTGGGATTCTCTCTCTCTGTCTCTCTCTGCCCCACCCCCTGCTGGTTCTCTCCCTCTCTCCCTCTCCCAAAATAAATCTTAAAAAAAAAACTTGGGGCGCCTGGGTGGTTCAGTCGGTTGAGCGTCCGACTTCAGCTCAGGTCATGATCTCACGGTCCATGGGTTCAAGCCCCTAGTGGGGCCTGTACTGACAGCTCGGGGCCTGGAGCCTGCTTCGGATTCTATGTCTCCCCCTCTCTCTGCCCCTCCCCTACTCATGCTCTGTCTCTCTCACTCTCAAAAAATGAATAAATGTTAAAAAAAAATTTGTTTTAACTAAAATAAAACCCAAAATTAAAAAAAAAAAAAAAAAAGAAGTATTCTTGGGGTGAGTTCCACATGAAGAATATAAAACGGCTCTGGCAAATGAAAAAACAAAGTCAGGGCTTCTTGATTAAACATTAACAGAGGGAGGTGCCCCAGGGCATTTATGAACTAGGGGGTGGTTTACACCAATTTTCAGGCAGCTTTCTTTTATAAGGAGGTTGTGTTCTCACTCTTTGTGGGGGAGTTTTTTGGACTTGAAATGTGTTTTCCTTCTGAAAGGAAAAATAAGGATTAAAGAGGATGGTTCCTGGGAAAGGAAGAAAACAAGTAATTCTCTCCCGGGTGGTAGGCAACACAGGGAGGGGGAACACAGAGGTGGCTCGTGGCTGATCCCCTTGAGGGAGAAGCGGGGCCCAGTGTCCCCTGCAAGCTCCCACGAAGTCAGGAACGTTCCCAGATGCTCATTTGGTTTCTGAGCTGGTGAAAGGGGACACAGACCTAAGAGCAACTCCCATTCTTATTTGGAAATGGGAGGGCCCGCCCTATGCAAACTAGCTTGCAGGCCTCCGGTGGCCGATGTAGCCTCGCTTTCTCATTTAGGCCAGTCGGACCTGAGTAAGGAATTTGGCCACAACACAATACGTAAACCGGCTTCCCCTACCGCATCTCATTTCCATAGTCTGTCTGTAATCCTAATTGATGCATATGCTCTTGTCATCTTAAACGTGAGCCGAATGCAGCGTTCTGATTTGTTTAATTTTACAGCACGTTCTTGAACACAGGGATTGTGGCTGAGGATGTGAATGACAAGCCGCACATGGCTGATTCTAGACTCATCTTATGTGGGATCTCTGGCTTCCTGGGCCCCAGGGAGAAACTGCCTTTAGTTAGGAGGTTAATAAAACCCTAAACAAGTTCAGGAAGGGACCTCTGAGGCTCCCTACCTGCAAGGCCCCTCGATCTTGAGCTGTTTATTGCTCACGAAAGCTTTTTTTGTCTGTAAATTCTTAAACACTCAGCACAGTGCTAAGATGGTCCTCTCTGGCCTGGGAAGTCAGAATAGTTTTATAGTAGGATATACATCAGGCCTTCAGGCAGGAGTGTTTTATTTTCTTAACTGATATAGGTAGCTTTCATTCTCTGCATTTGAGAGAACCTGAATTTGAATAGCCTTGTGGCCACACATCACAACTCAGGAATAATCCTGACATTTCATTTTATCTGTACCCTTTTTCTGAAAACATTTTCCAAAATAAATAAAAATTGCTTAACAGTATAAGGAAGGGGAAAGCTAACACTTTCCTTCACAGGGGAATATGCTGGGGCCCTGAAGGCCTTCAGATGAACTTGCCCAAACCCCCGTTTTACAGGTGAGGAAACAGCCTCAAGGAGATGATGTTTAATTCAAAGTTAGACTTGGAATTTACGGCGGTTAGAACAAGAAACTGGATCTCTGCTCCTTAGACAGTTCTGGAAAAACCCCACGAAAGTAATGCTGAAGTTAGTCTTTATACCCTGTGGTTTTGTTATATAGCAAAGAAAACCCACTGGCTTCTCATTATCTGGCCAATATCCTGAGATTCATTTGATGTTCTGGTTTATTTATTAGCTGTTTTGAGTGAGGGAGAAAAACCTTCAAAATTGTGCAGAGAGCTTTTCTTGAACCCTAGGTTCCTGGGGTATTAAAAGATTGTGTTTAGGATATCTTATCTCTGAGCCTGATGCTAATTTCCTCTACTATATGGCAAAGAAACTTTGTTTCATAGTAGCTTTCCGTGGCCAAAGTTGCTTTTCTTTTATTTTCCAGGCTGTGAATGAAGAACCAGCCTTTGGGACGGCTTCTACTCTACGGATCACTAGATAGCACACTATCTATGGTGCTGATTAAATAGAAAATGCCCTCGTAAATTCAGGAAGGTTCCTCCCTCAATTTGATGAGGCTGCATTAAGAACGTGAGACTTTTCTCTGTGGGCTGATGTTTCCTAGCAGTTCCTCAGGACAGAATGTTCTTCAGTTGCTTCCCAGCAGTGGTAGCCTGAACCCGGTCTTGTGGCCGAGCACATGTTCATTTCTCTCTCTCGTTCCTCGGCTCCTGGGGCTCTGCTCTTTGGGCCTGTAATTACTGAAGGCATCTTTTAGGACCCTGGCCCTCAAGAGACTGTATCTTGTGTATCAGACTGTAAGTGTTTGGGGGGACACTTCCCTTGGTGGGTTGACGAGCTTTCCATGCACGTGCTACAGTGGATACTACCCCGTGGTCTGGTGGAGGCCACCCCATTCGTGTCAAGACAGACTTCCTGACTTTTTAAAGTATAGTTTTTGTTATGAAAATGTAATCAAAGATGAGATATTTCAAAACCATTACCTTGGAAACACAGTTTTTGTCATTTTCCATACGAGTCTATTTTTTTTTTATTATTTTTTTTAACGTTTATTTATTTTTGAGACAGAGAGAGACAGAGCATGAACGGGGGAGGGGCAGAGAGAGAGGGAGACACAGAATCGGAAGCAGGCTCCAGGCTCTGAGCCATCAGCCCAGAGCCTGAAGCGGGGCTCGAACTCACGGACCGCGAGATCGTGACCTGAGCCGAAGTCAGACGTTGAACCGACTGAGCCACCCAGGCGCCCCATACGAGTCTATTTTTAAAGAAAGAGAATACAGTACTAATAATGTTGGGGGGGGGGCTGGGCAATTATTAATGTCTTTTTGTTTTCTCTTTACCTTTCCTGAATTTTCCAAGTTTTCTATAAGGAATAATAATACCTTTGTAACTAGAAAAAAAAATAAGTCATTAAAACAGAATAACCTTTTCAAAAGGCAATGGTTCCTTCTTTTAGAAAAAGACAGAAAAGTGGGGCGCCTGGGTGGCTCAGTCGGTTGAGCGTCCGACTTCGGCTCAGGTCATGATCTCATGGTTCGTGAGTTTGAGCCCCACATCAGGCTCTGGGCTGACAGCTGGGAGGCCTGGAGCCTGCTTCAGATTCTGTGTCTCCCTCTCTCTCTCTCTCTCTCTCTCTCTCTCTCTCTGCCCCTCCCTTGCTCATGCTCTCTCTCTCTCTCTCTAAAAAAATAAATAAAAATTAAAAAAATTTTTTTTAATTTAAATGGTTAAAATGGTAAATTTTACATGATATATATTTTGCCATAATAAAAGTTAGCTTCTGCCTAAACACTTTTTGGGGGTGATTTCGTAGTTTTTAAATGGGAACCAATACAGGAGACATGTCGTAGATGTTCTGCCTGATCCCTCAGGGTGCCTTTAACCAGCAAGAAGTCTAAAATTAGAGCTTCAGTTTCTTCCATTACACTAATTGTAATGCAAGGTCCCTGAGATGAAACTTTTCCATTTAGTGATTTTTCACGAAGTCCAGAGGCACAGAAAGGCGTGTCTGGGGAAGTACATCCAAATCTGCCAGGTGCAAGGCCCCTGTGCAATGAGAAAAGCCAACTCCATAATTACCGATGCTCTGACTTCCTTCATTCAAGCAATTATTTACCGAGTGCCTCCTATGTGCCAGGCACCATTCCAGAACTTGGGTCTAACACCCGCTCCCCTGGATCCTACAATACAACAGCTCTCACTCAAACTACCTCACTGTTGGTCAGTTTCAAATAACATTACAGGACATGGTGTGACTTTCATTTCTCAAAGGAGCCATGTGTTTCCCTGTTGCGTTTTTATTATTTTCTTTGTGCTTTGAAACGATTCAAACTTGCAGAAGAGTTGCAATATCCCTTCACCCTGAATATCCCTTCACCCAGATTCAACCACGACTGGTTGGTGTTTTGGCTTATCTGCTTTATCATGGGTTCTAGCTATCTCTCTCCCTTCCCCTTCCCTTCCTCTCTTCCCCTCCATCCACACCCACCCAGATCCCTCCCTAGCCCCTCCCCACTCCCTCTTCCTCTCTCCTTATACAGTTTCCCTGGAACCACTTCTGAGCGGACCATGGACATCTCCTTTTATCCCTAAATATGTCATTATGTATTTTCCGAGAACAAGGACATTCTCTTCTATGACCACAGCACAATGATCAATCTCTGGTAGTTTCACACTGATTCAACAGTATTACCTATGACAAAGTCCACACTCAAATATTGCCAATGGTCCAAATGCCTAGGTTTTCAAACACCAGTTGGAAGGCTCCCTCCTCAACCACACAAAGGACTGACAGTATCTGAGCAGACCTGGCTTACTCCCTTGCTTTTCACGGGACCTTTCCTACAGGACTCCAGGCAGAAGGAAATTACTTTTACTCCTTCCTCTATGATTTAATGGAGCTCTCTGACACCTATTGCTGCCGCAACATTTAACCTGACCTCTCCATGATAAGATCTGGTCCTATTTCCTCTTGTTCCAGTCACTGAATATCTCTTGATAAAAATATTTTCTCGTAAAATTCAGTGGCACCACCTTCCCTACCCTCTCGATTAGAACCTGCTCAAATCCCAGGGACCCTTCTGCTCAACACCTCTCTTGACATCTTCAACAGAAAGTAGTATTTCTCAACCATTTTATCATTTTTAGACAATTTTTCCCAAAGATATATATTCACAGCTTATAAATAGCACCCCCAATGAAATTAATATAACAGATACATTTATGTACTGTATCTGTCTCTGTCCTTTATACATAAAAAAATAATAATAATAAGATATTTTCAGCATCACCACCTCAGGAACCAAATTTTTTATTGCTCTGTTGAGAATGCATGTTGTAAAGTCACTCACAACCTAGGCTGGGGGTAAAAAGGACAAACAGCAAGGTATGACTCACATGACAAGAGATCACACTCCAGTTCAGCTCAGGATCCTAGGCTGGGTCAGGTCTAAACAAAGACCCAAAGCCTCTCATTGGCCTTTCTACAGACTTAGTCTAGGGTCCACCCTGGCCCCACGATAAGCTCAGAACATTACGGAAGACTTTGCATATTCAAATCTACAGTGGAAGTCTTAAGGGATACAGATAAATCCAGTAAAAAGGAGGTGGATGAGAGCTTGAATCGTCTAATGACTCCTTCCTCAGGAAAATTAAACATAAAAGTAGGGAAGTCTGTAAAAGAATGCCGATTCACTGGGGCGCCTGGGGGGCTCAGTCGGTTAAGCATCCGACTTCAGCTCAGGTCGCGATCTCGCAGTCCGCGAGTTCGAGCCCCGCATCGGGCTCTGGGCTGATGGCTCAGCGCCTGGAGCCTGCTTCAGATTCTGTGTTTCCCTCTCTCTCTGCCCCTCCCCCGTTCATGCTGTGTCCCTCTGTCTCAAAAATAAATAAACGTTAAAAAAAAAAAAATTAAAAAAAAAAAAAAAAAAGAATGCCGATTCAGGGGAAAACCTGAATACATAAGACTTACCATGAGCAGGAATCATGCTTTCCTTCTAGACCACAGATCCAAAATTATAAAATAAAATTTAAAAAAAATCAGTCTGAACACAGAAGAACTGAACATCAAGAAACTGGATCTAATAGACATTTCGAGAACGGTTCTCCAAAGGCAACAGAACACACATTCCTCTCAAGTACACCTGGAACATAGGTCATGAAACATGACAAAACGAAAAGAAAGGAAACAATAAGAAACATGTTCTCTGACCACAAGAGAAATGAGTAACTGAAAGATAACAGGACAATCTCCAAACGCTCAGAAATTAACACACCTCTAAAATAGTTCGTGACTCAAAGACAAAGAATCAATGGAAGTCAGAAAATATTTTGAACTGAACCAAAATGAAAAAATAACATAGCAAAATTCACGAGGGCAGCTAAAGCAGTGCTCAGAGGGAAATTTATAGCATCAAATGTTTACATTAGAAAAGAAGAAATGACAATTTACGCTTCGGTAGTAACAAAAAAGTAAGAAAGGAAGAAACTGAACACAAAAAGCAGAGGAATAAAAAATATTAGAGCAGAAGTTGATGACATTGAAAACAAAAATAATCAAGCCCATCAATGAAACAAAAAAAGCTGGTTCTTAATAAGATCAAGATCAATAAATTGATAAACCTCTATCTAGTAAGACTAAAAGGACAAAAAGAAGACACAAATTACCAATATCAGAAAAAAGAATGAGGGAATATCACTAGAAGCCTCAAATATCTTGAAAGGGCAATAAGGGAATACTTCAGGGAACTCTACTATAAATTCGACGATTTATAAGAAATGGGTCGATTCCTCAAAAAGTATGAACTATCAAAACACACCTATGATGAAACAGAGAGGCTGAATAGCTTTGCAACTATTAAAGTTGATTTTGTAGTTAAAAACCTTTCCAAAAAGAAATCTCCAGGCCAGATGGTTTCCCTGGTGATTTCTACCAAATATTTAAAGAAATAACACCAACTCTGCACAATTTCTTCCAAAAAATATTAACAGGAGGGACACTGCCCAACTCATTTTAAGGCCAGCACTACCCCGATACCAAAACTAGACAAAGACAATATAAGAAGAGTATAAGCAAGGCACGTGGGTGGCTCAGTTGGTGAAGCATCCAACTCTTGATTTCGCCTCAGGTGATGATCTCAGGATTTGTGGCATGGAGCCCTATGTCAGGCTCTGCACTGGCAGCATGGAACCGGCTTGGGATTCTCTCTCTCCCTTTCTCTCTACCCTTCCCCTGCTCATGGTGTGCATACACTCTCTCTCAAATAAATAAACGTTTAAAAGAAAACTACAAGCCAATAGGTTTCATCAACATAGATGCAAAAATCCTTAACAAAATATTAGCAGATTGAATCCAGCAACATAAAAAAAAAAAAAAAAACAAAAACAGAATATACCATAACCAAAGTAAGGTTTATCCCAGGATAGCAAGGCTGTTTCAAAATTCAAAAATCAATCAGTGTAATCTATCACAGTAATTGTGGAAGGCAGCATCGGTAAAGGACCACACAGTAAACACTTCCATCCCTGCTGGCTACAAATCTGTGTCTCAGCCACTCAACTTTGTCACCGTAGGTAGAGTGAAAACAGACATAGACATCATGGAAGCAAATGGGCATGAGGCATGTTTCAATAACACCATATTTACAAAAACGAGCAGCAGAGCCCTTTATAACAAAAACATTCAACAAACTAGAAATAGAAGAAAACTCCTGCAACATAACAAAGGTCATTTCTGACAAGTCCACAGCTAACTTCCTATTTAGTGGTGAAAGACTGAAACCTTTCCTTTTAAGATCAGGAACAAGGAAAGGATGCCCACTCCTGCCCCTTTTATTCAGCAGAGCATTAGAAGTCCTACGCAGAGCAATCACACTAGCAAAAAGAAATAAAAGGCACCCAAACTGGAAAAGGAGAAGTATAATTATCTGTTTGTAAATGACATGAGCATATGTATAGAAACCCCTAAATATTCCACACAAAAAAACCTGTTACAATATACAAATTTAGCAAAGTTACAGGATGCAAAATCAACACGTAAAAATCAGTTTTGCCTCTATACGCTAGAAATGAACAATCCCAAAAGGAAATCAAGAAGACAATTCCAAAACATAAGCAGTATTCTCTTGGACATCAGTCTTAGCAATATATTTAATAAATACATCTCCTCAGGTAAGGAAAACAAAAGCAAAAACAAACTATCAGGATAAACTAAAATAAACATTTTTATACAGCAAAGGGCACCATCAACAAAACAAAGAAAGCAACCTGGTAAATGGGAGAAGATATTTGCAAATGATATATCTAGTAAGGGATTAATATCCAAAATGTATAAAGAACTTATATAATAACACCAAAAAAAACCACCCAAATACTCCAATTAAAAAATGGACAGAGGACCTGAACAGATATTTTTTCTTTTTTTTTTTTTTTTAAGTTTATTTATTTTGAAAGAGAGAGAGAGAGAGAGAGACAGAGTGTGCACATGAGAGGCAGGTAGAGAGGGAGAGAGACAGGGAGGGTTCACACGGTCAGTGCAGAACTTGATACAGGGTTCAAACTCACAAACCATGAAATCATGACCTGAGCTGAAGTCAGACACTTACCCAACTGAGCCACCCAGGCGCCCCCAGCCATTTTTTCAAAGAAGACATACAGATGGCCAACAGACACATGAAAGGATGCTTGACATCACTCATCATTAGGGAAATGCAAATCAAAACCACAATGAGATATCACCTTAGACCAGTTGTAATGGCTAGCATTAAAAAGACAAGAAATAACACGTGTCGGCAAGGATGTGGAAAAAAGGAATCCCTTGCTCACTGTTGATGGGAATGGAAACTGGTACAATTGCTGTGGAAAATAGTATGGAGGTTTCTCAAAAAATTAAAAAATGCTATACAATCCAGTAATTCCACTGTTGGATATTTACCAAAAAATCAAAAACACGAATTTGAAAAGATATGTGAACTCCTACGCTGACCGCAGCATTATTTATAATAGCCAAGATATAGAAACAACCCAAGTGTCCACTGATGGATGGATAAAGAAGGTATAGCGTGCGCACACACACACACACACACACACACTCACAGAGGAATATTACTTGATCATAAAAGAAAGAAGGAGATCTTCCCATTTGCAACAATATGGATGCTCCTAGAGGGTATTATGGTAAGTGAAATAAGTCAGAGACAAACACCATATGACTTCATTTACATGTGGAATCTAAAAAAAAAATGAAACAAATGAACAAACAAAAAAAGAGACCTCCTATGTACAGAGAACAAACTGGTGGTTGCCAGAGGGACGGGGGTCAGGGGGATAAGGTGAGATAAATGGTGGAGATTAAGAGGGTCAAATTCCCAATAAGTAAGTCATGGAGATGAAAAGTACAGCATAAGGAATACAGTCAGCAATACTGTAATGACGTTGTGTGGGGACAGATGGTTAATTGTACTTACTGTGGTGAGCACAGCATAATGTATAAAATTGTTGAATCACTATGCTATGCACCTGAAACTAATATAACACTGTATATCATCTATATTTAAATAAATTTTTTAAATATTTATTTTTGAGAGAGAGAAAGAAAGAGGGCTATGAGGGGGCAGGGTACAGAGAGAGAGGGCTCTGGACAGAGGCCCCAAAATGGGCTCTGCACTGATAACAACGAGCCCGTTGTGGAACTTGAACTCAGAAGCCGTGAGATCATAACCTGAGCTGAAATCAAACGCTTAACCGACTGAGGCACCTAGGTGCCCCAATAATAATTTTTTAAAAAAGAAAACAATTCCATTTACAATAGCATCAAAAAGAACACAATACTTAGAAATAAACCTAACCAGGGGCACCTGGGTGGCTCAGTCGGTTGAGCATCCAACTTCGGCTCAGGTCATGATCTCACGGTCTGTGAGTTCGAGCCCCGCGTGGGGCTCTGTGCTGACAGCTCAGAGCCTGGAGCCTGCTTCAGATTCTGTTTCCTTCTCTCTCTGCCCCTCCCCCGCTCACGCTTTGTCTCACTCTGTTTCTCAAAAATAAGTAAATGTAAAAAAAGAAATAAACCTAACCAGGGGCACCTGGGTGGCTTAGTCATTTGACCATCCAACTCCTGATTTCAGTTCAGGTCATGGTTTGTGAATTCCAGCCCCACATCGGGCTCTGCCCTTGAGATTCTCTCTCTCTTTCTCTCTCTCTGCCCCTCCCCTGCTCACTCTTGCACTTTATCAAAATAAACAAACGTTTAAAAAAAAGAAAGAAACCTAACCAAAGAAGTGAAAGACTTGTACACTAAAAACTACAATTTCTGAAAGAAATTAAGGAAGACACAAAGAAATGGGAAGCCATTCCGTGTGTCTTTCGAGCTGAAGACTTAATACTGTTAGGATGTCCATACTTCCCAAAGCAATCTATAGACTCAGTGCAATCCCTATCAAATTCCCAGTGACATTTTTTTTAAAGAAACAGAAAAATTCTTGGGGCGCCTGGGTGGCTCAGTTCACCGTCCAACATTGGCTCAGGTCATGACCTTCCAGTCCGTGAGTTCAAGCCTCACATCAGGCTCTGTGCCGACAGCTCAGAGACTGGATCCTGCTTCAGATTCTGTGTCTTCCTCTCTCTCTGTCCCTCCCCCCCCAAAAATAAACATTTTTAAAATTAAAAAAAAAAGAAATATAAAAATTCATCCCAAATTCGTCTGGAATTCCAAGGAACCTAAGTAGCCAAAACAATTGTGAAAAGAAGAGCAAACTTGAAGGACTCACACGTCCTGAATTCAACACATATCACAAAGCTACAGTAATCAAAACGCTACCGTGCCAGCATAAAGACAGATAAGCAGACCAATGAAACAGAACAGAGAGCCCATGTGTTATCTGGTTGCATATATATGGTCAAATGATCTTTGACAAGAATGGCAAAAATACTTAACAGGAGAAGGACAAACAGTGTTGGGAAAACTGGATGTCCACATGCCAAAGAGGTAAAGCAGGCCCTTAATTTACACCGTGTACAAAAATGGACTCAAGGGGCGCCTGGGTGGCTCAGTCGGTTAAGCATCGACTTCAGCTCAGGTCATGATCTCATGGTTCATGGGTTCGAGCCCCGCATCGGGCTCTGTGCTATCAGCTCGGAGCCTGGAGCCTGCTTCGGATTCTGTGTCTCCTTCTATCTCTGCCTTCCCCCCACTCACACTCTGTCTCTCTCTGTCTCAAAAATAAATAAAAAACATTAATTAAAAAAAACAAAAACAAAAAGGACTCAAAATGGATTAAATATTTAAATGTAAGACCTAGGGGCGCTTCGTTGGCTCAGTCAGAACAGCATAGGACTCTTTGATCTCAGGGTTGTGAGTTTGAGCCCCACAACAGGCATGGAGAAGGGGAAGGGGGAGGGGGAGAGGAAATGGGAGGGGGAGGGGGAAGGGAAGGGAAGGGAAGGGAAGGGAAGGGAAGGGAAGGAAGAGAGAGAGGAATGAAAGATGGAAGGGAG
Organism: Panthera uncia; assembly: GCF_023721935.1. NCBI lineage: Eukaryota > Metazoa > Chordata > Mammalia > Carnivora > Felidae > Panthera > Panthera uncia. The sequence goes on from NC_064810.1 coordinate 144,654,510, forward strand.
AGAGAGAGAGAGAGACAGAGAGAGAGAGAGAGAGAGAGAAAGAAAGAAAGAAAGAAAGAAAAAGAAATTTAAGACCTAAAACTTTAACACTCCTAGAAGAAAACATAGAAGAAAACTTCCTGATACAGGTCTTGGCAATAATTCCTTAGATGATGCACCAGAAGCAGGAAACAAAAGCAAAAATATACTAATGGGACTACATCAAATTTTAAAAGTTGTGTTTACAAAGTGAAAGGCAACCTATGAAATAGGAGAGAGCCTGCTTGGAACTCCCCCTCTCTTCTCTCTCGGCTCCTCCTCTGCTCGTGCTCTCTCTCAAAAATAAACAAAGTTAAAAAAAAAAAAGAGTTAAGCTGTGTTTCTGTGGCATATACACCATGCCCTGTGAGATGATTTAAGACAAATCAAACGAACACTGCCCATCCGGACCCAGGGCAAGAAAACACTTCCCAGCTCTGGGTAGGAGTGCGGATTGCTCATGCTGCTCCATTTTTGTTTTATTTCTTTAATTTTTTTTTAATTTTTATTTATTTCTGAGACAGAGAGAGACAGAGCATGAGTGGGGGAGGGGCAGAGAGAGAGGGAGACACAGAATCCGAAGCAGGCTCCAGACTCTGAGCCGTCAGCCCAGAGCCCGACGCGGGGCTCGAACCCACGGACCGCGAGATCATGACCTGAGCCTAAGTCGCTCAACCGAGCCACCCAGGCACCCCTATTTTTGTTTTATTTTTTAAAACCTACACAGTGCTGGGGCGCCTGGGTGGCTCAGTCAGTTAAGCGTCTGGCTTCCGCTCAGGTCATGATCTCGCAGTTCTTGAGTTCTAGCCCCGTGTCGGGCTCTGTGCTGACAGCTGGGAGGCCCGGAGCCTGCTCTGGATTCTGTATCTCCCTCTCTCTCTGCCTCTCCCCTGCTCACACTGTCTCTCTCTCAAAAATAATAAATGAACATTTTCAAAAATTCGCATAGTGCTTATTAATATGTGCCACACACTGGCCCTCGCCCTTTACAAATATCGACTCATTTCACTTAATCCCCATAGCGGCCCTACAAGGTAGGTTTTCTCACTAGCCGAATTTCACAAATGAAGAAACGAAGGCATGGGGGGGACTAAGATTACTTAGTGCCGGAGCCTTCCATCTCTGCTCACTGATGAAGGCGAGACTCCCCCGCTGTCCTCAGCGTACCGTCCTAGCAGGCAATGACTGTGGACAGGAGTGGGACGGAGTGGGAATAAAACCCCATCCACGTGGCAAACCGGATGGCCTTCCCAACCCCCTGACAGCCAGGCTTTTCCTTACTTTGCTCTTGGCTTTCTCTTACTGCAATTCAGAGAGGCTGCAATGAGAAGGTTATCGGGATCCGGTTTATGAGTTCTCGCCACCCCCGTGACTCTATGACAAGAGAGGAACATCTGGTCCTTTCTGAGCAGCCCATCTGTAGCACCTCCCAGGAAGGACATCCCATGTGCTACCACCCCGCCTGGTCAGTGTGAAAGCTCACACTGCTGGGGCTCCATGCAGAGCACACATCTGATCTAGAAAAGCACCGAGAAGTGACAAATGGGGCCTTGGTTTTTTAAAAAAGAGAGCAAGGGGCACCTGGGTGGCTCAGTCGATAAAGCGTCTGACCTCGGCTCAGGTCGCCATCTCGTGGTCCGTGAGTTCGAGCCCCGCGTCGGGCTCTGTGCTGACGGCTCAGAGCCTGGAGCCTGTTTCGGATTCTGTGTCTCCTTCTCTCTCCGACCCTCCCCCATTCATGCTCTGTCTCTCTCTGTCTCAAAAATAAATAAACGTTAAAAAAAAAATTTTTTTTTTAAATCCATATAAATGATAGTTCATTCTAATTTCCCTGTGTTGGAGTGACAAGGAACAAGCAACATGTTTCCCACCTCATCGCGTTTACAGATGACAAAACTGGCTGACGTTCAGGTAAGATAAAACAACTAAACAGGGAAGGGATCAAAACCCAAATCTCCCACGCCTTTGGTTTGGGGCGCTTTCATAAGCTGCAAATATGCCGGCGTTACCTAGTTTAATCGACACCTGCTCACAGACCCTAACAAATTCAATCAACGTCATCATAGTTAATAGTCTAAGAATCATTTTCACACTACGTCACGCATCTTCCAAACCGGTCGGGAATAAGCCTTACAGAACAGATGCCCCGATGGCCACTTCAGAAGACTAGCATTAAGACAGACTGGAGTTATCAGCTATGTTAATTATTAGATATATGCTACGTTCAGCCAGGAAGTATAGGCTTCATGCCTCACAGCCTTTTTTTAAACACACCAAATGAATTTTTGTTAACTTTTTAATCTATTTTCAAATTTCCAGAAAAATTACAAGAATAATACAAAGATTTATTACTAAAGAACTACCCGGGGTGCCCAGGGGGTTCAGTCGGTTGAGCATCCGACTGAGGCTCAGGTCATGATCTCACGGTGCATGAGTTTGAGCCCTGCATTGGGCTCTGTGCTGACAGCTCAGAGCCTGGAACCTGCTTTGGATTCTGTGTCTCCCTCTCTCTCTCTGCCCCTCCCCTGCTCATGTTCTGTCTTTCTCTCTCTCAAAAATGAGTAAACGTTAAAAATTTTTTTTATTACTAAAGAACTATCAACGTTTTACCACAACATTATACCCCTGTGGTAGATACATATATGTGTATATCTGTATACATGTTTCTTGAGCCACTTGAGAGTAAGTTATCAACATAATGTCCCTCTGCCCCTAAAAACTTCAGTGCACAAAGACTAAAGTCAAGTAATTTACATGGATACGCTACTATTCTCTACAGACCTGATACAAATTTTCCAAGCGTCATAATCATATCTGTAGGAAAATAAAATATCAGATCACAAGTTACATTAAGTTGTTTAAAAATCTCCATTTTGTATTAATGAAAGCAATTTAAAGTTTCAAACTAAACACACACACACACACAAAGCAAAAATGAAGAAGGAAATAAACAAAACGAAAAACACTAAAAATACCAATAAGTACGACAATGCTGGAAAGGAAAAGGAAGCGAGGCTTTACATAAACAGAAATTCAGACAATTCCATGACACGAATAACTGCACCCTGGCCTCGTCCAAGCGAGGTCACTCTTCGCTTTGGTTCAAAAACACTTCTTCATCCAGACTCAAAGTTGATTTCACAGACACAAGTGTGGTCCTCTTTCTTTCATGCAAAGATTTTCTGAAGTATCTTTCGGCCTACCCCATAAAAATGGCCTATCTTCTTATTCAATGTGAGAAAACACTTTTGGGGGGGGGGGGGGGTGTGGGCTACGACTTAACCCTCTGTTCCCGAGTTTCAGCTGACTCTGAAGGAATCATGAAAACTGACATCTGACCAAAAAAATGTCACAGGAAACTCTGAATTAACTAAGCGCCTCCAAGAGCGTTAAAACGCACTTTGGGCCAAGGTGGCAACAGCAGACTTCTCATAAAAAAGAAAAAGACTCATACCAGCCAGGCTCATAAAAATTTTGCTAGTCCAAAGAGCAACATAAACATGAGCTGCTATATAAGAAACGCGTTTCAGTGCTCTCTCAACAGTGCTTACGAGCACAAAGTGGATTTTGCCCCGTTCAACGTGTTAGGGACCGAGCCACTAAGTCAGTCGGCCGGAATAGGCACATAGAAAAGTTCTGTGCTATGCGGTTAGCCAAGGGGTCGGGAGGCCCATTTTTAAGGTATTAGTAATAGGGTGGAACTCAGATACACAAGAATCTGAAAAGCAAAGTGTGTTCAAAAACATGTGACCCCTTTCGGCCAAAGTCCACACTCTGAGCTTAACGAATTGCGAGGCCTCTGTGGAAACCAAGATCTCATCTGCCAGTTCGTACACAGAGTCAAAGGGCCAAGGAGCCCCCTCAGCCAGCCCTAAAAAGCCCAGATGAAGACGGGACGGTACAAGAAAGGAAAGTCATTACTAAGGAGGATTCTGAAGGCTGTAAACACAGCCCTGAAATAGTGATGCTTTGTGACCAGGGAAAAGACCACCAGACATCAACTACTCACACAAAGAGATTCTGCCCCTGAGAGGGACGCAAAACCACTAATTAAAACCCGGGGCCCCTTCTTTGGGAAGGCCACAGCAGGAGAGAGAAAGAGTGAGGGATAAAACAGAATAATGACTATCTTGCAGGGAAATGAGCTGGTACAGGTCTACCCTGAGGCAAAGCCCTCCGTGATCTCATCTGTGAAATGAGGGGGCAGAAGATCGCCAAGCTCTTTCCAGAGTGATAGAAAGAAAACACCCTTTGGTGTCGGACACGCTGTGGCTCCACAACTTACCAACTGTGCCACTTACGTTCTATGCCTCGGTTTCTCCACCTGGAAAATGGAGATTCTACCCGCATATTCTCCCTATCGTGGAAAATCCCAGAGGTTGGCAGCCCAAGATTTGTGAGGTGGCTCTGAGCAACAAAATCCTCAGAGGCTAATAAGTCTCTTCGGTCTGGATGGCCTTCACTTCAGCCACCTCAAGCCTTAAGATGGCTGCTGGATTCCAACCACCACATCTGCATTCCAGTTGCAGCCATATGTCTATATTCCAAGAGCAAAGGAAAAAGAAGGAAGGGTACAAAGAAGGTTCTAGGAAACTTCTGTGATAACTCTGCTCATGTCTAGAACAGAATCACACAGCCATCCCTAGCTGCGAGGGAGAGGAGGGGTGCAAACTAGTTTTATCTAGGACAACTACGTATCCAGCAACAAACTGGGGTTCCATGACTATAGAAGAAGCAAAGAACGGACAGATCTGCAATACCCCCACCTCACTTCAAGGACTCAACTGGATAATACATGTAAAGTCTGATGATTCCCGGACTCACAAACTTATTCCTTCCCTGTCTGGTAACACTGAGAGCGTATGATGGGTCTCAGCAGCTTAAGAGGTCCCTCCTGCGGTAGCCCTTAAGGCCAGGCCTCTGGCCACACCCCACATACAACCTGCACTGCAGCCCAACAAACCCATGTCCCCCTTCCACGGTTCTAAACCTTTGCACTCACGAAGCCTCCTTCCAGGGAAGCCTCCCCCCCACCCCCCCGGCTCCTGTCTGCATGACGGATCGCTCCTCAACATGCTAGGTCTTGCTCACCTGCCCCTCCTACCTCCACCCCCAGGTACAGCCCGTGCTCTCACTCCCAGGTGCTTCCCTTATGGGAGCGCTCACCGTCCCGTATCGAAGCAGCAGCCACATCTAGTGAGTGCCAGTCCCTGTCCTGAGCCCTGCACACACAGCTTCTCAGCCAATCCCAACAACCCTATGACGCAGACTCTGTATCACCCCCGTTTTACAGATAAAGAAACAGAGGCCCAGAGAGGTTAACCAGCTTGCCCAAAGTCACGCTGGGAGGAAACACCCAAGGCAGGATTCGAGCCCAGGGCGCTTGGACCACAAACCTGTACTCCGCCACCACCCTAGACTGCCTCTACTACTAGAGGGAGGGGTCTAGATGTCATCTTAGAGCCGGGATGATCAAACTACATCCCACAGGCTAACTCCGGCCCTGCACCTGTTTTCGCAAACAAAGTTTTGTTGGAGCACAGGGGTACCCACTTGTTCACCATGGGAGGGCTGCAGGGTTGCCATGGAGACTCGAGATAGCCCAGGATGCCCAAAATATTAACTTCCTGGCCCCTCTACAGAAAAAGTTAGCTCAACCCTGTTTTAGGCTGTCAGCTCCTCAAGACATGGCCTGTGTGCGTTGCTCCTGTGTCCTCGGCATCCCGCGTGGCATTGCATTTGGCACAGGCACAAGAGGCGCTCAACAAACACGTGGGGTGTGAATACCCCACCAGCAAAGGGGAGCGCGTCGGGGGGCTGAGGCTGCCGGCTCACTCGGGACTTGGAAAGTTTCCCAATTCTGTCCAGATACTATGTAACAACCAAAAGGCCCGGGACCCGTGGGAGAATGTGGGTTCGACTGCTTCCTAGGCGGGGTCCCCTCTCACCCGCCCACCTCCGCTGGGAGGTCACTGACCCGACTTTGCAGATGAACGCCGAACACATCCTGGAAAAGAGGTATTAAAAACTGATGTTGGTTGCCTTTCAACTGGTTACATTTTCATCAAAACATTCATAGGAAAAGGGGCGCCTGGGTGGCTCGGCCGGTTAACCGTCTTCGGCTCTGGTCACGAACTCACAGTTGGTGAGTTTGAGCCCCGCGGCGAGCTCTGCACTGGCAACGGGGAGCCTGCCTGGGATTCTTTCTCTGCCCCCCTCCCCCTCTTGTGTTTGCTCTCTCTCTCTCTCTCTCTCTCTCTCTCTCAAAATAAATAAATAAACGTTAATAAAAACACATTTATAGGAAGGGACCAAACCACATACAACAGAAATAGCCCTCTAAAAACGACAGCAAAACGTGAAAAAGTTATTCAAGGCTCAAATGCCTTCTCTGACCTTCAAAGAACAGGCTTGCAACAAGACTGTATAATGTTTCCTAATTTTATCGTAATTATTGATGTCACTGCACGAGACACAAATAAAGCACTTTCCTTCTGGGCTGTGACCATATTCGATCCAGCCTGGGTTATCAAAAATCACATTCTGGATGGTTTTCTCTTTAATTCTGTCTTGGCCTGGCCCCAAATCACATCAGGCAGGAGCCAGGCAGAGCTACAAACAGCCTCCCACATTTCCGGCACAATCGTTTCAAGCCTCCTTTCGGGACACAAAAGCCGTATCTCTTCTCTTTCCCAGAGTTTTTAAACAACGGTCCAACTCGAGCAGACTCTTGAGGAACCGCAGGCTAAAAGCAGCAAATGGAGACAGTCAGCCACTTTGCAAATCGAGTAACTTGTCACCTAGGTCCTCATGCAGGAGGAAGGGTTAAGAAACACCTGCCTATTTGCTAAGGCTGGGTCTAAAATGACCACTAACTTGGCCCCTCGGTTCCACAAAGTTACCCACTGGTCTAAAACATACGACTTCCGGGGCGCCTGGGTGGCTCAGTAGGTTAGGCGACCGACTTCAGGCGTCTGACTTCAGCTGGGGTCATGATCTTGCAGTTCGTGGGTTCGTGCCCCACATCGGGCTCTGTGCTGGCAGCTCAGAGCCTGGAGGCTGCTTCCGATCCTGTGTCTCCCTCTCTCTCTGCCCCTCCCCTGCTCATACTGCCCCACCCCACCTCTCTCTCTCTCTCTCTCTCAGAAATAAACATTAAATTTTTTTTTTTAAATACAAGACTCCCAAGTAGACACATTTCTGCTGAGGACCCTACTGTGTGCCACCCGCTGTGCCGGGCCTGCTGTCTGTAGCAGCCTCATAGCAATACTCCAAGGTTAATATCATTTCACAGATGAGGAAAACAGGGCCCAAACAGTCAAGTGACCTGCCAAGGTCATGCAGCTAAAAAGAGGCCAAGCCAGAAAGGCAGGGAAGTCTGGCCATGTCACCAGCCTGTGCACCTGCACACTGCCTCCCTCCGAAGCTGGCTGGCATTGGGGGCAGTCCACTCGGGTACATACTGCTGGTGGGGAAATGGCTCAGCCACTCTGGAAAACTCTTCGGGAGTTTCTACACGCGCGTATCCTACGACCCTGAGATCCCGATCCCCAAGCATGTACCCAAGAGAGATAAAAGCATGTGTCCACGCAAAAACTTATACACAGGAATGCCTGGGTGACTCAGTCGGTTAAGCGTCCGCCTTGGGCTTAGGTCATGATCTCAACGTTCATGAGTTCGAACCCTGCATCGGGCTTGATGCTGACGGCACGGAGCCCGCTTTGAATTTGGATCCTCTGTCCCCCTGTCTCTCTGCCCCACCCCCACTTGCTCGCTCGCTCTCTCTCTCTCTCTCTCTCGCTCTCGCTCTCTCTCTCTTTCTCTCTCAAAAATAAACATTTTTAAAAAACCCTTTAGGGGCGCCTGGGTGGCTCAGTCGGTTAAGCATCCGACTTCGGCTCAGGTCACGATCTCACGGTCTGTGAGTTTGAGCCCCGCGTCGGGCTCTGTGCTGACAGCTCAGAGCCTGGAGCCTGTTTCGGATTCTGTGTCTCCCTCTCTCTGACCCTCCCCTGTTCATGCTCTGTCTCTCCCTGTCTCAAAAATAAATAAAATGTTAAAAAAAAAAATTTTTTTTAAATAAAAAATAAAAAACCCTTTAAATGATAAAAATACTAAAAAATAAAAAGCTTATACACAAATAGCAGCTTTATTGATAACAGCTAAAAAAACTGGAAACCCAAATGTCCACCTACAAGTGAATGGATAAACCGTGGCATATCCACAGGATGTAATATTAAACAACAACAACAACAAAATTATAATCTACGGATAGATGCAGCAACACCCAGAATCTCAGAACACGAGGCTGACTGAAATAAACCAGACCCAGAAAGGATCTCCTATATGGGTCCACCTATACGAAAACCCAAGAACAGACAAAACTAATTCATGGTGATAGAAATCAGAAACAGAATGCAGGGGACGGGGAACTGACTGGCAAGAACAAGGAAATCTGGGGTGGGGGGAGGGGTAGAACCGGGGGAATCAGAGAATGTTCTGTACTTTTGAAAGGAGTGGTTACATGGCGTAAACAATTGCCAAAATTCATCAAACAGAACGCCTGAGACCTGTGCGCTTTATTGTATTTAATTATACCTTAAAAAAAAAAAAAAAAGTCCTCAGGCTAATGAGTCACTCATTCAGATGACAAAACAGAAAACATGAATTATTACACGTATACTTCCAAACTGATTGCTCAAGGGTATTTAAAGAAACCCCAAAGAAAGTCTGATTTGCCCATGAAAGCAAATTAAGTTTACTCACTGGCTCTAGAAAGAATTTCCCTCACAAAAATAAGGCCCACCACCTTGCATTTGCCCAAGGGGTCTGTCTAGTAGACAGAGATGAATGAGTCCAGCAACCCTGCCTAACCAGCCCACTTTCAGTCAGGACAGCAACCCTTTCAGGACAGAGATGGCTGTCCCCATGGCATCCAGTGAAGGTGGGAAAGGTGGAGGGGAAGGGAGCCAGCGGGATTAAGAACCACTTCAGAATAATGACTGTATGGAGGCTGCGAGTGCCATACCCCTACCCCCACGAGGTCCTAATTCCTAAGTCCTAATTCCTGGAACCTGGGAATGTCACCTTACAGGGCAGGCAGCAGATAGGACTAATTTAAGGGTTTTTAAATGGGGAGATTGTCCCGGATGATCTCGGTGGGCCCTAAATGCAGTCCCAGGGGTCCTTCTAAGACGGGGACAGAGGGAGACTTGATATACACAGAGGAGAAGGCAATGGGAAGACCGAGGCAAAAACTGGGGTGAGGCAGGTACCAGCCAAGGAATGCCAACAACCACCAGAAGCTGGAAGAAGCAAGAAATTAACTTTCCCTTGGAGCGTCTGGTGAAAGCCTGGGCCTGCCAAGACCTTGATTTGGGCCCAGGGAAACCTATTTCAGACTCTGGCCTCTAGAACCATGAGAACATAAATGTCTGTTGTTGGGAGCTACCAAGTTTACTGTCATTTGTTCTAACAGTCGTCCAAAACTAACACAGACCAGGAGCCTAAAATGCAGTATTGTTTCTGCCAGATATCTACACTCCTCCGATATCACTTCAAACTTTTAAGAAGTAATCAAATTAGTAAACGTTTTTCTTCTCTTTTTTTTTTAATTTTTTTATTTTTTTTTAATTTTTTTAACATTTATTTATTTTTGAGAGGCAGAGAGAGGCAGAGCGTGAGCAGGGGAAGAGAAGGGAGAGAGTTGTCGTCACAGAGCCCAACGCGGGGCTCAAACTCACAAACCGTGAGATCACGACCTGAGCTGAAGTTGGACGCTTAACTGACTGAGCCACCCAGGCGCCCCCCTTTTTTTTCATTTTTTTTAATGCTTATCTACTTTTGAGAGAGAGAGGAGAGAGGGAGAGAGCATGAGCGGGGGAGGGACAGAGAGAGGGAGACAGAATCTGAAGCAGGCTCCAGGCTCTGAGCTGTCAGCACAGAGCCTGATGCGGGGCTTGAACCCACAAACTCTGGGTCAGGTCAGATCATGACCTGAGCCGAAGTCAGACGCTTAACCCACTGAGCCACCCAGGTGCCCCAAAGTTTTTCTTTTCTTGAAAGAAAACATCAGAGAATATCCTTATTACCATGGGGTGAGCAAAGATTTCCTAAATAGCACTCAAAAAGAACTAATCATAAAAGGGGGAAAATTTTTTAAATTTTTTTTTCAACGTTTTTTATTTATTTTTGGGACAGAGAGAGACAGAGCATAAACGGGGGAGGGTCAGAGAGAGAGGGAGACACAGAATCGGAAATAGGCTCCAGGCTCCGAGCCATCAGCCCAGAGCCCGACGCAGGGCTCGAACTCACGGACCGCGAGATCGTGACCTGGCTGAAGTCGGACGCTTAACCGACTGCGCCACCCAGGCGCCCCAAGGGGGAAAATTTTTATATGTGACTATGCTAAAATTTAAAATTTGTGCATACCAAGAGATGACGTGGCAAACCACGAGTGACGATGCCTGCTTTCTCTGTTTGCAGTGCCCGTATCCACGTGCACACAACCCATCGGCGAACTCCTATCCAGAATCTATAAAGAACTTTCTTTCACAAGTCAATATGAAAAAGCAGATGTCCCACGATACAAACAGCGAAGGACTTCAGTAACACCTGACAAAACGTGAAACCCAAATGGCCAACAGGCACACAAAAAGATGCTAACCTTCAGTAGTCATCAAGGAAAGGCAAATTCAAACCACAATCAGATGCCACCCATCGGATTGGCTAAAATGCAAACAGACAACATCGAGTATAGATGAGGACGCGGGGCACCCAGAACCCTCAAGCGCTCCTGGCGGGAATATTAGCAGATCCAACCACTAGGAAAAAACTCTCTTCGTAAGCTGGACAGTTGGAAATACTGTCGCGTAACCCAGTATTTCACTCCTAGGTATACACGCACAGAAATGCGTATGTATGTTCCACAGAACTCATGGCAGTGCTTTCGTAACGGCCCCAAACTGGGAAAAACTCAAAAGTTTATGAGAAGCGTCCACGTATTCAGTATATTCCTACGATGGAATAGAGCAGTGCACACAGACTACGGTTAGACCCAGCACCACGGAGGGGGCTCACGAACATTACGTAATGTTAAGAGAAGAAGCCTGGAACTATATCATGCCGTTCGATAGGAAATTCAGGAAGAGGCCTACCTCATGTTAAGGTGCTGGACATCAACAGCAGGCGACCGCGAGTGACGGCGGGAGGGGACTGGCCGCTGTTTCTTGATCTGGATACGACCCGCTCATGAAAATGCGTTGAACTATTACGCGTGTGAGTTACGCACTTTTCTGAACGTACGTTAGACTTCAGGTTTACCCCCCAAAACTAGTTATTCCGAGATTATGGGAAAAGCTTTTTTTCCCCCCTCAATATAACTTTTTCAAACTGCAGAATGGACGCAAGCTCACCTCAGGAAAAAATAAATAAATAAAGGAAAAAAGAGAAGAACAAATAATATCCCCCACGACCCCACCAACCAAGGAAAACCATGGTAACCATTTGGCGTAAATCTCATCAAATACACATACATTTTAAAGAGAGAGGAGGAGGGGCGCCTGGGTGGCGCAGTCGGTTAAGCATCCGACTTCAGCCAGGTCACGATCTCACGGTCCGTGAGTTCGAGCCCCGCGTCAGGCTCTGGGCTGATGGCTCGGAGCCTGGAGCCTGTTTCCGATTCTGTGTCTCCCTCTCTCTCTGCCCCTCCCCCGTTCATGCTATGTCTCTCTCTGTCCCAAAAATAAATTTAAAAAAAAAAAAAAAAAAAAAAAAAAAAACGAAATAAAGAGAGAGGAGGAGAGCACATCCTACAGGGAGTGGTTAACGCAGGCAGGTGCTCCATAAATATTCTGAACCATACGTGAATAAATAATATTAGATGCTATTTTGTAACCTAGGCAACCACCTCTTTATTGTTGCCGTCCACGAAGAAATCCAGTGTCCCCAAAGGATTTGAGTGTGCAAACTCACACTCTGGCAAACCAGCCAGCAAGGTGTGTGAATACTTTCTAAGTACATGTGGGCAAGAACATAAAACACAGAGCCATGATTTTTTAACCCTGGTTATCACCAACTGCCTCTAAAAATCTGTGGAGTACTCAAAAAGCATGCATTTTAATTCAGTACGGTTTTAAAAGTTAATATATGCTCCCTCCTTGACTTTTTTAAATGAGTCAAGTAGCCCCTGAGCCCTGGGAAATCAGGGCCAGAGCCTAAAAACTGCATTCTCAAAGCAGGGCATTCATGCAGATCAAGTCGAAAGCAGGTCCTGGACACCTGGCCACTGAAGGCCCACATTAGCTGGGCAGCCGTGGGCCCTAAGTCAAGGTGGACATTTCACAAGGTAAGTCAGACTCCCTGACCCCGAAGACAAAGACTGATGGTCGCAGAGGGCGGGGCAAATGACACACATATCAACTCGAGGACAAGGCTATAAACAGGTAGAGAACCAAGAAATACAACAATAGTAGCTATATAAATACAAATTAATCCTGCTTTCATTTCTCTTTCATTCACTCTCTTATTTATTCAGTTATATCTACTGACCCCTTATGATACGCCAGACCCCGTTCTAGACACTGGAGATACAGCAGTGAACATGGCAGACGAAACTATTCTCTGTCCTCAGGGAGTTGACATCTTGTGCGGGGGGGACAAGAGTAAAATATTGAGTGTGTCAGAGGGTGGTGGTGATGGAGAAAAATAAAGCGGGGGAGGGAGATAGGGCCTCGAGGCTGGAGGAGGGGAGCAAGTCACTTGCTGTAGAGATGCAAACATTTGCTGGGTTCCAAGTTTTAAAAGGATCCTTTCAGAACATATCCTCTCCAAAGAACTCTGGCATAATTATGTTAATGGGAGCCCCGGGGTAACCACAGGATTCAGAAAATAAACCAAGAACTTTATGAACCAGAAAGGGTCCATTTAAGACGGGCAAATTGAAGATCCAATAATAGCTACCACTTCTCCAGATCTTGCCCTGCGCCTTTCTCAGCTGCTTATAGACCAGTCTCCTCAATTAATTTTCACACTGAACGGATGAGAAGGGTAACATCTCTTCTCTCTTTAACAGATGAGAAAACGGAAGCCGAGAGCAATGAAGAAACCGGCCCAAGGTGACACGTGTGCTAAACGTTGATGTCCGGGTTCGGCCCAGAGTCCACACTCCCCTTATGATCCAAATAAAATGTCCACTGCTCACCTGGGGTTTTCCTTGGCTGATACTTACCTTCCTTATCCTGCTCAAGACTTAACCTTTAATATTTTACTGAGTTCTCACAACCGTACCCATCACACTCACTCACACACACACACACACACACCCACACACACACACAAATTGGAGGCTGCTTTCATATTTGCAACGTCTTCTTTTCTCTCGATAACGAAAAGTGAATGACGATCAAGACCCTCAAATGTTGAAATACCACTTCCTAGACCCAATTAGAAATTATTGTCCCGGGGCGCCCGGGTGGCTCAGTTGGCGAAGCATCTGACTCTTGGTCATAATCTCACGGTCCGTAGGTTTGAGCCCCACATCAGGCTCTGCGCTCATAGGGCAGAGCCTGCTTGGGATTCTCTCTCCCCCTCTCTCTCTGCCCTCCACCACTTGTATTCTCTCTCTCTCTCTCTCAAAAACAAATAAGTAAACATTAAAAAACAAAGAAAAAGAAATTATGTTCTCAAACATTTGATATTCCCAGCAAACCCAAAATAGTTCCATCTGGGCTGGAGACTAAAATTAGCCTTCGTGCCGGCAAAGGAAGAGTTCATACGGCCCATTTCTTACAAACTAAAAACGAGTTCCCCAAAGATAACTCCTGGCTGCCCCCCATCCTCCCCACAAGCATGAGGGTCCCCTGTGACCCTCATCTCCATAAAAGACGCCTCCACCTCAACATCCCAGGCTCTCAGAGCTATAAACACAAGAGTCCTCCTTGGCCCCTCTTTCTCTCACCTCATCCAACCCATCGGCAGCTTCTAACCTCCCCACTCCGAATCTGTACCTTCTCTCCACTTTCCTCGTCCCCCAAGTGCAAGCCCCCAGCATCTCTGGCCCAGACCACCATGAGGAGCTCCCAACTGGCCTGTTTCCCTGATAGGACGCTGTGAAATTCTCATCTCCAAAGAGTACCCAGAGTGAACTTTTTAAAGCACGAATCAGACCGTGTCACCTCTCAGCCTAAAATCCTTCTGGACAACCAGAACGCAGCCTTAAATTCTTCCCCTGGACTACAACGCACCGTGCGGCCTGGCACCGGCCTGCCTCACCAAGCTTTTAGGCTTCAACTCTCTCCCTGGTTCACTCTGTGCGAAAACCAAAAGACTAGCGAAAACACAGTGCTTGAGATTAAAATGTGAATAGGGGTGCCTGGGTGGCATCTGACTTCGGCTCAGGTCCTGATCTCGCAGTTTGTGGGTTCAAGCCCAGCATCGGGCTGTGTGCTGACAGCTCAGAGCCTGGAGCCTGCTTCCGACTCTGTGTCTCCATCTCTCTCTGCCCCTCCCCTGCTCATGCTCTGTCTCTCTCTCTCTCTTTAAAGTAAATAAACATTAAAAAAAATAATAAAAGAAAGAAAAAAGTGCTGCAGAAGAACATGCCATGAGATCCAAAAGTGAAGGTAACTTGAATCAAGCCGCCCACTGTTGGTACCAAGGCATTCCCCTGGGCCAGGGAGCTAGGGACTTGTACTTTTTAATTCTGAGTCTCCTCCCCTACTTCGTGTGCAGATGCCTGTGCGTTTTGCACACTGAAATAGCTCCAGGTCTTAGAAAAGTGCCTGACACATAGCAGTTCCTCAATAAAATAGTCTCCGAGTAAATACATTCATGAACACATGAATATAGTGTCAAAGTTTCTCTCTTTCTCCTCTCTCCCTTCTTACTGTTCCAGACCTCCCCTTGACAAGGGAGACATGTGCAACCACTGAGTCTCCACAAATCCTCTCCAGACCACTAATGGACCTTTGGCAACAGCTGAGAGAACACGGATGTGGGGAACACAGACCTGAACACGGAGACATGAACCACTAGAAAGAGATAATGCTTTTGGAGTCAGCGGTAAACTTACAGTCTACTATGCTAAGAATAAACACTGACGGCATAGACCACACTAAACAAACTCAACAAAGATGAGATCTCACACATTACACAGTACATTTCACCTATGAAGACTGCAATCATGTAAATATTATTATTACTATATTATTATTAATTTTGCCTCTTCTCACTCTGGCATAACCTACATACCCCAGTGGATTTAAGATCATACAAAAGCATGAGTTACTCCAATTCCTACTAAATCTGCCGGAAAGAACAAATCCTTTAATGTGCATTGCAGGTAAAGTACCATCCCCAGTGAAATGACTGTAATCCAGGGTAAAATCTCTGTTGGCCTCATAAGCTACTTGGGGAGGGAGGGGGGGAGGGCACAGCATTAAAAGGGACTGCCCAACACACAAACCAGATGCTGTCACCAACAAGGCACAATTACCAAGAACTGAAATCGGATTGAATCATCTCCTCTCTCTCTCATCCTACACACACTACCTATTCCTTTGCAGCTTTCAAAACCTGAAGGGGAAAAGAGGCAAGAGCAGACACCAGGGCTATTTTGAGAAATAAAAGGATTCAAAAGTTAAAAGCGCAACTTCCACTGACAGAGTAGCAGATCTCCCAGGAAACCCAGGTGACTCAGAAAGTTCTCTGATAGTTTCCATATTTAGGAAGTGGTCTTCCTCCCAGTTGAGTTTCATGTAAATAACTGCCCGGTCAAAGTTTCAGCTGGAAGCAACCTGAACATTTCCATCCCATGTGCAGGGAGAGAGGACCAAGTAATCCAGTCTAACCAGCAGAGAGAAGCAAGAGTTCCCAGAGTGTGATTCAAACTTCACAAGCATCCTGAAAAATCCCAAGACCTAAGATCCAAGGGCCACAGACGGCAGGACAAAAGATCTCATCCACAACGTCTATCTCCCTCTGGCTTGTTTTTGAAAAACAAAGTAAAAAAAAAAAAAAAAAAGTAAACAGCAGCACCACATCTGCTCCTTCCAAGTCCCCCTCACTATCCTCTGCATTGTGCCCCACATACCATCATCAACACAAGTGAGCTGGGGGCCCTTCCCTTAACACCCCCATCCTCCCACGTGGCCATACTGGGTTTCCCAACAGTGAGGGCAGAGTGAGCAGGGAACTTCAAAAGGCACCTAAATGGGCGGGGGTTAATAACAATAGTTTACAAAGCAAACCGTCCATTTCCAAAGGGGAGAGGGTGTTCAAAAAAAAAAAAAAAAAAAGAAGGAAAGAAATAACTAAGCTTCTGTTGCAGAGATTGGAGGTCTCAAACCACCCACTGGGCAGGAGGTAGCGCGCGCTCCGGAAGGCACCGAGAATAAGTGGTAGGTGTTTGGTGATGGTGATGGTGGTGGTGGTGGTTTTAAACACTAAAGTTTTAAATGAACTATGTTACGAAGAGAATTGTTGTGATGGGACCAGGGGTATTAACGCTTTTTCCTGCAGGCATACAGCACGCCCCCTCTGCCTCTCTTCCTCAGCCATTCTTCAGGAGTGCGGGAAAACGCTAGCAGGCAGGGCCCTGGGACCAATGCGCCCCTCTTTTGCTACTCCAGTCCCTGCAGGTGCCAGGGCCGAAGAAAACCGGGTCTCTCGCCTCCCTCTCCGCCACTGCGGTGCGGTCCTGGGGTGGGGTCACGGCCTGCCCCATCCCGGGCACCCCACCTGGAAAGGAGCTGGGACGCAGTAAGGGCACTCGGAGAGGCAGCACCCGATCGGCCGGTGGCACAGTGGCGCGCGCGCGCACACACACACACACACACACACAGACACACACACACACACACACACACACACACACACACACACAGCTGAGCGGCGCGAAGGGAGGGGCGCGCGGTGGCGCTGGCGGCGGGCGCGTTACCTGTTCTGCCAGCCCTGGAGGAGGTTGGTGTATTTGCTGAGCACGCCTTCGAGCGCCGGCTCCCTCCTGCGGCCGCCTCCTCCCGACGGACTAGCGGCCACCGAGCCCGGGCTGCTGCGGCTGCCCCCGCCGCCGAGCCCGGCTACCGCCGACCGGCTGGCGACACCCCGGCCGGCCAGGGAGCAGGACGGCGAGGAGCCAGCCGAGGTGGCGCGGCTGCTGCTGCGGCTGCTGCTGCTGTTGCTGCCCCCGCCGCCGTCTGCGCCTTGGGCCGCCCTCTCCATGGTCCGTGCGCGCCCGGAACGCGAGTGCCCGCCGCGGTGGCGGCCGCGGCGCTGGGGCTGCCGGCGCGGCGGCGGCGGCGGCGGCAGCTGCTGCTGCTATAGCTCCGGGCGCCCGGGCCGCGCGTGGCTGCTCCAAATCCCCGGGAAATGCCTGACTCATACAGGAGGAAGAGGAGGAGGCGAAGGAGAGCTGGGAAGGAAGCCAACGGGGCTGGATGCAGCTGCGGCCGCCCCTCCTCCTGCCGCGGCCCTGGCCCCGGCCCCTCCCTCCGTACTAGTTTCCTCGGCAAGTTCGGAGCGGGTGGCCGGTTCGGCGAGCCCTCCTGTGGTTCCTCTTCCTCTTCTTTCGGGTCCTGGCGGCCGCTCGGGGCCGGGGGCGCTGCTGGGCGCCGAGCCGCAGGGTGGGTACGCCCTGTCACCCTCGCGTTCCTTCTGCCGCCCCCTCTCGGATCCGAAGGGGCGAAAGGGAATCTCCGCGCGTTCCTCCCCACCCCCAACCCACCTCGGGACCTGGAGGGAGGGGCGGCCCCACCCACCCGATCCACCCGGATATTGACCCGCCCGGCCTAACGCGGGCACCAGCGCGCAGTCCCTCTCTCTGCCTTTCCCGCCGAGCCCGGGCTAGACACACGCACACAGTAACCTGGGAATGAGCCTTACAGGCAGAGCGAAGTTAATAGGGCAGGAACGTCTTCCAGGCTCTCCTGCGTGCCTGGTAGGGGACAGGTGATTCTGTCCCCAAGGTAAGCTTGCCCGGGGTATTTTCACGCTGCAGAGTTACGGTAAATGCATCATGGACACCAGGGAAGGAACTGGAGTGGGGCAAGAAAACTCTAAGGTTCCTGCAAGTGCCTTCTTAAATTGAGTGCCCTGGGCGCTTCACTTGCCTCACCCTAATCCCCACACTGATGGACACATAAATCTGGCAAGTCAAAACTAGCGATTTGATTTCCCAGAGGGAAATCAACCGATATTTACAATCACAGTGAAGTATGTATTCTCTGTGGTCGCTGTAACTTCTTCCCTGCACCCCCACCCTAAGATACACTGAGCTGCAACTTGGTCTCTAAATCTAAAATCGTTGCTGTTTTGCGAAAGTAGAGGAGTCGCACTTTCTCCACCGTACTAATAATTTTTGTGAGTATA
Organism: Panthera uncia; assembly: GCF_023721935.1. Lineage (NCBI taxonomy): Eukaryota > Metazoa > Chordata > Mammalia > Carnivora > Felidae > Panthera > Panthera uncia. The sequence continues at coordinate 144,672,894 of NC_064810.1, forward strand.
AATATCCAATGCAATCTGGAAGTTTCTAAAATTACCTAGAAAAATAGCTCTGAGGAGCTCAGGCACCGCGCGCGCGCGCGCGCGCACACACGAAAACAAAAACAAAGGGTGATAGATTGATCGGCAATCCAGTTTAAAGGATCTACAAACCCATAAAGCAGATAAATAATTCAATAGTTAAAAAAAATTACTGAGTGAAATAGAGTCAGCTCTCATGGGGACAGTTCCCCAAACCTGCCCCCTCTCTAGCTTCATATCCTTGCAGAAAGCTTTCAAAGGTGGTTTACCTCTAGAACTCTTCATGGAGAAGCTTCTGAAGCTGATGAGAAGTAGTTGTGCCCTGAATAAATTACAATTCCAGGTGCCTATACAGAGAAAGAAGGAAAGAAGAAAAAGAAAGAAAGAAAGAAAGAAAGAAAGAAAGAAAGAAAGAAAGAAAAGAAAGAAAGGAAGGAATCCAACTCTTGATTTCTGCTCAGGTCGTGATCTCATGGTTGGTGGCATCGATCCCCATGTCCCCATGTTGGGCTCTGTGCTGACAACACGGAGCCTGCTTAGGATTCTCTCTCCCTCTCTCTGCCCCTCCCTCACTCGTGCTCTTTCTTTCTCAAAATAAAGAAGTAAACTTAAAAAAATAAAATAAAAGACCACCCCCACCCCCCACCCCCCTCAGAGATTGCATGGTAGAAAAGACCGACTCTGGAGCCAGACAGATCTGAGTTGCAATCCATGACCTCTTCTAGCTTTAGTTTTCTCACCTGCAAAATGGGACCAAGTGGTAATACCGGATGTGATGGGATTGTTTATGTGTTCGAAACGTTTGTCATGTCATCCTATGAGAGTACCCTCCCTCCACGTTGACCTCAGGCTTGGCCATGGAACTAGTTTGGCCAGTGGAGTGTAGACACATGTAATACTGTATATGCCACTTCCGAGCGGAAGCTTCAAGAGCCCCGTCATGTGGTTCAACTGTCTTTCTCTTTTCCTTCTACCTGGCGACTAGCGTGTCTCAGATAGAGGACCCTCTTCAGTTTGGATCCTGGAGTGAGAAGACACATGGAATTCAGCGGAGCCAAAGCCAGTTAGCGTTGGCCATGTCACATGGACAAAACGTTTGTTATAAACCACTGAGGTTTTAGGAAGCATTTTTACCACAGCATAACTTTGCCTAAGCCACCTGATAAACACTTTTCAGTATGTGAGTGTCTATGATGTCCTTCACTGCTGTTGAAGACTGAGAAGGTGGGCACATCCTGACCTGGAAATGTCAGTCATCGTGTGCCGGAACAACGCCCCTTTTTATGGGAGACTTGCCACCCTAAGTTCCTGCTAAAAGAGAAGTGCTACCATTACTCCAGCCTGCCCAGCTGACCTGCAACCAGATGAACTAGGTGCTGCAAATTCTCACCTTAGACTAAAAACTCGAGACTCTTGGGAGTCCAGTGGAAGCGGGGAGGTGCTAAGCTGAGAGAAACAGTCAAGGCTAGTACGTCAGTCTGTTCTAGGCTGCTATAACAGAGCTTCACAGCTGGGTGGTTTATCAACAACGGAAATTTATTTCTCACGGTTCCGGAGGCTGGAAGTCCAAGATCAAGGTGAAGGCATGATCGGTTCCCAGTGAGAACTCTGCAGGGCCCCAGATTTATTGTATCTTCACATGGAGGAAGGGGCTGTGGGGGGGCCAGGGGGGGGGGGGGGGGGTTCTTTTATAAGAGCACAATCGCATTCGTGAAGGCTCCACCCCCTCCACTTAGACTGCTCCCGGTGGCCCTGCCTCCTAACACCATCACTTTGGGCATGAGGATTCCAACATATGAATTTGGGGAGAAACAAACGTTCAGACCACAGCACGCGGGATGGGCCAAGAGCAAGTTAGCTATGTGGGATCAGAAATGGCCAAGGACGGGGGCGGGGGGGGGGGGGGCACCTGGGTGGCTCAGTCCGTTAAGCCTCCGACTTCGGCTCGGGTCACGATCTCACAGTTCGTGAGTTCAAGCCCCACGCCCGGCTGTGTGTTGGCGGCTCAGAGCCTGGAGCCTGCTTCCTATTCTGTGTCTCCCTCTCTGCCCCTCCCCCCCACTCAGGCTCTGTCTGTCTGTCCGCCTCTCCCTCTCAAAAATAAATCTAGAGGGGCGCCTGGGTGGCGCAGTCGGTTGAGCGTCCGACTTCAGCCAGGTCACGATCTCGCGGTCCGTGGGTTCGAGCCCCGCGTCGGGCTCCGGGCCGACGGCTCGGAGCCTGGAGCCTGTTTCCGATTCTGTGTCTCCCTCTCTCTCTGCCCCTCCCCCGTTCATGCTCTGTCTCTCTCTGTCCCAAAAATAAAAATAAAAAACGTTGAAAAAAAAAAATTAAAAAAAATAAATAAATAAATAAATCTAGAAAACGTTAAAAAGAAAAAGAAATGGCCAGGGAGGGAAATCGGTGGCAAGGAGTGGAGCAGTCATTCTGGAAGAAGAGGCAGGACCATGAAAGAGATGCGGTAAATGCTTTTCCTTCCTCTCAGCCCTCTTCCCTGCTCTCACCCCTGGAGTTTTGAAGTAAAGGTCACCACTTCCAGAAAGCTTTCCTTCACCCTCATGCTGTGAGTAGGGAAGTTCTCTTTGGAGAGGAAAGTCTTCATGTTAGAAGACCAATTGGAGAACAAAAGACATAACAAATTGGCAAAAATACTTGGAATATATGTTTAAAAATACTTGCAAACTATATATATATCAAATAGAAGGGCTCATTACTTTACCCAGATCGCACAAATCATTAAGAAAAATAAAAATACAGATAGAAGGACCGGAAATCTAACAGCTGTTTCAGAAGCCATAAATGACTAAAGTAATAAGACTAACATACCACACCCCTTAAAATAACGGGGCAGGGGCACCCGGGGGGGCTCAGTGAAGTGCCTGACCAACTCAGGTCATGATCCATTTGTGAGTTCGAGCCCCGGTTCAGGCTAACTGCCGTCAGCACAGAGCCCGCGTCAGATCCTCTGTCCCCTCTCTCTGCTGCTACCCCACTTGCTCTCTCTCTCGCAAAAATAAATAAACATTGAAATCAAAAAATAGAAAGTAGGAGCACCTGGGTAGCTCAGTCGGTTAAGCTTCTGACTTCAGCTCAGGTCATGATCTCACAGGTTGTGAGTTCAAGTCCCACACCTGGCTGGCTCTGTGCTGACCACACGGAGCCTGCTTGAGATTCTCTCTCTCCCCCTCTGTCTCTGTCCCTTCCCCACTCGCGCTTTCTGTCTCAAAAGAAATAAGTAAACCTTCAAAATTAATTAATTAATTAGTCAATTAATTAGAAAAATAATAAAAAAAAACAGGCAGATCCAGCAGCCCCCGGTAAGGAGCTGATTGCCCCATCTTGTTCTTCACATGGGCCTGAAGAGCTGGTCTAGAGTTTCCAGTAACCAGCTTTAGAAGCTCCCTCCTCTGCCCGTGTTCCCACATAAAGCCTTAATGTTGACAGATGATATTCACGGACTAGCAAGAAAGTAGGTAGACACTGACCTAGGTGGCCAAATGACATGAAGGAAGCCACCAGAAGAGAGAAAACTATCACAGCCAGACCCCCTCCAACATCAGCTTGGTCACATTTGCAAGGCGCCTGGGTGGCGCAGTCGGTTGAGTGTCCGACTTCAGCCAGGTCACGATCTCACGGTCCCTGAGTTCGAGCCCCGCATCAGGCTCTGGGCTGATGGCTCGGAGCCTGGAGCCTGTTTCCGATTCTGTGTCTCCCTCTCTCTCTGCCCCTCCCCCGTTCATGCTCTGTCTCTCTCTGTCTCAAAAATAAATAAAAAACGTTGAAAAAAAAATTTAAAAAAAAAAAAAAAAAAAAAGAAATAGCTGGTCTGATATAGTCTCAATCCCAGGTAATAAAAATAATAGCTAATATTTATTGAGCACTTACTATGTGCCAGGAAGGCACCGTTCCAAGTCTTGGGGTTTTTTTTTTTAATGTTTATTTATTCTTGAGAGAGAGAGGGAGAGAGAGAGCAAGCACACAGGGGAGGGGCAGATAGAAAAGGAGACAGAGGGTCTGAAGCGGGCTCTGTGCGGATAGGCAAGAGCCCAATGTGGGGCTCAAACCCACGAACCGTGAAATCATGACCTGAGCCGAAGCTGGACACGTAACCGACTGAGCCACCCAGGGGCTCCCCCGCAAGGGTTTTGGAAATAGTAATTCATTTAATCTTTACAACAACCTCATAAGGTCCATGTGACTCTTGCTTCTATCTGACAGGTGGAGAAAAACCGGGTCAAAGAAATGTTCAATAACACCCCCAGATCCTGATGGAGCTAGGATTTGAACTCGGGCAATTTGCCTGCTGAGCCAGAGTCCCCAACCACTGCATTGTATCACTTGCTTCACGACCGATCCGGTTTCATTTCTTCTACTTAACAGAACCGCCCGAGGTACAGCACGGCACCTGTTTTTTATTTGTGTTCATTTAGGGACTGATTCTCCCATCACCGCCCCGAGGAAAGCAGGGCAGGAGCCCGGGCCCCTGGCACTCAGCCACAGGACCTGCGCACGGTAAGACTCAACGCAGGTTTATTTGGTGAATGAAGCCCACGTTTACTGAAGAAGAAACAAACTTCTGACCCCCAAGTCCAGTGTTCTTGTCAATATAGCCTGCTGCCTGCCTGAACGGTTGCTGTGATGTGTACATGCAACTTTCCCCCCAGTGGGGGGATGAAAACACTGCACGTGGGGCGTGGACAGTCCATCGTCCTGTGACCAAGCAGCTCCAGTAGGAACACCAACAGTTACATCCAGGGAAATCAAACAGGGCCTTGGCAGGACGGGTATATACGTTATATTATACTCATTTTCATGTGTGTTAACATACACGTAATGTTAACGTCTTTGACTATTAAATTGTCTACATCATATATGATTAATATTTATATATATTATATTCGCCTTTTATGTATATTATATCCATTCTATTAAGATTTATCAAAAATGGAAGTTATGTCATTATTTTGATTATTAATTTTATTAAAATAGGCACTCAGGGGGCACCTGGGTGGCTCAGTTGGTTAAGCATCCAGCCGCAGCTCAGGTCGTGATCACTTGGTTCATGAGTTTGAGCCCGCATCAGGCTCTCTGCTGTCAGCTTGGAGCCCGCTTTAGATCCTCTGTCTGTCTCTTTGCCCATCCCTCACTCTCTCTCTCTCTCTCTCTGAAAAATAAATAAACATTTAAAATAAATAAATAAATAAATAAAATACATGCTCAGGGCGCCTGGGCGGCTCAGTCACTTAAGAGTCTGACTCTTGATTTCAGCTCAGGTCATGATCTCATGGTCGTGGGATCAAGCCCCGCATCAGGTTACATGCTAATGATGGAGCCTGCTTGAGATTTCTCTCCCTCTGCCCCTCTCCCCTACTCATGTACTCTCTTTCTCTCTCTCAAAAAATAAAATAAAATAAGACACTCATTTTTAAAGATTCACATACACAAAGGTACAGTGTAGAAATATAACCCCTTCCCAGAGGAAACCCCTATTAATAATTTACATACATATATAGGCAAACATATATATATATTTCTCCCAGACACTTTTCCATGCAAAAAATAGTTGTATATTATCTTATTCAAAAACAAGTTCATACTACAAAATGTATAATGATTTCTAACTTGTTTTGTTGACCGAAATGTAGAGTATGGACAGTTTCCTTTAGAGCTATGTCATCATTTATAACAGAGTATTACACTGTTTATGTGCCCCCCCAATTTAATCATTCCAGTACTGTTTAACACTAGGATGTTCCAGACTTTTACTATTATAATTTTTCTTAATGTTTATTTATTTTTTGAGAGAGAGAGAGAGAGAGAGAGAGATTGAGTGGGGGAGGGGCAGAGAAAGGGAGACACAGAATCTGAAGCAGGCTCCAGGTTCCGAGCTGTCAGCACAGAACCCGACGCGGGGCTCGAACTCACGAACCGTGAGATCATGATCTGGGCCAAAGTCGGACCCTTAACTGACTGAGCCACCCAGGTGTCCCTAAACTTTTGCTATTATAAAAAATGTCACTTAAATTATTTTTTCCATTAAACAATTTCTTTAGAATAAGAGAGACTGGAATTGTAATGACTGGGTCAAACCACACCATGTGTTTTAAATACAACTCCTATATTACAGAATCACCCCCGGGGCGCCTCGGTGGCTCAGTCGGTTGAGCATTCGACTTTGGCTCAGGTCATGATCTCGCAGTTCGGATGCCCGCCTCAGATTCTCTGTCTCCCTCTGTCTGTCCGTCTGCCACTCATGCTCTGTCTCTCGCATTGTCTCAAAAATAAGTAAACGTTAAAAATTTTTCAAAAAAAAAATCGCTGCCAGCACGTCTGAATCAATTTTAACTCTGCTGATCCCGGGTGGGTCTCCTCACATGTTTGAGCGTTGGCTGGACGGTCCGGGTTGGCCTTGGCCGGGACCGCTGGGCTCTTCTCTCTTCCGCAGGGTCTTTCCTGCTCCAGCAGCTGAGGCTGGGCTTGTTCTCATGGCACAGAGGCTTCCAGAGATGGACGGGAAGTGTGCAAAGAAAGTATCTTGAAGCCCAGTCTGAGAACTGGCCTCAGGGTTATTTCTGCCGCATTGCAGTAAAGAGCGCTGACTTTCTGCACCACACGGGAGGGGTCCATAGTGGCAGTGTTCTGGGTCCCCGCGGTAAAAGGGAAACTTTCACAACGTGGGGAGCCCTTGATGTCCTTAATTTCCTTGGAGCAGGAACCCATTTCATCTCTTAAACAGAAAATAGATATAAGGTTAATGAAAAATAAACAGTTTCTAAAAAGAAGCAAACAAACAGTGCTGGGACAACTGGACATTTTTATGCCAAAAACTGAAAGACCTATACCTCACACTTTATATAAAAATTACCTCAATAAAGGGGTATCTGGGTGGCTCAGTCAGTTAAGCATCCCGCTCTTAACCTCAGCTCAGGTCTTGGTCTCAGGGTTGTGAGTTCAAGCCCCACGTTGGGCTCTATGCTGGCTGTGGAGGCTACTTAAAAAAAAAAAAAAAGGTTAAGCATCAGTCCGTTAAGCATCCGACTTCGGCTCAGGTCGCGATCTCATGGTTTGTGAGTTTGAGCCCCGCATCGGGCTCTCTGCTGTCAGCACAGAGCCTGCTTTGGATCCTCTGTTTCCCCCTTCCCCATCTCGTTGGCCCTCCCCCACGCACACACACATGTACGTGCACTCTTTCTCTCTCAAAAATAAATAAATACATTTTTTTAAGTTTTTTTAATGACCTCCAAATGGACCAAAACCTAAAACATGAGGGGCACCTGGCTGGCTCAGTCGGTGGAACACGCAACTCTTGATCTCCGGTTATGAGTTCGAGACCTATGTTGGGCATAGAAATTACTTAAAATAAAATTTAAAAAAAAAAAAAACTAAAATGCAAGATGTAAAACTATGAGACCTTTAGAAGAAAACATAGGAGAAATTTTTATGAACTTGGGTTAGGAAAATGGAGCAAACGTTGTTAGCCTTCCTGAGAAGGGAAGACCCAAGGGCCCTGAGAGGGGAGTCAGGAACCACAGAGAATTATTCCCGGGCCCAGAGTCCCAGCCAGGGAACCTGCACCTGGACGGCAATTTGCCTGACTGGATTCTGTAATTGCCGTGGCCCACTCATTCCTTCCTGCCTTCCGTTTGCTCCCTTTTTGAATAGGAGTATCTAGGACACTCACCCTCCGCCTGCTTTACCACCACATGTTGGGAGGGAGGGAGCAGGTGACCTGCTTCTTCCATTTTGCGAATCACAAGAACCATACTCAAGGCGCTGACCTTGAGGAACTAGACCTGTGGAGCCTCTCGCCTGGGCCACACTCGGATGACGAGATGCTGGACTTCAAGCCGGTGCAGTGATGGGATGAGACTCTTGAGGACTGGATGAGTACGTTCTGCATATGGGAGGAATATAAATAATTGGTGGCCAGAGGGCGGGCTATAGTGCTTTCAAAGATATGTCTACACCTTCTAGGATAGCCTCCCCTCAAGATCTGGAGCTCAATGCCTCTCCCCTTGAGTGTGGGATGGATTTGGTGGCCCGCTTCTAATGAATAGAATATGGCAGAAGTGACGCAATATCACAGCCAAGGTCGAGTCAGGAAAAGACAATGGTTTCTGTCTTAGGTGAGTCCCCTTCCCCTTTGTCTCTTCACTCATTCTAAGGGAAGCCAGCTGCCATGTTATAGGGACCCTCAGGCAGCCTATGGAGAGGCCCATGTAGGAGGACTTGAGATATTCCAGTCGCTATGTGAGTCACCTTGGAAGAAGATTTTCTGAGGCCAGCTAACAGCCACACAAGTAACCTTGGGAGTAGATCATCACCCAGTCAAGCCGTGGAATGACTGCAGCCAGGACAGACAGCTCGACCGGGACTCCATGACCAACCCTGCGCCCAGGCCCCTGGCCCTCAGAAACAGTGAGACAATAAATGTTTGGTGTTTTAGGCCACTAGGTTTGGGATGATTTGTTACTCGGCACTAGAGACCTAACACAGACGGCTACCTTGAAACTGGTCATTGTGTGATTTTTATCTCTTTGTTTCCTTCTCATGACCACTGACCGGCTTTTCACATCCTGAAGACAGGAAGTAGGGAAATAAAGAGAATTCAGCACAGGTTGAAAAAGATGTATCAGTGTGGGATTGGCAAAAGCACAGAAATACAGAAAAATGGAACAGAGTAGAGTCTAGAAATAGTTCCATGTAAATACAGCCAATTGATTTTTGATAGAAGCGCAAGGGCAATTCAATGGAGCTTTCTGTATTTTTGTTTTTCTATTGTTGCTGTAAAAGATTACCACAAACTTGGTGGCTTAAAACAACACGAATGGATTATCTTGCAGTTCTGGTGGTCAGAAGTCTGGACGTGTGTCCAAAGGTCTAAAATCAAGATCCCAGCAGGGCTGTGTTCTTCTTGATAGCTCTCAGGGAGAATCCGTTCCTTGTCTCTTCCAGCTTCTAGAGGCTACGTGCATTCCTTGGCTCATGGTCCCTTCCGGCAATGACATCACTCCAACCTCCTTCTGTCATTTTATCTCCTTCTCGGACTCTGACCCTCCTCCGTCCCTCTTACAAGGACCCTTGCAATTACACTGCAAGTCTCACCTGGATGATGTTTTCAACAGGTGATGCTGGAACAGCTCATGAGCAAAAAATAATGAACTTGAACCTATACTCACACCTTACACAGAAATGAACTCAAAATGGATCCTAAATCGAAATGTGGGAAATAGGGGCACCAGGGTGGCTCGGTCGGTTGAGCGTGTGTCTTCTGACTCGTGATTTCAACCCAGGTCATGATCTCACAGCCATGAGATTGAACCCCGTGTCAGGCTCCACACTGGGCGTGGAGCCTATTTCAGATTCTCTCACCCTCGGGGCGCCTGAATGGCTCAGTCGGTTAAGCATTTGACTTCAGCTCAGGTCACGATCTCACAGCTTGTGAGTCCCAGCCCTACGTCAGCTGTGCTGACAGCTCGGAGCCTGGAGCCTGCTCCGGATTCCATGTCTCCCTCTCTCTGCCCCTCTCCCCTCTGCTCATGCTCTGTCTCTTAAAAATGAATAGACATTAAAAAAAAAAAAAAGATTCTCTCACCCTCTCTCTCTGCCCCTCCCCTACTCATGCTCTGTCTCTTAAAAATAAATAAATAAAATGTAAAAATCTAAAAAAATGTGGAAGATGAAACTTCTAAACCTTTAGAAGAAAACATAAGACAACTCTTTGTGAAGTTGGATTTAGGGAAATAGTTCTTAGATACTACATCCAAAGCACAATCCATTGTTAAAAGTAGACAAAGTAGACTTTGTCACAATTAGAACATTTTACTCTGCAAAGATACTGATAAGAGAATACCTAAAGAGATAAGCTATAGAATGGGGAAAATATTTGCAAATCATATATCTGACAAAGGACTGGTTTCCCAAGTAGGTAAAGGACTCTTGAAATCCAGAAATAAGAAAAAAAACAGCCTTATTTTTTAAATGGTAAATGATTTAAACAATCACTTCACCAAATTAGATGTACAATTGGCAAATAAGTACATGAAGAGATACTCACCATCATTAGTCATTAGGGAAATGCAAATCAAAACTCCAATGAAAATGAAATACTACATACCCATTAGCATCAACACAAACACACACACACAAACACACCACAAAAAAACACCAATACCAAGTGCTGGTGAGGACTCATAGTAACTGGAATTCTTATACATTGCTGGTAAGAATGCAGAATAGGACAGCCAATTTGGAAAACTCTTTGGCAATGTCTTTTTAAGTTAAACCTACACTTACCACATTTATCTAAATGAAAATCTGTGTTCACACAAAAAAACCTGTATTTGAATGTTTAAAGCAGCTTTATTCATAATCACCTAAACCTGGAAAAACCCAGATATCCCTCAACTGGGGAATGAACTAAAAACAAAATAAAACAGTGCACATTCACACAATGAACAACTACTCAGCCAAAAAAGTAAACTGCTGATCCGTGAACAGCACAGGTGAATCTCAAATGCATTCTGCTAGGTGAAGAGAGCCAGCCTCAAACACACTCTATGTGATTCCATTTATGTGACATTCTGGAAAAGACAAAAACCTATAGGACAGAGAATATATCGGTGGTTGCCAAGAATTAAGGATTTGACTACAAAGAGATAGCTGGAGAGAATTTTCGGAGGAGCTGCTCTGAGTCCTGGTGGTTACAAAGACTCCTGGCACTTGGCATAACTCGTAGAAAATTTCTAATGTTTACTTTTTTGTTTATTTTTAAGAGATTGAGAGAGAGAGAGCGTGCAAGCAGGGGAGGGGCAGAGAGAGAATTTCAAGCAGGCTCCGTAGGGTCAGCACAGAGCCTGACGTGGGGCTCAAACTCACGAACCGTGAGATCATGACCTAAGCTAAAATCAAGAGTCGGACACTCAACCATCTGAAACACCTAGGTGCCCCTAAACAAAATAATTTTAAAAGAAGAAGAAACAGACGTATGAAGTCAAATGCCCTATGTGCCTTCATGCTAGGGAGTGGGTTCCACACGTCAAGGAACAGAAGGATAAATGGTGGATGGATGGATGGATGGATGGCTCCCTATCTGTACACATATGATCACCTGCTCAAATTTTTAGGTTCTTCAGGTGACATTACTCAGACCTTTCGAGTGGGAGTGCAGGTGTCTTTTCTATACACGCCCCTCAGTTTATGGTACAGTGAGCTTCGGAGGTTAAATGAGATGCCAAATGTGAAAGCTCTTTATAAAGTGAAAGTGTACTATAAATACCAGCTATGTCACTGCTGAAGGGAGAAACAATCTCCATATTCATTTGTCCTGCAACAATACTGAGACTCCGGAAAGGCCACAAGCACCACTGATGAGCGCCCATAGCGTGTGTCCCTCCCAACTCACCACCTGGCAAAACGCCCCATGCAAGATTGGAAACAGAGGACGAACCCAACCTCAGCATCCTCCTCACAAGGAACGTGAAACCCAGAAAGAAATGAGATTTCCCTGCGGTCACACTGGGCGTTGGCGGGGCAGCTGGGGCCACGGGTCTCATGGTAGAATGTTCTTGACTGTATTCCATTTCAACTGGTGTGCACACAGTTCTTCCAATTCCCCAGCAGCTAAGCCCAAATAACCAGCATGATAGATCACTGAACCAGGCAAAATATTCCAGAGACATAAAAAAGGCAACAACAATTTAATGTTCCTATAAAGGAAAACATCTGTCCAAAGAAAACCGTCTAAATTTCACTGAGAATTGGAACTTTTCTTTTTGCTACAATCTGCTGGAGAGCCCTTGATTTCTCTCTGCTCTCCCATGCGAGACAACAATGACATGATTGTGGGTTATTTTACTTGGAGGGTTTCTCAGCCTCTAAATATGAGCCAACCTATGATATGATCAGAAGAATTTCTTTAAAGTATAGATTTCCAGGGCACCTGGGTGGCTCAGTTGGTTAAGTGTCCAACTCTCGGTGTTGGCTCAGGTCACGATCTCATGGTTTCATGAGTTCAAGCCCCGCATCGAGTTCTGCACTGACAGTGCAGTGCCTGCTTGGGATTCTCTCTCTCTCCCTCTCTCTCTGTCCCTCCCCCCACTGCTCTGTCTCTAAAAATAAATAAATAAACTTAAAAGTTTTTTTCAATATAAATATCCAAGGAAATAAGGGGGTTAGAGGCCCTGAAGACTTTTCTCCATAGGTCTAAGACTTGGTTTTCCCAGAGTCTAAAAGGAGACAAGCTCGCTCTACAGAAAATCTATAATGCACCTTTGTACTCCAGTCTGAGGCAAGAGAGGGAATTCTGGAAAGAAGCCGCTGCCACACGTTGACGTTTCTTTCTGGATTCGAAATCTGCATTCAAGTCGGTTTCTATAGGTTGGAAACTGCTGAAGAAAGAACACAAAAGTACCTAAAGCAAAAGCCCAAAGAGCAGTAAACAAAGAGATCCTATTCTCTCCACTCCAGAGGGCACAGAATTAAAACAAAACAAAAAGTAAATTAAAAAAAAAAAAAAAAAGAACTTGACAAGTATCTCTGGACACATAGAAAGCTCATTTTTGCGAGAACTGCATTCCAACCAGCGAAGGGCTTGTGAATCTTGGAGAATTAAAAGCAAAGTAAAAGGGCTTTGACCCTTCTCCTCACCAGGCTTCCCACTCACCACGGTAGAGAAGGCAAAAGAAAGAAAATTGCTCATGGAGATTCATCTTGATGCAAAGGTGGGTGCCTTTATTTACACCTACTGTGCCCTTCTTACAGCTGAATGGTTTACTTCCTCATGAGACACGTTTAGGGCCATCATATGCTTGAATTTACTGGCAGGTATTATACGGTAAATTATTTCTGGCTATAAAAAAGCATGCCCGATTTATGTGCATAGCAGAGCCCCGAAAGTATGACTATTACAATGTCAGTAGACAGTGTTTAAGTTCTAACAGTCTCCTGATGAGCATTTGTGAACATCACTCATTTTTAAGGAGGTAGAGAAGAGTTAGTGAATTGGCAGATGTCGGACAGAAGAAGTTTTCATTTTGCTGTCCCTATCGGATAGTCTGCTTACAACAAATTTCATCAAGCAAGCGTTTTGGGGATGCGAGAGCTGTGGTGGAGTGGCCTCTGGGGTCCGGTGGGCTCGAGGGGACACTTGGCTTTGCCTCTTTGTTGTCATAGGAGCAACTCTCTCTGGGAGCCTCAGTGTTTTCATCTGAAAAATGTGGATGACAGCAGTACCCGCCGATGTGGGGAACAAAGACAAAAAGTAGATGTAGATAAAGTTAAATTTCCTTAGAACTTGCAGCTCACTGACAAATACTTGAGGCAGGCCGAGTATAACACGTTCCCTCAGGAACTCCCAACTGTTTTCATGTTATTAAGGCTTTGCTGGAGGGAAAAACAACCTCAGTTTGACAATAGCTAGGCCTCCAGAATCCTGGGAGTCTTCTTTAGCATGTGAAAACCCTTTTGGAAATTTCCATTGTCTTTACCTCCCCCAACTCTCTAGTATATAATCAATTGCTCTGCACAAACCCAGTGCAGCTCTTTCTGCCCACGGGTCCCCATCCGCGTGCCTTAATAAAACCACCTTTTTTGCACCGAAGATGTCTCAAGAATTCTTTCTTGGCCATCGGCTGCAAACCACACCACTGCAAATCCCCATCACCCACCATACGGTGCTATTATAAGGCTCATGGAAATTTATATTAAAAAAAAATCCTGCAGATCATCAAAGCATAGGTTGGCTTGCATTTAGAGGCAGACAATGGCTCATATTGAGAGGCTGAGAAACACTCCAAGTAAAATAACCCACAATCATGTCATTGTTGGATCGCATGGGAGAGCAGAGAGAAATCAAGGGCTCCCCCAGCAGATTGTAGCAAAAAGAAAGTTACAATTATCAGGTGATAAAAAGGAAGAAAGGAGGAATGTCCTCACCATCAAGTTATACTCCCCATCAGTATATCTCACCACTGGTGGTTCCTCCTGTCAAATGAAAACTATTCACAAAATGTCCCAGAGCGTTATTGAGTCCGTTGATCTCTTGCTGGCAAGGGCAAAGTGTTAACAGTCAAAATTTGAGCAGTTGCCCACAGGCATTGGATTTCTTTACTCTTAGGAAGGGAACTTTACAACTATATTAATTTGGAGGTGCAATGATTGAGCTACTTCCTTCTGTCGCCTGCAAAACCCATAAGCAAATTCCAGTCCCCTTATTTGTCCCTTTCACTGGATATATTTCAAGAATTTTGATTGGAAAATGCCAGAGATAGTCCTTTAATAATTTGCATTTCCTCTTTTACAGCTGTTCTTTCCAATGGGCTTCCAATCATTTCGGTCCATATGGAGAACTCCACTCTTTCCTTATCTGACTCTAGTCTCCCATTCCTGATTGTTCCTTATTGAACCATGTCTATTGGTTTTTCTATCCCTATTGAGTTTTTTCCTCTCTGGTTATGGTAGATCGATACCATTAATGGAGAGTTCCTGAGAAGTAAGGCTGATTATTCATTTTCAGAAATACCAGATAAAAGCTGTGCTGTCTAATTAACAATAGGTTGACAACCTATTGGAAATACGTACTAACCTCCAACCCTCCCCGCCCCCCACGCCACCATCACAATGGAGTCCCAAACCCTTAGACACTTGGCTTCCTGGTTCTTCTTCCCCTCTCTGTTTCTTGGGAGGAACTTTTCAATGAGCCTGGGCCAAAGAACAAAGGGAGGAAGGACTGAATGTCTCTGTATCACCTCAGGGAATGCACATTTGCTCTAATAAGACTACCTTTTGCCTTACATGGGCGTAGGCAACGTTTGGGTAAGGATATAACCTCTCTAGTGCTCAGCCAATGAGGAACCAGGGGAGGGACTTGCATGCTAGGAGATAAATTGTGTGACTGCCTGGACTGTGCCTGTCCATCAGACACCCACTCTTGCCAAGAACGTTGATTAAAGCTTCACTTCACTGTGCTCCAAGTCTCTGAGTCCCTCCTTTGACTGGGTCGGTGGGCTTATTTCTAACAGTTTCCAACTATCTTAGCTGTTTTCCCAACTGTTTTGGATAAATACATTTATTCTTCCAAATGAGTGTACCCATTGGCTTTGAATAGTCATTCACACTTTAGTATAAGTGGATCTTTACCATCTATTTAGCTAATTTGCATTCATAAGAAAATACAAGATCGCAGAAGATACATAAAAGAGGAAAAGTGCAGGACATAATTTTCAAATTGAAACTGGCCAGATTTGGATGATAATCTCTTAAAAAAAAAATTTTTTTTTAATGTTTATTCATTTTTGAGAGAGAGACAGAGCGTGAGCAGGGGAAGGGCAGAGAGAGAGAGGGAGACATAGAATCTGAATCCGACAGCCTGAATCTGACAGGCTCCAGGTCTGTCAGCACAGAGCCTGACACCGGGCTCAAACCCATGAACTGTGAGATCATGCCCTGAGCCAAAGGCGGATGCTTAAGCGACTGAGTCACCCAGGCGCCTCATGGATGCTAATCTCTTAAAGAGGGCCTAATCTTTAGTTTTCACTTGGTCCCTTTCTGTTGTTACCATTGCTCTAGGACTTACAGGCTTGATCAGCCGTCTCCCCTTTGCCCTCTGGATTGCCTTATTTTCACTCCAGGAATGGGCTACACTGAGGCTGTTGCAGCCACCTGCACTCTTCCCTGTCTTGCCAGCCCTTCTCTTAGGGTCTCCAATGTCATTGCTGATGACATGGCCCAGGTTTCTTTTTTCTTTTCTTTCTTTTCTCTTCCTCGCCTTTCTTTTTAAAGTAAGCTTCACACCCAGCCTGGGGCCCAACACGGGGCTTGAACTCATGGCTCTGAGATCAAGACCTCAGCTGAGATCGAGAGTCAGACACTTAACCAGCTGAGCCACCCAGGCACCCCTCTTTCTTTTCAGCAAATGTGACGATCTATTCCGGCTCGAGATTTTTCCAAAAACAGATAGCAAAAAACCATTTTAAAAAATCATTGGCCATTTATAGGTCTTGCTCTGGGGTTCAGAAAATATGCCTGTCTCAACTATGCCCACATCCCAGGAACAGGATCACTACCCTGACAGCTTCGCTGTTTCCAGGGCATGCCCACCACCTGGGGAAATGAGAGCTAGAGCATTCTGTTTAATAATGGAACTCTCTAAACTGATTCAAAGTCATTTTTACTGCTGTCACAGAACCAGTCCTGAAGACAGAGCATTAAAAGGGTCATTCTATTCCTTCACCATAGGCCAGTGCTAAAAAGTTCATGAAAGGCCCCTTCTAAGACTATTTCCCTTTCATTCAAATATCTAGCTGCTGCTCAAGGTCTGAGTCTCACCGTGTAA
The DNA here is from genome assembly GCF_023721935.1 of Panthera uncia. NCBI lineage: Eukaryota > Metazoa > Chordata > Mammalia > Carnivora > Felidae > Panthera > Panthera uncia. The sequence continues at coordinate 144,689,245 of NC_064810.1, forward strand.
TGACTCTCTCTGTAGGAAAGCTATCTCCCTAACCGACATTTCAGCCTTCATTTCCCCTTCCTTTTTTAAAAAACATTTTCTTTTTAAGGGGTGCCTGGGTGGCTCCGTCGGTTAAGCACCTGACTTTGGCTCAGGTCATGATCTCACGATTCGTGGGTTTGAGCCCTGCATCGGGCACTCTGCTCTCAGCTTAGAGCCCACTTTGGATCTTCTGTCTCCCTCTCTCTCTGCCCCTCCCCTGATCGCACTCTTTCTCTCAAAAATAAATAAACATTTTTTTAAAAAACTTGATTTTTAAGTAATCTCTATACCCAACGTGGGACTCAAACTCACGACCCTGACGTCAAGAGTTGCAAGCTCTACTGACTGAGCCAGCCAGGCGTTCCCTTGCCTGATTGCACCAGTCTGCCTTATTTGAGGCTTTCTTCCTGTACCCAGTGAGTCAGTCTTCAGCTGCCTGGGGCTTCTACAAGGGTCAGCCCCACTCTCTTTCCATATATATTCACTGTGGCATCGTTATTTTGACAAAGTAATGAGTCATGTCCATGCTTATAAAACCCAAAGTCCATTCGTTCCATTGTCTCCAATTTGGTTCTGCTACTTCAGGGCTATATGACCTCTCTGGGCCTCAGTTTCCTTATCTGAAACTGGGGGGGGGGGGTAGTGAAGACTACCTTACCTTGCCAGTGGCCTTCTGTGATTTGTAAGGAGGCCAGCACACTGACTACATATACAGGATAATAAGTACATCTATATGAACCCATCGCTTATCTAACTCACTCTACATGTCTCCATACAACATATTCTGTGCAAAATCATGGTGCTGGCAAGGTGTGCCAGCTGCTACCCTGCTGTTCCCGCTTTTCCCTCCAGCATCCCCCCAGCAATGCAACCTGACCAGCTCTATACAGGTTACACTTCAGTTTCTAAGCCAGTCCTGAGAGGAAGTGGAAGGAACATTCTGACTTCTCAGATTAGCAGTCTCCCTCTTCTTCCCAGATCTTCTCCCTCCCCAACTCTAACCATGTGGTTCACGTGGCAAATGACTTTTTCTTACACGACCATAACCGAATGCTCTGAGACGGGCAGCTTTCTAAATTAGGCCACTTAGAGTCATTCCTGGAAGACTTAGGGACCGCAACTGAGAAAAGCCTGTCCTTCTGTCCTGGTACTAGCCCTGGGGAGGGAGGCTTGGGAGCTCTGGCAGCCATATCCCTGGCTGTGTGGACAAGGTCAATGTGCAGGAGTAGAGAATCAAGCCAACAGATTTGAGAGTTGGAGAGAAGACCTCTGTGCATAAAGATGTCCTCAGATCCCTGTACATGTCTGCTCCTCCTGAAGCCTGGCTGTTGAACCCATGCTTTGTGGCCCAAGCTCCCCCCCACATTGTTCCAGGTGGGGTTCTGTGCTTGAAACCAAGAGACACCCAACATGAAAAGGGGAAAGCTTATCCATTCAGTCACGTGTGTCCCAAGAGAGTTATTCCTTCCTGATGCTCCCCTGGCCTTGATTCTGTATTGACCCCTAGGCCCTCGCCGATCTGCTGGCACATTCTGTCTACCACCTCGGTCTACCGACAAAGTAATCATCGTAGTTATTTCTCAAGGGTCTCTGACAAAGTAAGCATTTTACGTCTGTGACTGCTCCTCATTATGCTAAGTTATAATCTCTGTGTAAAATCATGACTCAGGTGCAAGCACATGTGAAATGAACACGTCAAAAGTTTTATTCAACCCATTAATTAAGAGGAAACCAGTAAGATGTTAAAACTGGTTCCAATAACAACTGGAATTATAAACATTTATATTCCCTGCCAGACAAGATCAACTGGCATTCCTATGAACAGGAATCGTTTGCATTACTGCAAATAGGACATGTTACCATTGGTTTTCTCAGCTTAATTTCTATCCTTAGAGGGTTGTTTTAAAAAAAGCCTAGGCAACAGCAAGTGAAATGTGCCCACCCCTATGGAATCATAAGACCCTCTACACAAAGACCAGCACTCACCTTAAGGACAGCCAGTAATCTCTGTTGTCCATTTCCAACTCTTGGACAATCTTTTTTGACAATTACAACCTTGTAAGAGAGAGCGGATTATACTCAATGAAACACCATCGTCACTTTGGAGATGAGGAAATTGAAGGTCATAGAAGTAAGAAACGTATCCTGATCACAAGCTTTAGTAAAACGGCAAGCTGGGCTTCGGACATCGCTGGGACTCCAAGATCTTGACCTAAACCATCCAATTTGGGTAGAGCCTTGGGCACACTTCCTGCCTCACGCTAGTCTCCCTAGGGGGATGGATCACTCACTCACTCATTCACCCATTTCACAGATGCTGCTCTTAGTAGGTGCTGTGACAAACTGCTATCTTAACTTAATCAGCCTGAGACCACCAGGAACAAACCTCAGTGTGATGAAGTCAAGTTCATTGACATATTGCCGAGGAACTGCACACCAGGGCAACCGCAGGGTGTCCACCAAATAAAGGAAAAGACAGGGCTAGAGATTGGGAGGAAGGGAGGAGTTTAGGTTGAACGTAAACAAAGCAGTATTTTGATAACTCAGAGCAAAGCAAGGCTGTGCATAAAGGCATCATAAGAAGTCCTGGACTATGAAATGGACCAAGGGACCCGTGTCCTTGGAAACAATAAAGTTACAATAGCTCTGGAATCTTGCAGGGAAACCTCTGATCCGAAGCTTGGCACCTGGGTTGCAAATGGAGGCTATCTCTCTAAGTCAATGACTTTGACCCCTCCGGGCAAGAGTGGGATGTTTCCTTTTTTTAAAAAAATTGTTTATTATAATTGACATATTACATTGTGTGAATTTAAGGTAGACAACGTGTTTGTTGATTTGTACATCTATACATTGCAGTATGATTAGCTAACACCTTTATCACTTCACATAATTATCGTTCCTTTTTTTAAAAAAATTTTTTTAACATTTATTTATTATTGAGAGACAGAGAGAGACAAAGCATGAGCATGGGAGGGGCAGAGAGAGGAGAGGACACAGAATCAGAAGCAGGCTCCAGGCTCTGAGCTGTCAGCACAGAGCCCAACGCAGGGCTCGGGCCCACAAAACGCAAGATCATGACCCGAGCTGAAGTCAGACGCTCAACTGACTGAGCCACCCAGGCGCCCCTATTATCGTTCCTTTTTTGAAGTGCACGTTTCATTCTTACTAACACAATTCCAAACAGCAAAGCTTCTGATGTTCTGTGATCTCAGAGAAAAGTTTCTCCATGAGTAAGAAAGCAGTACTCACTCCAAGAAGGGATTTTTGAGATACTTTACAGGCACAGTGTCCCTGAGAGAAGTATTTATTGTTAACTTTGGAACTCATATTTTTTTCTGCGTCTTTTATTCCAGCCTGATGAATGGCCAGGCAAATTTTGAAAGTCCAACCTAATTTTTACTTTCTCACGTCTCAGTGGAAGAGACAAATGGGTCATTACAACACAGTGTGAGAAGGTACTATATTAGGGGGTTTAATTTAGACTTAACTGGTTAGGTGAAGGAAGGCTGCCTGTAGGAGGCAGACCTCCCTGCTGGGAAAAGCAGAAGTTAGCTAAAGGAAGGTGTGGAAGAGGGTTACAGTACAGCAAGGACACAGGCAAACACAATGGGGGAGAGGGGAGAAATTGGAGGAATTCCAAGTATTGGGGAAGGTGAATCAACAGAGTGTCTGGAACCCGGGGCGGGGAGAACAGCAACTGATACCAGGACTCCCCCACATCCGGGTGGAAAGCACTGGTCCCCTTGGAGCACGTGTCCTTGTCCAGGGAACAGTTCTTTGAGCGGACGTCCTGTGTACGTACAAATGAAAGGCAAGCAGCCCCACAGGGGGAGAGTGCCAAGGGGAATCCCATTCAGGCCGCCATCTCCCAGGGCACCTGCTTATTTAGCAAAGCCGATTCCAGCAGAGCAAACAGTTGTAGACTTTCCCTCGAGCTTTTCTCTCCTATTTCCTGAGATTATTCAGGAGAACCAGGCTGGCCTTCAACCAAAGCTGTGTTGCGGGAAAGGACAGCGAGACTCTAGAGATCAAACTGCCACAAAGAAATGGGGTGGCCTTCAAGGAGAGAACCTGATTGGACCAAGGCTTGTATCATTCCGGGTCCTGGTAGAGAATGCATGCCACATTGAAGCAGGCTAATTCTCCACTGGCCGAACCCAATCAGAAGCAGAGGGTAAGGAGGCCCGGTGTTGCTTTCCCAAGAGGTCAGCCTGCCAGGGCGTGAAGCAGGGTGGAGAAGGGAAAACAGTGGATCTGGAGGGACAGAGTGGAAACTCCCCGCACAGGGGTTACTGCTGAGAGGGCTTTGTGGCCTGTTCACGCTGGCAGGGTGGTTGTTCTCTGCCAGACTGCTGAGTTTGGGAAACGGCGATAAAAGGAGCTGTGACTTACAGCAGAGCAGGGAGGAGCACGCCCGACAACGACGGACCTGGCGACTGCAACCAATTGCCAACTCAGGAGACGGGCACGAGAGCACATTTTAAATTCTTTCCGTACTTAGTTTTCACTTCAACTACTTTGTTTGCAGTCATTTATTATTGACATTTAAAAACTAAAAGGAGCGACCATGGTTGTACCCCTCGTCAAAGAAGTACATCTTATCACTTAAAGTGGCAAAAGCAAGGGGCCAGGTCTCTGACCGTGGAGCAGATGTGGAAGGACCTGAATGTCACGTAGACACTTTATCCAGAGAGCAATGCGGACCCACAGGAGAGCCTCAAGCAGGGAGCAGCATATTTTACTGGTCTGCTGTTGCTGGATTATTGCAGTGATAGGCAAATTCCTGCCCTCTCACTTATCCAACCAGGAAGGATTACACGTTAATTCCATTGTCTGCGGACTTTCCCACCTAAATAGAGAGGACAACCAGAGAACGCTGGGAACCAAGAGGAAAAGGCGAGGAGCCAGTGAGGGGAGACAGAAAACAAGGGCAAAAACAACTACTTGCTTTTTAATCTTGAGCCTTGGGAATAAATATGCAGTAGGAGAATTAGAAAAGCTTGTTTCTAGGGCTGCCTGGGTGGCTTAGTCGGTTAAGCGCCCGACTTCGGCTCAGGTCATGATCTCACAGTCCATGAGTTCGAGCCCCGCATTGGGCTCTGTGCTGATAGCTCAGAGCCTGGAGTCTGCTTTGGATTCTGTCTCTTTGTCTCTCTCTCTCTCTCTCTGCCCCTCCTCCGTTCATGCTCTGTCTCTCTCTGTCTCTCAAAAATAATAAATCAATGTTAAAAAATTAAAAAAAAAGAAAGTCTTGTTTCTAGGCATCACATTCTTTGGTTCTTCTACGTTGCTAAGCTTTTGAAGAATGTGTAAGTTGGTTTTCAGAGGGCTCAAGCTTTCATTCAGCAAAATGATTTATACCCTGCTCTGTGCCAGATATACCGAAAGAACAATGGAGAAGAAAGCATGGGTGCTGCTCTTGAGAGCCACACAGACTTGCAGAGCAATAGGTACATGAACAATTCATTCAAATTGTGTGTTGAGCCCCTAGAACGATGCAGGATACACACACACACACACACACACACACACACGATAGCTAGAATTTTTTTTTTTTAATTTTAACGTTTATTTATTTTTGAGACAGAGAGAGACAAAGCATGAATGAGGGAGGGTCAGAGAGAGAGGGAGACACAGAATCTGAAACAGGCTCCAGGCTCTGAGCGGTCAGCACAGAGCCCGACGCGGGGCTCGAACTCCCGGACTGCAAGATCATGACCTGAGCTGAAGTCGGACACTCAACCGACTGAGCCACCCAGGTGCCCCACGATAGCTAGAATTTTAAAAATGTGTTTGTTTTTAGAAAGCAGGTGCAGAAAACTGAGTTAATTTTACTCCTCGCTTTTACCCACAGCGCCTACCATCATCAGTCTTCTGGGTTTTTTCTCCCATTCAGTTCCCACCCCTATACTTCTCCCTCCTTGTAGACACCCACTTTAATGGACTTGATAAGTACTCTTGCATATGTTGGCATCCTAGTAAGAATATACGGAGGTCATATCATCATGGCCACATAATGATGTTAGGAAGCCACAGATCTTAATCCGCTTCTTTCAGCCAACGCTCTGATTTTAAGATCTATCTGTGGCACACGTGCATACCTAATTCATAGCACCTAACTGCTGGAAAGTATTTCATAGGTTGTATCTAGTCCATAGCACATGTTCCATTCCTCTGTCGATGAAAGCCTGGTTGTCTGCAACTTTCCCACCACCACACGAGGGCTGAGATGCACGCCCATGGACCTGTCCCTTCAGGGGTTGTGAGCAAGTTTCTCTGGCATATTTACTTACCCAGGAGCAGGCTGGATGGGTCGTGGGGTATATGCAAGGTTCCTGAATACTGGCAAACTGCTTTCCAGAGACCCACACTTGGTATTGTCTGACTCTCTCCCCTGATGTTTGCCAGCTTAGTAGCTCTAAAGTGGTTATTTCATTTTATTTTGCATGTCTTAGTCACCTAATGAAGTCGAGCTAGCCATTTAGATATTCCCTACGAATAACCTTTGTGCATTTTTCTATTGGATCTACTTTATACTCTAGATATTATTTGTGTCACTCTTTTAAAAGGTTATTTATTTATTTAGAGCACACATGAGTAGGGGAGGGGCAGGGAGACAGGGAGAGAGAGAATCTCCATGCCCAGCACAGAGCCTGACACAGGGCTTGATCTTACAACTGTGAGATCATGACCTGAGCCAAAATCAAGAGTTGGATGCTTAACCAACTGAGCCACCCGGGATCATTTTGTGTCATTTTTTAATGATGTAAAAATCTCCCTATCTGTAACCCAATTGTCAACTTTATCTATTGTGTTTACTTAAAATAAATTCCCTTTTTTTAAGTTTTTATTTAAATTCTAGTGAACATACAGCGTAATATTAGTTTCAGATGTACAATGTAATGATTCAACACTTCCACACAGCACCCAGTGCTCATCCCGACAAGTGCACTCCTTAATCCCCATTGCCTATTTATTTTATCATTTTTTTAAATTTTTTTAAATGTTTTTATTTATTTTTGAGACAGAGAGAGACAGAGCATGAGCAGGGGAGGGAGAGAGAGAGAGAGGGAGACACAGCATCCGAAGCAGGCTCCAGGCTCTGAGCTGTCAGCACAGAGCCCAATGCGGGGCTCGAACTCACAGACTGTGAGATCATGACCTGAGCTGAAGTCAGACGCTTAACCGACTGAGCCACCCAGGCGCCCCCCCATTGCCTATGTAAAATAAACTCTTAATCTAAATGAAATATAATCCATTAACTATTTTGCCTTGTGGTTGGTGTGGTCTTGCTTAAGGAATCTTTCAACCCCTCATCACAAAGACACTCTCGACATTTTCTTCTTTTAACTTGATAGTTTTATCTTTCCTTAGGAATTTAGTCCATCTATAGTTGGTGTGGTGCCAACTTGATCATCTTTCCTATACACAAAGGTTTATTTCCAAGTTCTCTGCTCTATCCCATTGGGCTAGTCTATTCACCCACAATTACCATACTGCTTTTGTTACTATGGCCTTATAGTATGTGTTGATATCTGGGAAGGTGAGTTTTCCTTGTTCGCTCTTCTTTATTTCAAGATGAATCTAGATATTCCTGGACATGCATCCTTTCTTAGACATTTTGTTTATTTTTTATTATTTTTTAAAGTTTATTTCTTTATTTTGAGAGAGTGAGAAAGCATAAGTCAGAGAGGGGCAGAGAAAGAGGGAGAGAGAGAGGATCCCAAGCAGGCTCCGTGCTGTCAGCGCAGAGCCCGACGCAGGGCTTGAACTCACGAAACGTGAGACGGTGACCCGAGCCGAAGTCGGATGCTTAACTCACTGAGCCACCTAGGCGTCCCTTTTCCTGGACATTTTAGAAGATGGTAGAGATCCCAAAAAATCTGGCTGGAATATTTCTTGGAGTGCATTGGATACATGTTCACAAATTGAAAGAATTAATATTCTTTTTTTTAATTATTAAAATATTTTAATTTGGGGGTGCCTAGGTGGCTCAGTCAGTTGAGCATCCGACTTCGGGTCAGGTTATGATCTCGCAGTTCGTGAGTTTGAGCCCCACGTCAGGCTCTGTCCTGACAGCTCAGAGTCTGGAGCTTGCTTCGGATTCTGTGTCTCCCTCTCTGTCTCTGCCCCTACCCCACTCATGCTCTGTCTCTGTCTCAAAAATAAATAAACATTAAAAAATATTTTAAAAATTTTTTAATTTTAATTTATTTTTGAGAGAGGGAGAGAAAGCGTGAGCAGGAGAGGGACAGAGAGAGAGGGAGACAGAGGATCCGAAGCAGGCTCCACACTGACAGCAACGAGCCAATGCAGGGTTTGAACTCACAAACTGTAAGATCATGACCTGAGCCGAAGTCGGACACTCAACCAATGGAGCCACCCAGGTGCCCCGGAAGAATTAATATTCTTAAATTGTCCATGCTACTCAAAGCAATTTATAGACTCAATGCAATCCCTGTCAAACTACTGATGGTATTTTTCACAGAACGAGAACAAATAATCCTAAAATGTATATGGAATCACAAAAGACCTTGAACAGCCAAAACAGTCTTGAGAAAGAGGAACAAAGCTGGAAGCATCACAATCCTAGATTTAAAGATACACTACAAAGCTGTCGTAGGCAAGACAGTACGGCACTGGCACAAAAATAGACACACAGATCAATGTCACAGATTAGGTAGCCCAGACATAAACCCACTTTTACATGGTGGGTTTAATCTACAACAAAAGAAGCAAGAACATACTATGGGGAGGAGACAGTTTCTTCAATCAATGGTTCTGAGAAAACTGGACCACTTTCTTACACTGTGAGCCTACAAAAAAAAAACAAACACAAAAAACAACCTTCCAACTAGATCAAAGACCTACACATGAGACCTGAAACCATAAAATTCTTAGAAGAAAACATAGGTAGTAATCTCTCAGACATCAGCCCTAGCAACATTTTTCTACGTATGTCTCCTGAGGCAAGAGAAACAAAAGCAAAAATAAACTATTGGGAATTCATCAAAATAAGAAGCTTTTGCACAGTGAGGGAAACCATCAACGAAACAAAAAGGCAACCTACTGAATGGGAGAAGATATTGCAAATGATATATCCAAATCCGGGTTCATATCCAAAATATATAAAGAACTTATACAACTCAAAAGAAAATCCCCCAAATAATCTAATTTAAAAATGGACAGAGGGGGGCACCTGGCTGGCTCAGTTGGTTAAGCGTCCAACACTCGATTTCAGCTCAAGTCACGATCTCACAGTGGTGACATGGGGCCTTGAGCTGGGCTCCACGCCAAGCACGGAGCCTGCGTGGGATTCTCCCTCTCCCTCTCTCTCTCTGCCCCTCCCCCACCCATGCATGTGCATCAATGCACACTCTCTCTCTCAAAATAAATAAACATTTAAAAAAATGGACGAAGGCCCTGAACAGAAACGTCTCCGAAGAAGACATGCTGGTGGCCAACAGGCATGTGACAGGGCACTCAACATCACTAATCATCGGGGAAATGAAAATCAAAACCACATTGAGCTATCATCTCACACCGACTGGGATGGCTAGAATAACAAAGACAAGAAACAACAAGTGTTGGCGAAGATGTAGAGAAAAGGGAGTCTTTGTGCAGTGCAAAGTGGTGCACTCACTGTGGAAAATAGTATGGAGGTCCCTCAAAAAATTAAACGTAGAAATACCATATAATCCCGTAATTCCACGACTATTTATGAAAGAAAACAAAAATACTAATTCCAAAAGAGAATGCACCCCTTCGTGTACTGCAGCATTATTTACAAGAGCCAAGATGAAGAAGCAACCCACGTGTCCATCAATAGATGAATGGATAGAGAAGATGTAAAATATATACACAATGGCATGCTACTCAGCCATAAAAAAGAACGTGATCTTGCCATTTTCAACAACATGGATAAACCTAGAGGGTATTATGTTGAGTGAAATAACTCAGATGGAGAAAGACAAGTACCACTTGATTTTATTTATACGTGGAATCTAAAAAACAAAAACCCCAACAAATCCAGAAACAAACCCATAAATAACAGAGAACAAACTGGAGGGATGGGTAAAATGGGTGAAGGGGAATGGGAGGTACAGGCCTCCGGTTATGGAATGAACAAGTCATGGGGAAGAATGGCACAGCACAGGGAATATATACAGTCGATGATACTATGATAGCGTTGTATGGTGACAGATGGTAGCTACATTTGTGGTGAGCACAGCATAACATGTAGAGTTGTGGAATCCCTACGTTGCACACCTGAAACTAATGTATCATGTGTCAATCACACTTCGATTAAAAAAAAAAAAAAGGAAAGGAAAAGATAGTTCTTCCTTTGTACAAGATAAGATGCTTTCTGTGGGCCTTGGATATAGAGGCTTCTAGTTGTTCACCCTAATCTGGCCTTCCGGTCTCCCCAGTGCATTTTTCCTAGAAAATGATACTAGAGCTAAAGCTTACGTGCCAACACTCTAGTGGGGAGACAAGCAACCCTAGGGAAGCGAAAGTCAAGGAAGTGAGGTAGGAGAAGGGGGGAGTGATCGAGGAATGCTTCACCACAGCGGCTGCTCAGATTTTGCAGCTTGCTTCCAGAGGGAAGGTTTGAAATGACCGAGGCACAAAGCAGTCTGATGGGGTTGAGGAGGGGGCACTGTTTCTGCTGGTATCCTGCCATGTCCTCTCTCCCAGTGCTGGAGGTCAGCCCGGGATGCCTTACCCCCTTCGCGTTTGGATTCATCCCTCAGCCCCCTCAGTAGCTCCTAGGAAACCAGCCAACGTGGCCCATATACATGTAGGGACTCCTTGGAGCATGGAAGCAGCCCTACCGAGCATGACTTCAAAAAATTCCGGGTCATGACTCACCATGACTCACTCAGGTCCTCTCTTTTCACCTCTAGGTCTTGAAGGTCCCGGGAATGACGTGAGCTGTCGCCAAGGGTACCCTTGCAAATGACTAAGGTGGGCCTAGCCCAGCAGCCCTGGAATGGTGCATAATGGTTGATGCACACATGGCAGCTGAGTTAGGGCTTGGCCCACTTCCTAGACTTGCTTGCAGTTTGATGAGGCCACGTGTCTAAACGAACATCCCTGGAATGTGAAATATGAGTCATTCTGGGTCTGGGACTTAAGGCAATGCTCATGCCTCCTTCGTGATGTCTTTTCTCCTAACAGCTGGAACCTGGTCATGGCAGCCACCTAGCTTCCACAGAAGACAATGACATCCCTATGGAATGGCAGAACTGTAACGTGGAAGAAACTTGGAACCCTGGGTGACGACACGGAACAGAGCCGTCCATCCCCCTGACCTGTGCTGCTCATAGCGAGATGGTTAAGTGAGAAAGAAAAAAGCTGTTTGCTTGTTTGTTTGTTTTTTAATATTTATTTATTTTTGAGAGACAGAGTGCAAGCTGGGGAGAGGCAGAGAGAGGGGGGACAGAGAACCTGAAGCTGTGCTGTCAGCACAGAGCCCAATGCGGGACTCGAACCCACAAACCGTGAGATGATGACCTGAGCTGAAGCTGGACGTTTAACCGGCTGAACCACCCAGGTGCCCTGGGAGAAGTTGTTTTTTAAACCACTTTTTCTTGTAGCAGTTCACTGTACCCTAACTAATATAATTATAGCCTTTATCAAAATAAAATCACCATCTATTCCTAGTTTTCTGAGAGTTTTTATCATAGGAGTTGTTTAATCTGATTAAATGTGGTTTTTTTTTCTGTATTATGATATTTAGTGATTTTTCTCCTATAGCCCATTAATAGAGCCAGTTGCATACAGAGATTTTCCAATGTTGAAGCATCCTTGCATTATGCGTGTGTATATGTGCGGTGTAGATATAAACAGACCCCCCCCACACACACACACAGACCCACATGCACACACACACACAGAGTTAGATTTAGTTGACTAATATTTAATTCAGAATTTTTTCTGAAGGTAGGCCTTAAATTAGTCAAGGTTTAACTGCACGTAGGAAATCACGTAAACAGAAAGGGCTTAAATATAGGGAACTGGGTGCTTATAAAGTCATTAACAGGGATGGAGAAGCAAGCTCTAGGCTGAGACTCCGGAATAGACGTTCAGAGCAGATCAGAGAGCTGTTACCACTGCCATGGATGCGGAGGGAGGACGGAGAGCTGGCCGCCAGACCTCTCCTGGGGCCGCGATCCACACAGCAAGAAGCTGCTGTCACCGTCACAGCGGTCTCTTGACGCCACAAAGCTAGTGGCTGGACCCTAGAATACGAGCTAGTGACTAGTGACCTCAATGCTGCACCAGGAACGTCACCATGACCACGCTAGGCAAAGCAAGAGCAAGAGCGTAGGAAGAGGGCCTGCCCCACACTTGGCGCTTTGACATTTCGTTCAAGCACATCTAACCGGTGGAGCTTCATCACACCAAGGACGCCAGCCACGAAGGAGACTAAAAAGGGTTGTATTTCATGTTCTGGATTTTGCAGTATGGGTGGGCGTACGGGGAGGCTGTTGGAATGGATAGTGAGTGTTAATTGGCAACTGTGTTGGCCCAGACGCACTAGATGACACTGCAGTAAGAATCCCCCAAATCACAATGGCTTAAAATAGCAAAGGTTTAAGTTTCCACATATGCTATCTGTCTCTCACAAGTCAGCAGGATGCGATTCTGCTCGTCGTAGTCATTCAGAGACCCAGGCGGGGGGCAACTGCCATCTCACGCATTGCTGGCCGCCACGACAAAGGCAAAGAGACCCTAAGGGGTCTCAGACCAGCCATGAAATGCACCAGCCTAGAAGTAATGCACCATGGAAAATCATAAATCATTGGTCAGAATTTAAGAGCCCCCCCCCCCCACCCCAAGCTCAAGCGGGCTAAAAAATGCAATACCACTACACTCCCAGAAAGTTGGGGGAGGACTGGAAAATATCAGAACTACCACAATTATATCTACACAGAACTAGAAATGTCCTCTCTCCTAGTCTCCTGATACGGATTTGGAATCAAGTTTATACTAGACTCAGAAGATGAGTCAAGCAGATTTTCTTATTTTTCCATTCTCTGGAACAACTTGTATAAAATGAGAATTGAATACTCCTTGAGAGATTGGAGGAATACATTCATAAAGCCATCTGGGCCTGTGATTTTTAATGTGCAAAGGAGGAGATCTTCAAGATACTTTTTCTCAAGATATCCGTACGTCTGTTCAAGGTTCCTGCTTCTCCAGTTAATTTTTGCCTTCTATATTTTTATATACTTTTATTGTGTGTTGAAATCTCTGTTTTATTTGATTTCCTTCTTTTCACTTTGGAATTTGTTTATTTACATGTTTTCTCCCTTTCTCAGTCTTTCTAGGGGTTTGTCTATCTAATTATTTATACTGGTGAAACACTAGCTATGTTAAAATACTCTTCTGGTTTTGTTATTATTCACTATTTCACTGATTTTTATCTTTATTTATTACCTCATTTTGTTTCATTTTTTCATGTTTATTTTGTTCTTTAAGTTGATTCCTGAATTGAGGGGGTAGGCCACTTGGCTCTAGTCTTTATTGTTTTATGATAGACATATTTAAAGCTATAAAGTCAAAGACACACATTCTGTCATACAGTACATGAATCCGTGTGGAAATAAAATATTCTCCTTAGGCCTGATGAAGTCTTTTTTTTTTAATTTTTTTTAACGTTTATTCATTTTTGAGAGACAGAAAATGAGGAGGGGAGGAGCAGAGAAAGAGGGAGACACAGAATCTGAAGCAGGCTCCAGGCTCCGAGCTGTCAGCACAGAACCCAATGTGGGGCTCAGACTCGTGAACGGCAAGATCATGACCTGAGCCCAAGTCCGACGCTTAACCGACTGAGCCGCCCAGGTGATCTCTGATGAAGTATTTTGTATGTCTGTATCCTTTGCCTCTGATATTCCATTTCTTGGGATCTGTCCCACAAATATGATTGTACAGTGGGTGAAGCTACATATACGGGCTATTTCTTATACCTCCTATTCATAATAGTGGAAACACCCTAAGCGTCCACCATTCAGAGAACTGTGTTTGTTTCCTGTGGCTGCTGTAACAAATGACCACAGACCTGGTGGCTTAAAAGAATGCAAGTTTCTTCCTTCACAGTCCTTGAAGCCAGAAGACTGAAATCAATATCACTGGTCTGAAATCAAGTGTCAGCAAGGCTGTACTTCCTGTGGAGGCTCCAGAAGAGAACCCGGGCCTGGCGTCTTCCAGCTTCTGAATGACTGCTGGTATTTGCTGGCCTGTGGCTGCAACACTCCAATCCCTGCCTCTGTTTTCACATCACCTCCTCCTCTGTTGGTGTCAAATTTCTGTCTGCCTTTGTCTTAGAAGGACACTTGAGATTCATTTAGGGCCCACCTAGATCATCTAGGGTAATACCCCCATCTCAAGATCCCCAACTCAGTCGCCTCTGCAAAGACTTTTTTTTTTTTTTCAAATAAGAGAACACTTACAGGTTCCAGGGATTAGGATACGGACATTTGGGGGGGAGGGGCATTATTCAGTCTACTATAGGAATAATAAAATAAATCACAGGATATACCTATCCCTACAATGAAATATTTTGCCATCATTAAGAAGAATGAGATATATATTCTCTATATATTAATAACTCTATATATTAATATGAAAACATGTCAAAGGAGCACTGTTAAGAGATTAAAAAGTACATTGCTGAACAAGAAGTATAGTATTATCCTACACCATAATTTACATATATTATACACGGGCCTAAAATATATTTCTGAATGCATACTGAAAAGTAGCAATAATTACCTCTGAGGAATACAGTTGGGGATGGGTCAGGAAGATGAGAGAATTTACTCTTCTTTTATAGTTTTCTATATTGTTTAGATTTTTTTTAAAAGTCATGGACAGATTATTTTTATAATCTTAATAACTGTAAATATCCCCTAGCCCATGTGCCCCGAGTGCCCTGGCCCTGCCATGCAGGACTCTTTGCTCTCCCCAGCAAGCCTGTCTTACAGCAGAAGCAGAATCATTTCCCCATGCTCTGGGAGGGTCTGTAGTTTTCTTCGTGGGCCACGTGTTGTTGGACCTCCAGTGATAAGTCATA
The DNA here is from genome assembly GCF_023721935.1 of Panthera uncia. Lineage (NCBI taxonomy): Eukaryota > Metazoa > Chordata > Mammalia > Carnivora > Felidae > Panthera > Panthera uncia. The sequence continues at coordinate 144,704,348 of NC_064810.1, forward strand.
ATGGGAACAGAGAGAGGTGATGAATCAGCTTTCAGAGTGAGCAAACACACGAGATAGTCAGTGAACCAGCACACAGACCTTCAAATCCACGTTCACTTCAGGCCGTTTCTTTCAACAGCTGGAGAAACGGAAGCGGGTGACTTAACCACTCAGGGGTCCTTATCTATAAAATGAGGAAATACTATGGTTTCCCTCAGAGGGCTGCAGTGGGGCCTTAATGCGGCGATGTATTTCTTTTCTTTTAATTAAGTTCTTTTGTTGAATATTTATTTTTTTATTTTTGAGAGCGAGAGAGAGCACGTGCACACATGAGAGGGGGAGGGGCAGAGAAAGAGAGAGACAGAGGATCAGAAGCCAGATCCACGCTGATAGCAGAGAGCCCCAGGTGGGGCTTAAACTCACGAACCGTGAGATTATGACCTGGGCCAAAGTCAGATGCTTAACCGACTGAGCCACACAGGTGCCCTGAGACAATGCATTTCTATGCAAAGTGCTTAGTATGAGCTAAGTTGCAATCTGCCCAGGTATAAATGAATGCACTGGTGAAATTCAAGGTGGTGATAGCAGGGATGATATTACATGTAAAATCAGATTTGAAATAGCCAAGTGCATTGCAATCAAATGAGCCCTGCACCACACGAGGAGTTCTGGGTTCCAGTACAGGGGCCAGTAGGCCCCAGCTGCGTGACTACCACACAAGTCCCTTCCAGATCCTGGCTCCAAGTTTCATCAGCTGAAAAATAAAGGCACTGAACTATGACCTCGAAGGTCCCTCTGGCTCTCACATTTTATAATTCTGGGGACTTGGACACAAGATTCATGATTATGCTTGTCAATCAACATGTTACTGCGAAGTATTTATAGAAAACACTCTATTACCTTGAGGGTAAAAAATTGAATGGATTTTTTATAGACTGAATTGTGTCTGTTTTCCCAAAATTCATCTGTTAAAATCCTAACCCCCAATGTGATTGTATTTGAAGATAGGGCCTTTAAAGAAGTAATTAAAGGTAAACAAGGCCAGGGCGCCTGGGTGGCTCAGTTGGTTGAGCATCGGACTCTTGGTTTCAGCTCAGGTCATAATCTCACAGTTCATGAGTTCAAGCCCTGCATTGGGCTCTGTACTGTCCATGTGGAAGCCTGTTTGGGATTCTCTCTGTCCCTCTTTCTCTGCCTCTCCCCCACTTGTGTTGTCTTTCTCTCTCTTTCCATCAAAATAAATAAATAAACTTAAAAAAGATTAAGTTACATAAAGCCATAAGGGTGGTGTAGGATCCAGTAGGATTGCTGTCATTGTAAGAAAAGGAAGAGAGATGACATTAGCAAAATGGTGGACTAGGAAGTCTCAGCCCTCATTCTCCCACAGAAATACTTTCATGATGGAAAACTCCCAATAAACTAGTTATAGAAAGACTCTATCTCAATATAATAAAGGCCATGTATAAAAAACACACAGCTAACATTATACTCAACAGTGAAAAACTGGAAGTTTTTTCTCTAAGGTCAGGAACAAGGCAAACGTGGCTGCTGTCATCACTTCTATTCAGTGTAGTCCTAGAAGTTCTAGTCAGAGCAATTAGGCAAGAAAACGAAATAGAAGACACCCGAATAAGAAAGGAAGAAGTAAGGGGTCTTGGGTGGCTCAGTCAGTTGAGCGTCCAACTTCAGCTCAGATCATGATTTCAGAGTTCATGGGTTCAAGCCCCACTTTGGGATTTGTGCTGACAGCGTGGAGCCTGCTTTGGACTCTCTGTCTCCCTCTTTCTCCCTTCTCTCTGCCCCTCCCCCACTTGTGTGTGTGCGCTCTCTCTCTCTCTCAAAAATAAATAAATATTTTTAAAAATTTTTAGAAAAAAGAAAGGAAGAAGTAAAATGATCTCTTCACAAATGACATAATCTGTGTAGACAACCCTAAAGATCACACACACACACACACACACACACACAAACTTATCAACAAGTTCAATAAAGTGGCAGGATAGAAAATCAACATACAAAAATCACTTGCAGTTTTTTCACACTAACAATGAACAATCCAAAAAAGAAGTTAAGAAAACAATTTCATTTAAGATACTTGGAAATAGGGGTGCCTGGGTGATCAGAAGGTTGAATGTCCGACTTTGGCTCAGGTCATGATCTCGCAGTTCGTGGGTTCGAGCCTTGCGTTGGGCTCGCTGCTATCAGCACAGAGCCAGCTTTGGATCCTCTGTCTCCCTCTCTCTCTACTCTTCTCCTACTCATGCCCGTGCTCTCTCTCTCTCTCTCAAAAATAAGTAAACATTAAAAAAATACTTGGAAATAAATTTACCCAAGGAAATGAAAAACTGATATGCTGAAAACCATAAGACATTGATAAAAGAAATTAAAGAAGACACAAATAAGTGGAAAGACGTCACATGCTCATAGCTTGGAAGATTCAGTATTATTAAACTCTCTGTACTATCCAATGTGATCTGTAGAATTCAGTGCTATTATCAACAAAATTCCAATGACATCTTTTACAGAAACAGAAAAAATAATCCTATGATTCATATGGAAACACAAAAGATCCCAAATAGCCAAAATAATCATGACAAAGAACAAAGTTGGAGGTATCACACTTTCTGATTTCAAAATATATTACAAAGCTACAGAAATTAAAATGGTATGGTACTGGCATAAAAACAGACACACACACACAAAAGACTACACAATGGGAAAAAGTCTCTTCAACAAATGGTGCTGGACAGCTACATACAAAAAAATGAAACCAGACCACTTTCTAATGCCATACACAAAAATAAACTCAAAATGGATTAAAGACCTAAATGTGAGACTTGAAATCATAAAATTCCTAGAAGAAAATATAGACAGTAATTTCTTTGACATCAGCCATAGAAATACTTTTCTAGATATGTCTCCTCTGGCAAGGGAAACAAAAGCAAAATTAGACTTTTGGGACCACACCAAAATAAAAGCGTCTGCACAGCAAAGGAAACCATCCACAAAACAAAAAGGCAACCTACTGAATGGGAAAAGGTATTTGCAACTGACACATATGATAAGGGGTTAATATCCAAAATAAAGAATTTATACAACTCAACACCAAAAAAAACCAAATAATTCAGTTAAAAAATGGGCAGATAATCTGAATACACATTTTTCTAAAGAAGACATCCAGATGGCCAACAGACATATGAAAAGATGCTCAGCATCACTCATCATCAGAGAAATGCAAATTAAAACCACAATGAGATATCACTTCACACCTGTTAGGGCTGCTAAAATCAAAAGCACAAGAAATAACCAGCTTTGGTAAGGATGTGGAAGAAAAGGAACCCTCATGCACTTTGGTGGGATTGCAAATTGGTATAGCCACTGTGGAAAAACCAGGATGGAGATTCCTCAAAGAGAATTACCACATGGTCCGGTAACTCCACTACTGAGTATTTATCCAAAGAAAACAAAAACACTAATTTGAAAAGATAATGCAGCCTTGTGTTTATGGTATTATGTGTAATAGCCAAGATATAGAAGCAACCCAAGTGTCCATCAATTGTATATATATTCCAATACATATGGGGAATGTATGTATAATAACCTATTACTCAGCCATAAAAAAGAATGAGGTCTTGCCATTTGCAGCAACATGGATGGATCTAGCATAATGCTAAGTGAACTAAGTCAGACAGAGAAAGACAAGTGCCATATGATTTCACTCGTGTGGGATTTAAGACATAAAAGAAAAAACAGACAAAAAACTATATTTCTAAATACAGGAACAAACTGGTGGTTGCCAGGGGGAGGTGGCAAATAAACAAATAAATAAATAGGATTAAGAGTATACTTCACTTAAAAAAAAAAAAAAAGACATACAGAACAATGGAACAGAATAGAGATCCCAGAAATCAACTCACACATATACAGTGAACTAATCTTCAACAGAGGTGCTAAGAATACACAGTAGGGAAAGAATGGCCTCTTCAGCAAACGGTGTTGGGAAAACTGGATATCCACAGGCAAATGTGTGAAATTGGACCCTTGTTTTACACCGTACACAAAAATCAACTCAAATGGATTAAAGACTTACACATAAGACCCGAAACTGTAAAACTCCTAAAAGAAAACAGGGGGAGAGCTTCCTGACATTGGTCTTGGCAATGATTTCTTGAATATGACGCCAAAAACACAGGCAGCAAAAACAAAAATAGACAAGTGGAACTACATCAAACTAAAAAGCTTTTGTAGGGCAAAGAAAACAAAGAATGAAAAGGCAACCTGTGGAATTGTAGAAAGTATTTGCAAACCATATACCTTTATGAGGCAAATACCCAAAATATATAAGGAACTCCTAAGACTCAGTATCAAAAACACAAATAACCGATTACAAAATGGGCAAAGCACTTGAATGGTCATCGTTGCAAAGCAGACATACAAATGGCCAACAGGCATATGAAAAGGCGCTCACTATGACAAAGCATGAGGGAAATGCAAATCAAAACCACAATGATATTACCTCACACCTGTTAGAATAGCTATTATCAAAAAGACAAGCGAGACCAAGTATTGGCCAGGATGTAAAGAAAAGAGAACCCTTGTGCATTGTTGGTGGGAATGTAAATTCACACAGCCATTGTGGAAAATAGTATGGAAATTCCTCAAAAAATTAAAAACAGAACGACCATATGATACAGGAATCCTACTACTGGGTATATATCCAGAATACTGAAATCAGGTCTCAAAGAGATATCTGCACTCCCATGTGCATTACATTATTATTCACAATAGTCAAGATATGGAAACAACCTAAATGTTTATGGACACATGAATGGAGAAAGAAAATGTGGTATATACATAGAATGAAATATTATTCAGCCTTAAAAAAGAAGGAAATCCTGCCCTATGCAACAATATGGAGGAACCCGATGGACATTATGTCAAGTGGAATAGGCCAGTCACAAAAGGACAAATATTGCATGATTCCACTTACATGAATTATATAATAGACTCACAGAAGCAGAAAGGAAAACGGTTTCCAGGGGCTAAGGGAGGGAGGAAATGGGATGTTGTTGTTCAATGGGTATAAATATCAGTTCCACAAGGTAAGTCCTAGAGAGCTACGTACAACATTGTGCCTATAGTTGATGATGTTTTGCACTTTGTTAAGAGGGTAGATCTCACGTTAAGTGTTTTTACCACAAAAAAACAAATAGACACAACATAAAGAGACAGAGACACCAGGATGTGTGTGCGCAGAGGAAAGGCCATGTGAAGACACAGGGAGAAGGGGGCCATCCATAAGCCAAGGGGAGAGGCCTCAGGAGAAACCAAACCCGCCAACGCCTTGATTTTGAACTTCCAGCCTCCAGAACTGTCAGAAAGTAAATTTCTGTTGTTTAAGTGACACACTCTGTGGTATTTTGTTATGGTAGTCTCAACAGACTAATGTGGGAATTAATAGCCAATTATGGTAGGAGCTTCATTTGGGAATGTTCAAGAGATTTCATAGACTAGTTAACATTGAAAGGGCTCTTCCTGGCATCATAAAAGCCAAAGACAGATGTTATCTCTTATCGGTTTTGGTAATTAGGATAGATTGTCTAACTCCGGTGCAATTTTTAACAGTCTTGGGTTTTAATTCTCCCAATTTTGAAAATGTCAAAATTAAATTTTGAGGCAGAATCAAAATAGCGTAATGAAATAGTATGCTTTGGAGCACACTGGACCAGGATGAAGCTGTTTACCAGCGGATGACCCGTGCCCAGTTTCTTAATCTGTCTGTCTGCATCTGCGTATTCTGATGCCTAACTCATTGGGTTAGTAAGGGAGTTAAATGACAGATGATAGGGGGGTACTTGGCTGGCTCAGTTGGAAGAGTGTGTCGCTCTTGATGTTGGGGTCGTGAGTTCAAGCCCCACACTGGGGGTAGAGATTACTTAAGTAAATAAACTTAAAAAAAAAAAAAAGGCAGACAGGGGCTTCTGGGTGGCTCAGTCGGTTAAGTGTCTGACTTCGGCTCAGGTCATGATCTCGCGGTTCGTGAGTTTGAGCCCCACGTCGGGCTCTGTGCTGACGGCTCAGAGCCTGGAGCCTGCTTCAGATTCTGTGTCTCCCTCTTTCTTTGCTGTGCCCCCACTCCTGCTCTGTATCTTTCTCTCTCAAAAATAAACAAACAGTTAAAAAAAAAAAAAAGGCAGACCGTAGAGACCTGGCAATCACCTGGTACATGCTTGGTAGCTATTCCATTCATTTGACAATGAAAAGTCATTACTATTGCTTTCCTTGAAAACCTCATTACTTTGGAAAGAAAAGAATATTTTCTTTCCTTTTTTTTTTTTTAACGTTTATTTATTTTTGAGACAATGTGAGAGACAGAGTGCAAGAAGCGGAGGGGCAGACGGAGGGAGACACAGAATCCGAAGCAGGCTCCAGGCTCCCAGCTGTCAGCCCACAGCCCGACGCGGGGCTCGAACTCACGGACCGTGAGATCATGACCTGAGCGAAAGTCGGACGCTTAACCGACAGAGCCACTCAGGCGCCCCGAAAAGAATATTTTCTAATGAAATATTTCCTAGAAAACTCTTCAGTTCAGTGTTTCGCCCATCAAGGGGTCTGAATTTCCACTGGAAGCCGGAAAGGACACTGATAATAGCATCCATTTATTGAGCTCTGACTTAGGTGCCAAACACCTATGGATTTTTTATGCACTATTTCGTTTAAGCTTCTAGATATCCTAAGAGGCAAATACTGTTATTATTCCCATTTTAAAGATGAGGGAAATGATGCTTAAATAATGTATCCAGGGTGATTTAGCAAGCGGCAGAGCTGGGATCCAAAACTAGTCTGTGTGAGTCCCAAGTTTGGCTCTTACTGCCCTGCCTTACTGCCTCCACGCATTGGCTGGACTGCACAAAGCACTGGAAAGTGCATAAGCTAGAGCTGGGGAGACCTCAGTCTTAAACTTGGCTCTGCCAAAAAGAAGCTGTGTGGCGTCAAATAAGTCATTTGGCTTCTGAGCCTCCATTTATCATTTGTTAAACAAAGAATTTAGATCGAACAGCCTCTGATTCTCTTGGCTTTAACATGCTATCGTGGCGGGTGAATTTTGAACAATTCCATTCATTGTATCACTAAGCTTAAAGTAATAAGTGATTATAAACTCCTAAAAGAAAACTATAGCTATTAAGCAATTGTGGTAAAGAAGTTTGATGCCAATACTTCAGAAATTTGCTTCACACATGGACCGAGGCACCAGTAGATGGGCAATGGGAATAAAGACCAGATTGAGTGTCTGTGGTCCCAGACAAGGATTCATTCTCACTCTGCTTCGGTTTACTTTTTGGTTGAGTAAAGATCATGCTAATATCTACCTGTGTCAGTTCATCTTAGGAACACTCCTTCAGGTGTTGAAAAGAGAGAGAGAGAGAGAGAGAGACGCCTGGCTGACTCAGAACATGTGACTCTTGATCCTGGGGTTGTGAGTTCGAGCCCCATGTTGGGTGTAGAGATTACTAAAAAAATAAATAGATAAAAACTTGAGAGAGAGAGAGAGAGAGAGAGAGAGAGAAGACAAGGAACAGCATTTGGAAAAAAGTTAATTAAAATGCAAGACACTATCTTTGAAGAGGGCTTTTTCATCCCTGACACTGGACATCCGTGACAGAATTTCCTGTCTGGTCCACTGTGTTAACTAAACAAAAGAGAATTTTAAAAAATGATGCTTTCTGGATGATCACATTGGAAATAACTGAACATAAAGCAAAAATTTTTAAAAATGATGTTTCCTATAGGATCACATTGCAAATAAATAAATATAAAACAAAACCAAAGGAAACCACAATTTCAAAAAACTGAGGAGTGAAAAGTGTTGAACAAGATGAAAAAAAAATTTTTCAAATTGGTGGATATGAGAAAAAAAAAACAAAAACAAATAAGGCCCCCGGGGAGAAAAGGGGAAAGTGAGAGGAAGAAGAAGCATGGGGGAGAAATGGGGGAAAAAAAAAAAGAGAGAGAGAGAAAAGGTAATTTCCATCAAGAACAGTCCTAAGCCAGTCTTGATTTTTGGGGGTGTGAAAACATCACCACATTCCAATTTGAGAACATCACTCTCAAAATTCTATTTCACTGAATTCCAAAAACTGAACCCTCCAAAACCCACCATAGTTTGAGAAACTGGGAAACATCCTTTAGCAAAGTCTAAAGGTTTTTTCCCATTCTGCCACTAGGGGGCAGTACATTCCATTCAATTCAACAGCATGTAGTGCCGGTTATCAAGGGCAGGGTCCCCGAGAGGCTACTCTGTGAATAAGGCGCCATTCTTTATTTTCAAGCATACCTGATAATATACTCACGCAAATAATTATCACTCAAGAAGAAGACATGAGTTGTGGAGTTGCATTTGAGCTGAATCTTTAAGGCTGGGTGGGAATTCATAATAAGCAGAGATGTGTGGTAGGAGGAGGGGTCTAAAGAAAGGAGTACATTTGGAAGGAAAGATTGGAGACAGAGGTCAATTAAGCTTCTTAAAGTTGGAACAGAAGGCATTTTCTCAACTCTCTTTTTCATCCATTCAACATCCACAGACCACTTCATGGGGATCAGTATCATAGGTAAATAACTGAACTAAGTTATGAAAAAAGATTCAACACAATTTTTTAATGCAAGTATAAAAGTTATTAACAAGTGGTTCTTTTCGGTGGGATTGCTGACTGCAATCTTTTATCCTAGGCTCCAGACCCAGTGCAAACCCCAGCACAGGGCTTGAACTCAAGACCCTGAGATCAAGACCTGAGCTGAGATTAAGAGTCGGATGCTTAACCGACTGAGCCACTGAAGCCCCCAGTTTCCTTTCTTAATTCTTTTTGAAAAATGTTTTCATGTTTATTTATTTTTAAGACAGAGAGAGACAGAGCATGAGTGGGACAGAGAGAGAGGGAGACACAGAATCTGAAGCAGACTCCACTCTGTCAGCACAGAGCCTGATGTGGGGCTCAAACCCAGGAACTGGGAGATCATGACCTGAGCCGAAGTCGGACGCTTAACCAACTGAACCACCCAGGCACCCTTCCTTTCTTATTCTTTTTTATTTGACTATAAAATGGGATTCACAATTATAGATCTTTGGCTATGGTCGCAAGGGCCTCAGATTCTGACAGTTGGTTCTAGATATTTGGATCAAACATAAACCCCAAAGTCATGTAATGATTTCCCTTTAGATTCCACTCACTCTGCTTTGTAAAAGCAGAGTTAATGAGCCTATCACACTAAACACCAGAAATCTGGATGCCTACTTCACTTTTAGGACACAACTGGCTCTCATAGTGAATTTTTATAGTTTTTGAAGTATTTGGATTTTATCGCATGTTCTTTTTGTTTTTTACAGCTTTATAAATTTTTTTTTTTCAACGTTTTAAATTTATTTTTGGGACAGAGAGAGACAGAGCATGAACGGGGGAGGGGCAGAGAGAGAGGGAGACACAGAATCGGAAACAGGCTCCAGGCTCCGAGCCATCAGCCCAGAGCCCGACGCGGGGCTCGAACTCACAGACCGCGAGATCGTGACCTGGCCGAAGTCGGACGCTTAACCGACTGCGCCACCCAGGCGCCCCTTTTACAGCTTTATAGAGGTATAATTTATATACCATGAAATTCACCCATTGTAAATATACTGTTCACTGGTTTTTAGTGAACTTACAAAGTTGTGCAATCATCACATTCACATTTTAGAACACCCCCTTCCCCAGTTCCCGTGAGCCCATTTGCAGACAATCCCCTTTCTCATATCCAGCCATAGGCAACCACTGATTTACTTTCTATCTCCCTAAATTGCCTTTTCTGGACACTTTATGGAAATGGGATCATACTGTCTATAGTTTTTTTGCATAGGCTTTTTTCCCACTTAGCATAGTGTTTCCAAGATTCATCCATGTGGCACACATATCATACTTCTCTACTGCTGAATAGAATGCATTGTGTGGACATACTACATTTTGTTTATCACTTCGCTGTTGATGGACATTTGGATTGTTTCCCAAAGTTTTTTTTAAGATTTTATTTGTAAGTAATCTCTACACGACGTGGGGCTCAAACCCACAACCCCGAGATCAAGAGCCACATGCTCTTCCCACTGAGCCAAATAATACTTATAATAATAATGCAGCCCAAAGTAACTGTGCACAAGTTTCTGTTATGTGAGAGACGAAATGCATTGGGCAATTAAGGAGATGATTTCCGTCAGGCTATTGCCGTAGGGAGAACATTGATTAGTGAGAAACATCTCCAAGAAAAGGAAGGGGCTCTGGGATTTCATAGAGGCAGATAAACAAGGGAGTCATCTCCTGGTCTTGTGAGATTCTTTAGGAGGATTAGACGGAACTAAGCAGAGGCAGGGAGCAAAGGCCATAAGCCTTTCTCAGAATACAAAAGGATGGAGGGATTTCTCAAAGTTGCTGCTTTCCAGGAGCACAGGACTCACATAAAGCCCAAATTATTGGTGACGATGTGTGTAATCATTTTTCTTGGGTAGATTCCTAGGGAGCAGAACTGCTAAGTTACGTTTAACATTTTTAGAAACTGTTTTCCAGAAGAGCTGCACCATTTTACGCCCCCAATAATAAAGTAAGAGGGTTCCAGTTCCTCCACATCCTCACCAGTGCTCGGTAATTTCTTTCTTTTCGATGATGGCTAGTGGATGTGAAGCGGAATCTCACTGTGGTTTTGATTTGTCTTTCCCTAACGATAAATGGTATTGAACAGCTTTATGTAGAATTATCAGCCATTTGTACATATTGGTGAAATGTCCCATCAATCGCTTCAAATTGCCTATTTTTTAATTGGGTTTTAGTTGAGTCTTTGTACTATTAAGTTGTAAGAGTTTTTAGTATATTCTGTATATAAACCCTTTATCAGATATACGATTTGCAAATATTTTCACCCAGTCTGTATACCTTGTTTTTCTGTCTTGTTAACAGTATATTTTGAAGGGCAAAAAATTTTAATTTTAGTGAAGTTCAGTTTATCCATTTTTTTCTTTGACTACAGTGCTTTTGATATCCTAAGAACTCTGTCTAACTCAAGGCCATAAAGCCTTTCTATTTTATTCAGGAAATTCTATAGTTTGGGCTCTTAAATTTAAGCCTATGACTAATTTCGAGTTAATTTTCGTGTGTGGTATGAGGCAAGTTTGCTGGCTTGTTTGCTTTTGCATATAGATACCCAGTTGTCCCTGCATCGTTTTCTAAAAAGACTATCCTTTTCTCATTAAACTGTCTTAGAACCTCTGTTTAAAGTCAATGGAACATAAATGTGAGGGTTTACCTCTGTGCTCTCAATCCTACATCCTTCCTGTACATGTCTGCCCTTATTCTGTTACCCTAACTGGCATAACACCTTATGGGGCATTGTCATGATGCTCTAATAGTGAGTTTTGAAATTGAGCAATATGGATCCCCCAATGTTGTTATTCTTTTCCAAGACTGTTTTGGCTCCGCAAAGTTAGTTGTACTTCCATATAAATTTTGTGAGCAGCTCATCCATTTCTACAGGAAAAAAAAAAAAAAAAAGCCCGCTGGGATTTGGGTAAGAATTGTGTTGAATTAAATCAATTTTGGGGAAATTGCCATCTTAATATGGAGTCTTTCAACCCATAAACATATAATGTCTATTTATTCATTTTGCCTTTAACTTCTTTCAGCAATATTCTGTTGTTTTCAGTGTATATATCTGTCACTCCCTTTAATACATTTATTTCTAAGCATTTTGTTCCTTTTGATTTTACTATAAATTGAATTGTTTTCATCTCATCTTTATTTTTTCTAAGTTTATTTATTTATTTTCAGAGAGATAGAGTGAGAGTGGGGTAGGGGCAGAGAGATTGGGGAGAGAGAGAATCCCAAGCAGGCTCTGCATTGATAGCATAGATGTGGGGCTCGAACTCACAAACCAGGAGATCATGACCCAAGCCGAGATCAAGAGTCAGATGTTTCACTGACTGAGCCACCCAGGCACCCCTTAATTTCATCTTTAGACAGTTAGTTGCCAGAATATGGAAATATAATTAACTTTGTATAATAATGCTCTTGTGTCCTATGACATTACTAAAGTAATTTATCAGTTCTAGATTTTTCTTTGTGGGTTACTTAGGGTTTTCTACATAAAGGATTATGTCATCTGTAGATAAAAAATTTACTTTTTCCTTTCTAAAATGAATGGCTTCCTTCCTCCTTTCCTTTCCTTCCTTCCTTCCTTCCTTCCTTCCTTCCTTCCTTCCTTCCTTCCTTCCTTCTTGTACTGGTGAGGACCTCCAGTACAGTACTGAATAGAGGTAAAGAAGCATAACAGTCAGGGTTTGTTCATGATTTTAGGAGGAAAGCATTGGCCCTACACCATTAAGTCTCATGTTAGCTCCTAGGTTGCTCCTAGATGCCCTTTTCCAGATCGAGAAGTGCCCTTCTATCTGGTTTGTTGAAGGTTTTTATCATTACTTGGTACGGGATTTCTCTGCCTCTATGGAGATCATCATGTAGTTTTTTACTTTATTTGACTAATTAATACAGTATATCAAATTAATTGATGTTGGATTAATTCAAGCTTTCATTCTTGGAATACAAGATATACTGGTAATACACTTGGTTAGGATGTATGCTTTTTTTTTCTAATTGATGATTTGATTTGATAGCGTTTTATGAAAGATTTCGGTGTCTGTGTTCATGAGGAATATCGTGTAATTTTATTTTCTTGCGGTATCTTTGCCTGGTTTTGGTATCTGGATAATGGTGCCCTCATATGTGAGTGCTCTTTGTTACTGTAGCCTAACCTATTCTAGCCTGACTGACACAGTCATAGAAAAGGATGATACTGCTTTTTATTTACAACCTCCAAGATCTAGTGTTAGGTGTTATAAGCATGTTACAGACTGTCTGGTATACGGTGTGTTATCCTTTGTATAAAGAAAAAAATAACCTATAAACATATATACATATGCATAGCATTTCTCTAGAAGAACACACAAGGAAATGAAAACAACTTGCCTTTGTGAAAGAGAAGTAAACCACTGGGAGAGTGGGAAGGAGACTTCTTTTTCTTGTTTACCCTTTCATACTTTTTGAATTTTCTACCATGTGCAGGTATTACACACACACACACACACACACACACACACACTTTTATTTTATAAACAAATTATTTCTATTATAAGTAAACATAGGCAGGGTGCCTGGGTGGCTCGGTTAGTTAAAAGTCCCGACTCTTGATCAGCTCATGTCATGATCTCATGATTTGTTATTGAGCCCCCGGTTGGGCTCTGCAGTGATAGCACGGAGCCCGCTTGGGATTCTCTTCCTCCTTCTCTTTCTGCCCCTCCCCTGCTTGCTCTCTCTCTCTCTCAAAATAAACAAATAAATATGAGAAAAATAAGTAAGCAGAGCCACCAAAGCAAGATGAAAGTCACAGGAACAAGCTTCTCCTGGGAAGAAGCTAACATCACACACCATCTCTGTTGCTCAATAAACACTTCTGAGGGGCGCCTGGGTGGCTCAGTCGGTTAAGTGGCCGACTTCGGCTCAGGTCACAATCTCGCGGTCCGTGAGTTCGAGCCCTGCGTCGGGCTGTGTGCTGACAGCTCAGAGCCTGGAGCCTGTTTCAGATTCTGTGTCTCCCTCTCGCTGACCCTCCCCTGTTCATGCTCTGTCTCTCTCTGTCTCAAAAATAAATAAAACGTTAAAAAAAATTAAAAAAAAATAAAAATAAAAAAATAAACACTTCTGATTACGGTTTGATTTGCCTTCGAGATTGGTCTACAGAGAGAATGTGTTATCAGACCCCTTCGTCATATATTGTTTACTTCTAAATGAATGAATGGATGGCCAGGGGTTTGTACAGTAGAGTGATTTTCGTTAATGAAAGTCAGCTCCTGAGAAAGAATGTCGTCACCTTGGGTGAGTAGGCGTTCAAGACTGAGGAGCAGAGCCCAGGCCATGGTGACCTCCCCCAGGTTATTCCGTCCCCTTTGACCTTCCAGGCGGTCAGCTTCCTCCCTCCTTCTGGTGATACCTGACTTGATACATGTTCTTTCCTTCTAACAAAACACTTGCCATAGGGAACAGCTGTCATGTTAGTAGCTACCCGAGCACCTGTATTGTATTATATTATTGTGTTGTATTGTGTTATGTTGCATGGTGTTGTATTGTTTTTTAATTAAAATATAATATACCTCCAGAAACGTACCTAAAATGCGAACTGAATGCACCCAGGTAACCACATCTGGATCAAGAAACGGAATGCTACCTCCTTGCCCCTTTGACCACTGCTGCCCCCAAGGGTGAATGCTATTCTTAATTCTGATACTATGGATTAGTTTTGCTGGTTTTTGAACTTTATACAGATATCATTATACAGAATGTACTGTTTCTAAGCTTCTCTCACTCAACATTGTTTGTTAGATTCATCCATTCTAATCCAAGTGGTAGTATTACGTTCATCCTGATTGTTAGACAGTTTTCATCGCGTGAATTCGCAATGCTGATTATATCCATTCTACAATGCATCTGAGTGGTTTCTAATTGGAAAGCCACAAACAGTGCTGCTGTGAATATCCCAGTGTATGCTGTGGCGAGCAAATGTACGCATTTCTGCTAGGTAGACACATTGGGGGTGAAATTACAAGATCATATCATGTGCATATTTTCAGATGCAGTAGATGCTGCTTAACAATTTTCCAACTTATGCACCAACTTTTTCCAACTTTGCACCAACTCCTGCTCTCACCGTCAGTGGATGAGAGTTCCATTGCCTGATGTTGTCAGTGTTTTCCATTTTGTTCATTCCGGTCGATGTGCTATCGTATTATTGTGTTGTCATTCTAATTTTACTCAGCACTTTTTGGACAGTCTTCCTATGTTAGGGTGACTTCCTGCATGTCCTGCCTTCCCAGGGGAGAGGTTAGACCATCACTTCCCTGGTCTCCCCTGTAACCCAGGCTGCACTGTAAGACGTCATCTCAGAAGTAGCTGCATGGAATCCATTGTGACAGCACTGGCAGAAACATGTCATCTGGAGGGACGACGTGAAGCTTCAGGCATCCACACCCCAGCATCATTGGTGGGAGCCACAGGGTCTGTGGTCAGCGAGAGGGCTGTGATGTTAATGCTGGAGCGTGGCGTCCTTTGGGGATTGTTCCTAACTTCGTGGCCTACAAGCACAACTCTTGGGTCCTACAAAGATTCTGTAAGAAACTTAATATTCTTTTTCTTTAATGTTCATTTATTTTTGAGAGAGAGAGACAGAGAGAGCAGGGAAGGGGCAGAAAGAGAGGGAATCTGAGGGGCGAGATCATGACCCAACCTGGAGACAGATGCTTAATGGACTGAGCTACCTAGGTGCCCTAAGAACCTTAATATTCTTAAGAATTTTTTAGGGGTGCCTGCGTGGCTCAGTTGGTTGAGCTTCTGACTTCGGCTCAGGTCATGATCTCACAGTTTGTGAGTTTGAGCCCCACATCGGGCTCCCTGCTGTCAGCACAGAGCCCACTTTGGATCCTCTGTCCCCCTCTCTCTACCCCTCCCTTGCTTGCGCTCTCTCAAAAATAAATAAACATTTATTTAAATTTTAAAGAAATGCTCAGTGGGCAGCACATTTCTTTAAAATTTAAATAAATATTTATTTTTGAGAGATTGAGAGAGAGAGAGAGAGAGAGAGAGAGAGGGCACAAGCAGGGGAGGAGCACAGACAGAAGGAGACACAGAATCTGAAGCAGGCTCCAGGCTCTGAACTGTCAGCACAGAGTTCGAGGAGGGGCTGGAACCCACGTACCATGAGGTCATGACCTGAGCTGAAGTTGGACACTAAACCGACTGAGCCACCCAGGTGCCCTCCCAGTGTTGTTTTTTTTTTTTTAAGTTATTTTAAAGTTTTAGGGTGCCTAGGTGGCTCAGTTGGTTGAGTGCCCAACTCTTGATTTCAGCTTGGGTCATGATCTCACAGCCATGAGATTAAACCTTGTGTTGGGCTCTGCTCACTGAGCATGAAGCCTGCTTAGGGTTCTCTCTCTCCCTCTCCCTCTGTCCCTTCTCCATTCATGCGCACATGTGTGCTCTCTCTCAAAATTAATAAGCATTTTTTAAAAAGAAGTTTTTATATTAAATATAATTTATTGTCAAATTGGTCTTCATACAACACCCAGTGCTCATCCCAACAGGTGCCCTCCTCAATGCCCATCACCCACCCCTCTCCCTCCCACCTCTCATCAACCCTCAGTTTATTCTCGGTTTTTAAGAGTCTCTTATGGTTTGCCTCCTTCCCTCTCTGTAACTTTTCCCCCCCTTCCCCTCCCCCATGGTCTTCTGTTAAGTTTCTCAGGATCTACAGATGAGTGAAAACATATGGTATCTGTCTTTCTCTGACAGACTTATTTCACTTAGCATAATACCCTCCAGTTCCATCCACATTGCGGCAAATGGCCAGATCTCATGCTTTCTCATTGCCAAGTATATTCCATTGTAATATTCCACTGTATTCCAAGATGTAGTAAACCACATCTTCTTTATCCATTCATGAGTTGATGGACATTTAGGCTCTTTCCATCATTTGGCTATTGTTGAAAGTGGGGTGTAAACATTGGGGTACAAGTGCCCCTATGCATCAGCACTCCTGTATCCCTTGGGTAAATTCCTAGCAGTGCTATTGCTGGGTCATAGGGTAGATCTATTTTTAATTTTTGGAGGAACCTCCACACTGTTTTCCAGAGCGGCTGCACCAGTTTGCATTCCCACCAACAGTGCAAGAGGGTTCCCGTTTCTCCACATCCTCACCAGCATCTATAGTCTCCTGATGTGTTCATTTTAGCCACTCTGACCGGCGTGAGGTGGTATCTCAGTGTGGTTTTGATTTGTATTTCCTTGATGAGGAGTGATGTTGAGCACCTTTTCATGTGTCTGTTGGCCATGTGGATGTCTTCTTTAGAAAAGTATCTATTCATGTCTTCTGCCCATTTCTTCACTGGATTATTTGCTCTTCGGGTGTGGAGTTTGGTGAGTTCTTTATAGATTTTGGATACTAGGACTTTATCCGATATGTCATTTGCAAATATCTTTTCCCATTCTGTTTGCCTTTTAGTTTTGTTGATTGTTTCCTTTGTAATACAGAAGCTTTTTATTTAGACGAGTAGATGAGGTCCCAATAGTTCATTTTTGCTTTTTTTTTTAAATGTTTATTTATTTTTGAGAGAGACAGAGACAGAATGCGAGTGGGTTAGGAGCAGACAGAGAGGGAGACACAGAATCCGAAGCAGTCTCCAGGCTCTGAGCTGTCAGCACAGAGTCCAATGCGGGGCTCGAACTCACGAGCTATGAGATCATGACCTGAGCCGAAGTCGGACGCTCAACCAACTGAGCCACCCAGGCACCCCCATTTTTGCTTTTAATTCCCTTGCCAAAAAAGAAGTTTTTAAAGTTGTACTTATTTAAGTAATCTCTACACCCAACATGGGGATCGAACTCATGACCCCAAGACCAAGAGTCATATGCTTTTCCAACTGAGCCACCCAGATGCCCCAAGAACCTTAATATACTTTAAGAATTTCCTTCTCTGCTTAATATAGCTTCAGGTCTGTTAATTTCAACTTAGATGGATGTAATTTCAGGGATGCCTACCATAAGGAACAGTCAGAGGAACTACTGTATATGGTTCTAGCAGAACCCTGAGTGAATATTACACCTGCTACACACACCACTGGTCACGGGAAAAGACACAGAAAACCCTTCTACCAGTTAATATCTGCATTACATTTTGCCTAGTGAAGAAAGACAGTTCTTGGAAAATGACCACCCCCACTAATGCTCCCTTCATTTCAGAATAGGGGGTCCACAGCTGTGTGTTGCAGATGGCGAACAGCTTCCACTATTTTTAGCAGAGATCTCTCTTAAGCTGGGAAAATAGACACAGAACTAAATTCCCCACGGAGCCCGCTTCACTTCCTCAGTAACACCCTTTGATTCTGGGCCAGAGAGGCCTGCACGAGCATCCACACGGATTTGTATCAGCCCCTCTGAAAGGCTGTTGTCGTGCTCAGAGAGAACATGACTTTGGAGTATTGGGAGTCCAGCTTGATAGATGAGAGCCCTAGCCAGCGAGGAGTCATTTATTGATAAAAAGAGATGTGTGGAATAATTATGTCTGAAATCATAAGTATGGATTGGAAGATACAGACCAAACAGTGCTGAACTAAAGTGAGGACACAGGGAGGGAGAGGACGGGATTGTCTGTGAGGTTTTGTATTTGCTAATGCAGAAATGAAGCAGTGACCCAAGCTTAGGGAACACGGTTACAAAGGCCCTGAGTCAAATCATTGGAATGTGACTGAGTTCCAGAAGGAAAGAGTCTGCGAAGGGCCAGAAGGAGTCTGGGAAGCTGGAAGAGACAAGGAGGGATTCTCCCCCCAGAGACTCTAGAGGGAGGGCAGCCAGGCTCCAGCGTGGCCTCAGCCTTCTGGCCCCCACGACTGGGACAGAAAACATTTCCGTTGTTATAAGCCACCCAGTTTGTGGTCATTTGTTATGACAGCCTTGGAAAGTGAATACAAGTTCATGTCCATTCTTCTCTTTTTAAAGATCACTCACAGGGGCGCCTGGGTGGCTCAGTGGGTTAAGCGTCCAGCTTCGGCTCAGGTCATGATCTCGAGGTTCCTGAATTGGAGCCCCGCGTCAGGCTCTGTGCTGACAGCTCGGAGCCTGGAGCGTGCTTCCAATTCTGTGTCTTCCCCTCTCTCTTCCCCTCCCCTGCGTGCACTCTGTCTCTCTCTCAAAAATAAATAAACATTAAAAAAAATAATAAAGATTACTCACGTAACTATCAAGCAGAGGCCCTGGCTTTCATAACTACTAGAGTCACTGATGAATTACATGTTTGTTTTTCACTTGTAAAACAAGTGACATTGATTGTAAAGCAAGGTTTCTATCTTGTTTATGTCTTTGGTGAACTTATTTATCAATATCAAAGCAAAAATAAACATTAGCCTGTCCTAATTAAAAAAAAAAAAAAACACCTTAAACCTGTCAGAATGGCTAACATGAACAACTCAGGCAACAACAGATGTTGGCGAGGATGCGGAGAAAGAGGATCCCTTTTGCATTGTTGGTGGCAAGGCAAGCTGGTGCGGCCACTCTGGAAAACAGTATGGAGGTTCCTCAAAAAACTAAAAATAGAACTACCCTACGACCCAGCAATTGCACTATTAGGCATTTATCCAAGGGATACAGGTGTGCTGTTTCGAAGGGACACATGCACCCCCATGTTTATAGCAGCACTATCAACAATAGCCAAAGTATGGAAAGAGCCCAAATGTCCATCGATGGGTGAACGGAGAAAGAAGATGCGGTATATACATACAATGGAGTATTACCCAGCAATCAAAAAGAATGAAATCTTGCCATTTGCAACTACGTGGGTGGAACTAGAGGGTATTATGCTAGGTAAAATTAGTCAGAGAAAGGCAAAAATCATATGACTTCACTCATATGAGGACTTGAAGAGACAAAACAGATGAACATAAGGGAAGGGAAACAAAAATAATACAAAAACGGGGAGGGGGACAAACAGAAGAGACTCATAAATACGGAGAACAAACAGAGGGTTATTGGAGGGCTTGTGGGAGGGGGGATGGGCTAAATGGGTAAGGGGCACTAAGGAATCTACTCCTGAAATCATTGTTGCACTATATGCTAACTAATTTGGATGTAAATTAAAAAAAATAAAAAATAAAATTAAAAAAAAACACCTAGAAGCAAACAAGACAAATGCTGGCAGTAATTATTATTTTGTTTGTTTTGCTTTGTTTTTTTGTTTTTAAGTAGGCTTAAAACTAACCCAGAGCGGAGCCCATCGTAGGGCTTGAACTCATGATGCTGAGATCAAGACCTGAACTGAGATCAAGAGTCGAACTTAACCAACGGAGCCACCCACATGTCCCTGGTAGTTACTAATTCTGTTTTTGTTTTTTTAAATGTTTACTTACTTTTGAGAGAGAGAGAGAGTGAACAAGCGAGGGGCAGAGAGAGGGAGACACAGAATCCGAAGCAGGCTCCAGGCTCTGAGCTGTCAGCACAGAGCCCGACGTGGGGCTCGAACTCACAGACCGTGAGATCATGACCTGAGCTGACGTCGGACGCTTAACCGACTGAACCACCCAGACTCCCCAGACACACTCTCTTTTACATGTGCATATGTAAATATGGGAGGTCTTGATGCCAAATGTATTTCTAACTGTGGGTTCTAATCAAAAAGAGACTTTTATTGAGAGTCATTATACCAAGCAATTCAAACACAACATGGCCAAATCAGAAATCTTTATTTCATTAACTTTTTTTTTTTTCTCTGAACTTCTAAAAAATTTCCTCCCCCATTTTCTCCATCTCAGCCAATGGTACCATCATTCAACCCAGCTGCTTAAACCAAAGACCAGAAGTCATCTTGGCTCTCTTCCCCTATCCTCTATATTCCACCCATCAGTTACAGAATAAATAATAGAGAATACATGCATCACAAGTACTGTCTGTAAGACTTGTGTTTTGGACGCGTTATACACACCCACACATGTGGTACGGACGCTGAATTGCAATATAAAATGTTTTTATCGCCTTTTCTCTGAAGGAGGAGAACGCTACAAAGAGGGTTTTTATATTTTATCCCCTTTAAGGAGCTTGGAAACATCTGGAGCTCACAGATTCTTTCTGTCCTTTTTTTGTATATTTAAATGTTTGGTACCCTCTTCGTTCTCTTGCCTTTCCTTTTCTACTGCTAAGAATCTGCTCCTGTTGTGATAAATAATTGATGGAAAGTAGGAGAAAAGAGAGAACGTGGAAAATATGGTGTCTTTAGTTTGTTTCCCTGGACGTCTAGTTGGTGTGAGGGCCCACAAGACGTCGGTTCTCCCCTGTGGATTTCCACAGCACTCCATCTATGGCACTTAACACTTTTGACCTTGTGTTTCACTTATTGAAACACATGTTTCATCCTCTCTAATTGTCCATACTCTGGTTGGGGAAGGTTCCTTCTATATTTTACCTGTGTTCCTACCCCCACCCATCCCACCAACAGAGCCTAGCACAGTCCTTTAGAAAAAAGTCTTTTTTGAGTGACTGCCTAACTGTAACTTCCTTCCTTCTTTCTTTCTTTCCTTCCTTCCTTCCTTCTTTCCTTCCTTCCTCCTTCCTTTCTTCCTTCCTTCTTTCCTTCCTTCCATCCTTCCTTCCTTCCTTCCTTCCTTCTTTCCTTCCCTTCTTCCTTTCCTCCATTCTTCCTCCCTTTATTCCTCAGGAGCAGGAAAACTATCTCTACTAACTGTGCTTTCAGCTGGAATTGGGTACAAAAGGGGCAAGACCTTTGGCACAGAGAACACCAGCCATGGAACCTGCTTTTGGATGGTCCAGTAAACTGGCCTGAAGAGAACAGAAGGGTACAGTGGGCATGAGTGAGCTGACAAAAGGCAATGCTCCTTTGCTTGGGAGCAGAGTTTGTCAAGTGTCCTTGCCAACGTTCCGGAAGAAATCCCTTTATCTCCTTCCTGTGGGGAAATTTCTCTTCCAGTGAGTTTTGAATGGTTCGAACCTCCAAGGTTATTTCCAACACTCGCTTGCAAACATGAGCAATGGAATGTAATGCAGGTCCTGGGATCATGAATCACCGAAATGTGTCTGCAGAGGTCACTTGTATACCTCACTGCTCATAGGGAGTAGTTTCCTCTTAGCAAGTTCAACTTGACTGCCAAGGAACCTAAGACTCATGGGAAGAGAGCCAATAAAAAATAAGGTGAAAAGGCATCACCTCACTTTCAATAACGTCCATTCCCTAAAGGGGAAAACATCGGAGGGAGAAGCCAGAGAAACCATATAGAAACATATCGTTTTTATTTGCCAGATACAGGGCATAGGGCAGCGATTACGGTGTCTTTATGTCTCACATGGCTCCAAGTGCAGCCTCCAGCAATCAACAAATGATTTTTAACAATATTAATAATGCTATATCCGAGGGCAATAAATACTGTAACACTGCCCATTAAAAGTAGCCTGTAAACCATTTCTTGAAATTGCTTTCCAGCCGGTTTCAAACATGACTCTATTAAACCGTTAAATAAAACAGAAGAGACGATGTCATAAAATGAGAATGAAGATTATGTCAAAGAAGGTTAGAGGCTAAATTTATAGTATCTGAATTTTCTTAAAGAAGCAAGTGATAAAATTTTACTAAGCACAACCCTTAAGTTATATAAAACTTTCTCGGGTTGGAATCACATTTTGTCCAACAGCAATTTGTTTTTCCAATGGCAATTCCTTATCTCAGGAGAGTGATGAGATAATATGAAAACATTTTTAACAGGGAAATAGAAAAATTGAAAACAACTGAGAACTAAAGTGAACTTCACCTACCAAAAAAAAAAAAAAGGACAAAAAAAGAACCAAAATACTTCAAAATTTTATAATTTCAGGGAAAGTAAATGGGTTTGTCCTATCTGAATGTATCTTTAGCTCATTGATGAAGAGAAGATTGCTGGTATTTAGAACTTTTCTATTTTTTTTAATAATGTTTTTAAAGTTTATTTACTTGGAGAGAGAGAGGGAGGGAGAGTGGGGTAGGGGCAGAGAGACAGAGGGAAAGAGAATTCCAAGCAGTCTCCGTGCTGACACAGTGCAGAGCCCAATGTGGGGCTTGAACTCACAAACCGTGAGATCATGACCTGAGCTGAAATCAAGGGTCGGCACCCCAGAACTTTTACATTTTCATGTAGTGGATATATATTTTTTTTAATTTTAGAGAGAGAGACAGAGAGAGAGTGAGTGAGTGGGGGAGAGGGGCAGAAGGATAGAGAGAGAGAGAGAATCCTAAGCAGCCTCCACACTCAACACAGGGTCTGATGTTGGGCACCATCCCATGACCCTGGGATCGTGACCTGAGCCGAAATCAAGAGTTGGACGCTCAAATGACTGAGCCACCCAGGTGCCTCTGGATATAATTATTTGAAAATATAGTTTGGGCCAAGGGTGCCTGGGTGGATCAGTTGGTTGAGAGTCCAAATCTTAATCTTGGCTCGGGTCATGATCTCCCAGTTTGTGAATTCAAGCCCTGTGCTGGGCTCTGTGCTGACAGCACGGAGCCTGCTTGGGATTCTCTCTCTCCTTCTCTCCCTGTCCCTCCCCTGCTCACACACTCGCTCTCAAAATAAACAATAAACTTTAAAAAAAAAAAAAAAGATGTAGTTTGTAGAAGCCTAATTCTTGTTAAAATATTTTAGGTGGTCTTCAATTATTTAATCTGAAAGCCTTTGAATATACTGAAAGAATCCTCCCAATTCCGAAGTTAGTAACTTTTTTCAAAGTAGGCTGCACCCCCAATGTGAGGCTTGAACTCACAACCCCAAGATCATGAGTTGCATGCTCTACTGACTGAGCCAGCCAGGCATCCCTGATGTTAGTAAGTTTAATGGAATATTTAGACACGAGCTCAAGGGGAACAAACTGATACAGGAATTGCATTTCCCCGTTAGTAAGACAAACAGTGAGAATTAGGAAATATAAATGCAGCAGAAAAATGAGTCTGGAATCTTAGAATATTTCAGAATCTAGTGCAGATACAAGGGCAACAGACATCATTTTAAGAATTACTCCTCTAAAATCTTAAGGCAATCCATTTTCCGTGTGTGAAAGAAGTTCTTTCTTGCATGATATTCTTTCCTTCCCCACCACACACACACAAAGAAAAGCAGGAAAAATAGAATAATTAAATTTTAGTTTCTTTAAATGCAAATGCCATCTAAACAGGACAATTTCTTTGGTGAATACAAAAAGAAACAAGAACACAAGATTTACTGTATCTCCAATTTTTAATTCTACTGAACAGCTGACTCAAGTTGAGTTAACATTGATAATTCCCATTTCTTCAATGTCTCTGGAGCAGAGAATTATATGTTAGCCTTCAACTTAATAGATACATGTTTGAGATTCTTATTCATAGAACAGGAAAACCAACAGGAAACATTGCCTCTGGCACACTCCCAAATGGACTCTCCATTAACACAGAATTTTATAAAATAAGATTTGTTGTTGTTGGAGGTTCATTTGAGGAAAATTCATGTCTTCACTCAAAAGTAGCCCATGTAACTTCTAGTAATACCATAAAAAACAGTCACCTGAATTATTGATGCCTGTGGCCAACAGTCGTATTTAGGGGCTTATCAACTCACGATTTATGGATTTCTTAAAATATGTACTAAGATTTTACACATTGTGTGTTACTGAATATTTCCCTTATTATTTCCAATACCCTAAAACAATTTGAAATGTATATAAAAGTTCAGTTGGTTTTGTTTGTTTATGTTTGTTTATTTATTTATTCATAGAGTCATTTTGGCCCAACTTGTCAAAATTTGAAGATCTTAAAAGCTGTTTCAATTACAAGAAGGCTTTCAAATATCTGTATTGATCTCATAAGGTTAATTTTCATCTTAACAGGAAGTCTCATTTCTTGGTACCTAAAATTAATTAACTTGAACTTACATGATGCAGTAGAATTTAAAATCTGGCAAACCATCGACACGAAGTCCTAAGGTTAAGAATTTAATTATAAGTATCTGGCACCTAAAAGGCACTTGGTGAATACTTGTCGAAGGAGTGAATAGGGTGGGGGAACACCTCCTTGCTAATAAAAGGGTGATATAATTCTGAATTGCAGCCAGCAAGCACTCTATTAGAAAATACCTAAGAATATTCAGATTCCCATTTCATTGTCAGCTGTAAATGACACCAACTTCTGTAGATAGTGTAAGAAAGAGACAAGATTCCATTAAAGCTATTCATACAATTTACGATCAGTTTCACAGGACATTTAGCCCTGAGTGAGAAGACTGGCTGTGCTCAAGACAGTAAGGCAGGAAGCCACTGTTACTGGATTTTCTTACTCTGTCTTTATTGCAAAAAAGAGAACTTAAGAATTCTTATCAAACATAAAAGTCTTCCTCTCCAAAAGTTCGAAGGTTTCCTCAGAGAAAAGTATCCAATAATTAAAGAGTCCAGTCAATTACAAACTCTGGAACGAAAGAAGAATCAACACCAAGATTTCTCAACTGGCAGAGGATGATGATCATTACCGTGCTTTCTGAGAAAACTTCATTCCTCTGGGTCCATCCACTGTAGGAGAGTCTTACTTGTCTCCAACACAGTACCCAATACCCAGCAGTCATTCAGTCAGCCTCAGTCAAGATACCGTATTTGCCAATAGTAACAGTGTCATGGGGCGCCTGGGTGGCTCAGTCTGTTGAGCGTCCGACTACGGCTCAGGTCATGATCTCGCGGTCTGTGGGTTCGAGCCCTGCGTCGGGCTCTGTGCTGACAGCTCAGAGCCTGGAGCCTGCTTCGGATTCTGTGTCTCCCTCTCTCTCTGCCCCTCCCCAGCTCATGCTCTGTGCTCTCTCTGTGTCAAAAATAAATAAACATTAAAAAAGAAAATTTTAAAAATAGTAACAAATGTCAGTTTGTGAATTCCGTATCGCTGATCTTACATTTATCCACACCGTGTCAGTGTCAGAGAGTTGCTATGAGAATCAGTCTTCATCAAAATACATCAAAACAAATATAGGCTATACAGTTATTTCAAAGTCTAAGAAAAAGAAGTCATTGTATACATATATACTCACGGAGTGATAATGCTGGAAACAAGGAAGAATTTTATTTACTTATTTTCTGAGGTTTATTTATTTATTTGAGACAGAGAATCCCAAGCTGCACTGTTAGCACACAGCCAGACGGGGGGCTCGAACTCATGAACCATGAGATCATGACCTGGGCCAAAATCAAGCGTTGGATGCTTCACGTACTGAGCCCCCCAGGTGCCCCCAGGAAGAATTTTAGTACTTGACCATTGGGTTTTCTCATAACTGTTACTGAACTTGTTTCATGAGAGCTGCACCATCTACACAGACAGTCTCTTCAGAAATACAGCTTGCCACACCAGAGAGAGTTTGGAGATGGAAAAGTGGGGATATACCATAAAGGTGTTTTCTAGAAAAAAATATGTTAAAACAGAATCTCACAACTCTGAAGGAATCAGACTGTCATCTGTAAAACAGGGATCAGACACCGATGTGCTTTTTTATTTATTTTTTTATTTTTTTTTAAATTTTTTAACGTTTATTTATTTTTGAGACAGAGAGAGACAGAGCATGAACGGGGGAGGGGCAGAGAGAGAGGGAGACACAGAATCGGAAGCAGGCTCCAGGCTCCGAGCCATCAGCCCAGAGCCCGACGCGGGGCTCGAACTCACGGACCACGAGATCGTGACCTGAGCCGAAGTCGGATGTTGAACCGACTGAGCCACCCAGGCGCCCCCCAATGTGCTTTTTTAATAAAAATATTGAGAAAAATAATGTTTGGAAGAGACCTTAAGAGAATATCCATCTGTTCCCTTCCCCCCCCCCCCAAAAAAAAAAAAAAGCAGAGAGAGAGAATATCCATCCACATCCCCCAACCTTCTGGCAGGAAACTACTTATACTATCATCACAGATTTAAAAAGCAAAAAATTGGGGCGCCTGGGTGGCTCAGTCGGTTAGGTGTCCGACTTCAGCTCAGGTCACGATCTCACGGTCCATGAGTTGGAGCCCCGCGTCGGGCTCTGGGCTGACGGCCCAGAGCCTGGAGCCTGCTTCCGGTTCTGTGTCTCCCTCTCTCTCTGCCCCTCCCCCGTTCACGTTCTGTCTCTCTCTGTCTCAAAAATAAATAAACGTTAAAAAAAAATTTAAAAAAAATAAAAATAAAAATAAAAATAAAAAGCAAAAAATTAAAGGTAAAGTCATAGAGACAGAAAGTAGAATACAGATTAAAATTTTATGTTATAAAATTTACCATTTTTAAGCATACAGTCCTGTGGCATTAAGCATATCCACATTGTTGTGTGATCATCACCACCATCCACTTCCAGAACTTTCCCCATCTTCCAAAACAGAAACTGTGCCCATTAAACACTAACTCTCCATCCCTTTTGCCCCTGTTCCTGCCCCCAGTGAAGGAGGGTTAGAACAGCCTAGTCACCTGCCCAGTGACCATCTCCAGGCTTTAACAGATCTCTCCTCATTCACAGAGAAGATTTATATACCCTAGAGAAAGATTCTGCAGCTTTTTAAAGGAAAGGAAGCATTGTCCCGAGGACTCAGAGAAAAAACCCTGCTGGGTCAATGTTTTTATATAAGTGCCAAAAAAATTGTCTGTAAAATATCTAATATTTATGGAGTGATGTGCCAGAGATAAGATAGTGGCACTGAGAGAGAGGTCCAGATATTTGCAAATTGTCCTCTCTATCTGGCAAGGTGTGGGTCTCCATGTGTACAAGAGGGAGCCGCCAGAATCTAGGGAGAAACCAGCAGAAAGGAGTAGGTGAACGTGGCTAAAACATCGGAAGTACTGACTTATGGATGGCCCTCCAAAACATTATGCTCTGTGAAACAGGTCAGGCATAAAAGGCCACATATTATGTGATTCTATCACATGACATGTCCAGAAAAAACAAATCTTTTGGCCCAGAAAGCAGACCAGTGGTTGCCTGGAGGGGAGACTGAAGGTTGAATGTAAATAGGCATGGGGGGAGGGGTGTCTTTTAATTAATGAACTCATTTATTTATTTTCTTTTTAGTTGCTTTACTTATGAGGAGGTCTTTTTAGATGATAGAAATGGGTGGATTGTGGTGAGGTTTGCACAACTCCTGGCATTTACTGAAAATCATTGAATTGCCCACGTAACCATGGATGAATGTTACAGTAGCTAAATCATAACTCAATACAGCTGTCCAAAAACACAAATCTTAGGCAAGAAAAACAGAATAAATGGACAGAATGCCTTATCTGGAAGTTAAGATGGAGTGAAAGACCATTGCAAGAGGAATACAAAGACAAAATAAGAGATTATTAATCAACACACTGGAAAACGGTAAGGTTAAAATAAAAATTTTAGGAGCTATTGAAGAAATTATAAAGAGATAAGCTTTTGAAAATGTAATTAAACTTTTTTTTTTAATGTTTTCATTTTTATTTTTGAGACAGAAAGAGACAGAGTGTGAGCGGGGGGTGGGGGGTGGCAGAGAGAGAGGGAGACACAGAATCTGAAGCAGGCTCCAGGCTCTGAGCTGTCAGCACAGAGCCCCATGCGGGGCTTGAACTCACAGACTGTGAGATCGTGACCTGAGCTGAAGTCGGACACTTAACTGATTGAGCCACTCAGGTGCCCCTTAAATTTTTTTTTAATTAAGTTCACTTTGAGAGAGAGAGAAAGCACACACACGAGGATGAGCAGGGGCAGGAGCAGGGGCAGGGGCAGAGAGGACAGAGAAATTCCAAGCAGGTTTCAAGCGCTGTCAGCCCAATGTGGGGCTCGAACTCATGAACTCCGAGATCAGGACCTGAGCCGACATTAGGAGTTGGATGCTCAATGGACTGAGCCACCCAGGAGCCCCTGAAGAAATGTAATTTTAAAGAGGAAGAGAAGCAAATAGAAATTCTAAAGGAGATGTTAAAAGATACATGGAGGCATATTACAATATTTAAGAGGTTGAGCAAAAATTTATTTGTATTGGGCAGCATCCAATGCAGCAGATAGAAAGATGCTCCAAGGACTTGAACAAAACGAAAGACTTCTATAGCCAGAAGGGAGATATACTAGGCCAAAAAGCGGGTCAACTGTTGCAAAGTCACTTTCCTTTAGGGGCGGGCAGGAGTCTATCCAGCAGATGACTAGAACTAGTACCAATCTGTGATTCCTGATTGACTGGGTTGAGATTCCATTTCTGGAAGTGCTGAAACTATTAAGTCTTGGTTTGGTGACGTGGGGCTTAGCATAAGCATTTGGGGCCTGTTATCTTGTTTTATTTATTTATTTATTTATTTATTTATTTATATTTTTGAGAGACAGAGACAGAGTGTGAGCAGGGAAGGGTCAGGGAGAGAGAAGGAGACAGAGCATCCGAAGCAGGCTCCAGGCTCTGAGCTGTCAGCACAGAGCCCGACACGGGGCTCGAACCCACGAACCGTGAGATCATGACCTGAGCCAAAGTCAGACGCTTAACTGACCGAGCCACCCAGATGCCCCCCTGTTATCTTGTTTTTAACAGAGATATGACAACAAATATGTAGGTTTTTTTTTTTTTTTTTTTTTTTTTTTTAATTTAAAAGAAAATAGGGGCGTGTGGGTGGCTCAGTTGGTTGAGCATCTGACTCTTGGTTTGGGCTCAGGTCATGATCCCAGGGTCTTGGGATCGAGCCCCACATCAGGCTCCACACTAAGAGTGGAGCCTGCTACGATTTTGTCTCTCTTTATCTTTCCCCTTCTCCCCCAATCATGCACTTTTTCTCTCTCTAAAAGAAGGAAAGAAAGAAAGAAAGAAAGAAAGAAAGAAAGAAAGAAAGAAAGAA